>NW_021620768.1:1171171-1188907 GCF_004785775.1 Grammomys surdaster | reverse complement strand
TTTACAGCTTGCCTTTTGTGGCACAATTGCTGGACACAGATACCTCCCATCTGGAAATGTGTGCCCTTACCAAAACCACCAGTTCCTTCTCTACTTCCACCTCAAACTCAGTGGCCTGTTCCAACCAGCCCTTGTCAAACATCTCTAGCAACACCCCTGCAGCAGAGCTGCAGGCTCTGGCTGCCCCAAGATCTTACCAGGTGCTTCACATTCCAAAGCCTGACTGAAAAGCCTCTCCCTTTCCCCAGTGCCTTTTCTTCTTGGGACAAGGAAGTCCCACCTCTACCTTTCGTCCAGCAGTTGGCCCCCAGCCTTCTTTATTGACAAGTCAAGAACCAATTAGGGAACTAGACCTTAGTATCAGCACCTCCCCTTACACTCCCTAGTAAATTTATAGGGTGACCCTTTCTCTAGTCATGGAAATAAGTCATATGTCCATTTCTTCTGGATAGGAGGTAGCTGATGCATGGTAGAATTTCTGGGCTCACCCAAGGCCTGATGTCATCCTTCTCCCTCAAAATGGGAGTCAAAAACCGATTGTAGTCTCCTTGGACAGTACAGGCTGAAAAGTCTGTTTTGTACAGTAACTTAGAGTAGGGCTGAGCCCGCTCTCAGCAGGGTGACACTGTCTACCCATTGTATTCAGGTGAGAGCATTTCCTTATTCTAGGCTCTCTCATGAGTGGAACCCAAGGCACATTGTCCCTCAGCCGCCATTTTGCTTGTGTGCCCGCAGTGAACATGGCGAGGCCAAGCTGCTGACTGATTCCCACACAACACTGATGTACACAGTCCCGCCTTGCAGAGCCCAGTGCAGGCCTGGTACTGCTTCGTTTATGACGTGTGCAATCATTATTTCCCATCTACTCAGAGGCCTTCATCCAAGTCAGTGAAATGTTTGTCTGGAACAGAGTGTTGTATTAATTATTTAATCTCAACTGGAGATGTTCCCACCTTTGCTCATTCAGTTCCCAGATAAAAGACACAAAACATTTATATTTATAATAAGTCTTTTTTTTTTTTTTTTTTTTTTTTTTTTTTTTTTGGTTTTTCGAGACAGGGTTTCTCTGTATAGCCCTGGCTGTCCTGGAACTCACTCTGTAGACCAGCTGGCCTCGAACTCAGAAATCCGCCTGCCTCTGCCTCCCAAGTGCTGGGATTAAAGGCGTGCGCCACCACCGCCCGGCTTATAATAAGTCTTTAAAGCACTAGAGCTGGGCAGAATCTACCTGCTAAGATATTAGTATCTACTTCCCTATCAATAACTCCAGGTTATAACTTGCCATGTTCCATCTGGGCTGCTCTGAACTCCAATTGGCCATCTCTCATGGCCAAGTTTTCATGACTCACCTACCTCATGGCATCTTCTCTCTCCACCTTCTCTTTCTCTACCTTCTTTCTCTCCCTTGTCGTCCTCTTCAGACCCCCAAGCCCAGAAATTGAAACCCCACCTACCTCTCTTCTGCCCAGCTGACTCAGTTCTTTTCCTCTCAAATGATTCAGATGTAGTGTGGATATTCCCATCTTAAATAATCCAGTCAAGTAAAAGTCCTTACAGTTGTTCCCAATGGCTTGGGTCTTAGTTAATTCTAGATGCCGTCAAGCTGACAAACTAAATTAGCCATCACAGATTCCATCAAGTGTGGAGCCATCGCCCCAGTCTCTGCATTCTAGGTTTTCTTGAGCCTCCTTCTCCATATTTACAAATTCATCTTACAAACAAATTCCAAACATTGTAGAGATCCTTCTGGAACTAGCACTCTGACACCAATAAAAGTGAAGAGAGGAGATGTCGCCAGTGGACCAAAGCCAGACCCGAAGTGGAAATTTCTGGTTTCTTTGAAGAGTCAGTTGTGTCATGTGATGTTTTCCTGGAAACTGTCTTATTAGAAGATGTTTTGCTGAAGCAGACATGTGGGAGGATGTTTTGCTGAGAACAGACATGTGGTGTTTTTCTGGAAGCAGCCTGGAAAAGGGGCATGTGCCGATGTCTTGGTAGAGCAGTTGATGGAGAGAACACGTGATGTTTGAAAAGGGTATGAATATAACCTAACAGACAGTGGACGACGCTGTGTGGTATTGGTGCGCCTTGCCATTCTTTGCTGGTCATTGTTGGCCTTTGCTGATGCTGGTCTTCATTGACAACGCTGTATGATATTGATTTGCCTGGCCATTCTTTGCTGGATATTGCTTGTCATGACTTCATAGAGAGAAACACACCAAAGAACTTCTGTTGGTCTTCCAGCAGCCTTCTTGCCACTTCTTCAGACTTTGGCCAATTGGCAGGGCCTGGTGGTTTCTTCTGGATTGAACTGCTGTTGCTGATTCATGAATGGTGTTTGTGAGTGGACTGAGCTCCTGCTGCTGATTCGTGTGAACGGAACTGCTGATATCCTGACAACACAGACTGGACTTGCTCCAAAGAACTATTTCTAAATGGTCCACATCCTCCTTTGCTGTATTAATCTTTCATTTTTCATTTCTACTACCTCTGGTGGGTGGTGGGCTAGAAGGGAAGTTAAAGCATTAAGTATACTTACTAAAGGTAGGTTTTGAAAAAAATCTAAGCCTACACAGAACAGCTCTTTTTTTTTTTTTTCCTCCCAAGACAGGGTTTCTCTGTGTAGCCCTGGCTGTCCTGGGATTCACTCTGTAGATCAAGCTGACCTCAAATTCAGAGATCTGCCTACCTCTGTCTCCCAAGTGCTGAGATTAAAGACGTGTGCCAGCACTGTTTGGGTAGCCAGCTCTTGAAAGTCTTCAGAGGGCTAATACCAGAAAGAGTTTTGAAATATATCTAGAGGCCCCAGTGAGATCTTTACAGCAAATCCAGTTGGTCCGGGGAGGCTGCTGCTCCTGGGCCTCTCAGCCTATCCAAGTTCTCTGGAGCTGGGAAGCACATACCCCTGATGGGATTCCAGTGTCCTCATAAATAAAAAAATTTCAAAGCCTTCTTAAGTACAAAGTCAAGTTTAGTCACAGCAATGACTTTAGCTCTCCAGTACTGATATCCTTCTCCCCTCCCTCCCTCCCTCCCTCCCTCCCTCCCTCCCTCCCTCCCTCCCTCCCTCTCTCCCTCCTCCCTCCCTCCTGCTCTTCCTTCTCTCCTTATTTCCTTTTCTGGATTTGAAACTGTGTTTCTGTGGTCCATCTCAGCCTGCATCTCAATATGAAGCCCCAGATGGTCTCTTGCCTCACCTTCCCAGCTGCTAGGATTACAGGTGTACATGACATCTATTTCAGGCACCGGTTTTCTATGTTTTGTCACCATGACAAATCCCTGTGATAATAACTTAAAAGTAGGAATGTTATATTTTGGTTCATGGCTTCAGAGTTTTTAGACCATTGTTAGGAGGACGCACTGGAGCAGAGAAGCTTCCATGGTTCCCAGAGGAACGGAACTCTGGTCTTCTAGAAGAGCAGGGAGTAAGCTTAACCATCGAGCTCTTTCTTTAGCCCCACATGTTAACCTCCTAATGCCTCAACTTTTTATGAAAAAGGAACAGTGACAAAAGAAGCAGATGAGTAGAAAGGGACCATGCGCCTGAAGTGACTAGCTGTCGGTCTTCATTTCCAAAAGCCCACTGATAGACACATGGGTCCCATGGACTGGGAGAAGGGTGGGTGGGGGCAACCCGGCTTAGTGGTAGCACCCTGCTTCTTGAAGATTCCTTCCTTGGCTGCCACTTAGTAGTGGTTGATGAAAATCATGACAAAAAACTCAAACAAAAACAAAAAACAAAAAAACCCAGTAAAGAGCAGAATCATGGACGGCAAGGAACGTGTTTAAATGCAGACAGCAAAATATCACTGTGGACCCTCAGTGGGAGAATTGCCACTTTATAGGAAACCAAGTGCCACAAGACTAAATAGCCAGTGTCTGAGCATATTGATGGTGACTGTGCAGCTCAGCTTTTATTATTACACACCTTTTTTTTCTTTTGACACAATGTCACACTGTGTAGACCAGGCTGTCCTGGAACTCACTTTGTAGACCAGGCTGGCTTCAAACTCATTGAGTGCTAGGATTAAAGGTGTACAATCTTGTGTCTGTAAGAAACTTTTTCATGGTTTCTGGACTCTAGCATGATGGTTGGGGTATTCTTTTTGGGCAGTCTGCTTTTTGGCTTAGCATTTTTATTGTTTCCCAGGAGACAGCAGATACAGTAACAACAATCTGAAAATAATCTAAAACAATCTGAATGCCAAGCAGAGGCATCTGGAGTTGCAAAGTGTAAGAAGAAAAAGTACGGTGCTGGGAAGGGGTAGCCTGCACCTTTAATCCCAGCACTTGGGAGACCGACACAGGTGGATCACCACGTCCAAGGCCAGCCTGGTTTACATAGTGGGTTCGAAGGCAGCCAGGGCTACATGGAGAAACCCTGTTTCGAATCCTCCTACGCCCCCTCTCGCCCCCCCCCCCCCAAAAAAAGGAAAGAAAAAATACAGAAGGGACTGGTGAATGCTTATCTGGATGTTTTTAAGATATTCTGCTTTAGAATCTTTACTAAATATCTTTATCTTTACTAAGATAAGCCAGCATCTGTTAGGGTAAACTTTTTTTTTTTTAATTTCATTGTGTGAAGGTGTGTCTCTGTATTTTCATTTGTTAATTCTGTACCTGCAGAGATTCTGGCATTCTCATTTCTATGGCCATCACTGGATTTTCCATTTTATAAATCTTCATTGTCTTTCCTCACCTGCCTAAAGGCAATATAGAATTTTATCAGAGGTTGTCTTGCTGCTGATTTGTTGTAATAAAGAATTTACAGCCAATAGCTGGGCAGGAAGTAGGGAGTGGGACTTCTGGGAAGAGAATGAAGCAAGGAGAAGAAAGCAGGTGCAGGAGAATCGAGGGAACAGAGCAAAGAGACAGACTGCAGCAGAGTAGAGTGGTATAGCGCTAGCCACATGGCAGCTCGTAGGCTAGCCAGTTGGGTTAAGCTAGACAAACTAGCAGGGAGTCTGTCCAAGGAAAAGCCTAAGCTTTAAACTTAATTAGTAGCCTCCTGTGTTATTACTTATATCACTGCTGGGCCTGAGGAAGTCCCATCATAAATAAACATCTGCCTTCTGAAACAAATCAAGAATACATAGAAATTTAGAAAAAGTAAATGATCTAAAGAAAGTTTAACTTTTTGGATATTTACAATGTTTAGACTGTATTGTCAATTTGATAGGGTGTGGTTTAGGATCACCACGGTTTTCTAGAATTGTTTAACTGAGCAGAAAATCACAACCTAAATGTGAATAGTACCCTCTCACGCATTATCCAGGTTGGAGTCCTAGAGTAAAGGAAAGAAATGGAGTACCCCACCCCCACCCCCATGTGTAGAAACAATGTGACCAGCTTCCTCCTGCTCCTGACCCCATGCCTTCCTGGGGCTGTAAAGATTGACAGCAAGTAAGAGCACTTTTTTTTCTTCTAAAGGAGCCAGGTTTGGTTCTCAGCACCTGTGTCTGGCAGCTACAACTGCCCGGAACTGAAACTCCTGGGGATTAACACCTTCTTCAGGTTCATCAGACACACACAAGTACACATTTAAAAAAGTCCTTTTTCTTTTTGTAAGATACTTTTTACCAGAGCCACAGACATCACTAATATAATGTTACTATGCTATTTTGTTTCCATTATGACTTGAAAATTGTATTGAAAAAATTTAATTAATTAATTAATTAATTAATTAATTCACAGAGAGAGAGGGAGAGGGGGAGGGATGGGGGACAGGGGAGGGATGGGGGACAGGGAGAGGGAGAGGGAGAGGGAGAGGGAGAGGGAGAGGGAGAGGGAGAGGGAGAGGGAGAGGGAGAGGGAGAGGGAGAGGGAGAGGGAGAGGGAAACAACTTTCAGAAGTTGGAGAAGGTCTTAATGCACAGTTACTCTTTTTGTTTCTTCTACTGTCCTGTGTCTTCCAGGCCAGCTGGCCTACAAGCTGTCAGGCAATCCATCCCCACCCCATCTCACTGCAGGGGTGCCTGATCCTATGGATTCTTGCCATCTTTAACTTTCTGGGTGGGTCCCAGGATCAAACTTAGGCTGTCAGACTTGTGTAGCTAGTAACTATATCCACTGAGCCATCATCCCAGTCTCTGAAAATAATTCTGTATCATGTGAAAGGCTCTGCAGCAATGATAAAAGTCCATATGAAATTTTGTGGCATCTAGACTAACTTTTAATATTTTTCTATTTTTGACAGTTGTATATAGGAATATAAAGTATTATGGCCATATTCAACCTCTATTAACTTCTCTTATCTGCCTCCCTTCTGCCCAGTTGGGTGTGTGGAGATCAGTGGACAACTTGCAGGAGTTGGTCCCCTCCTACCATTGTGTGGGTTCCAGGGCTTGAACTCAGGTCTTACGGCTTTGCAGCAAGTGCCATCACTGAGCCATCTCACCATAATCTCTATTTTTTGACTCACTAAGTTTAAATAGGGTTGCCTGTATGGGCTTGGGTAGGAACAGCAGACTTACCAGTGGGTACATCCCTGAAGAAAATGAATCTCTCTCAACACCTGGACTAGTTTTAAGTGGCTTTTGCAAATGGAAATCTGTGTTAAGAGTTTATGCCTACTTGGGAGGCAGAGTAAGGCAGATTTCTGAGTTTGAGAGTTCAAGGCTAGCCTGGTCTACAGAGTGAGTTCCAGGACAGCCAGGGCTACACAGAGAAACCCTGTCTTGAAAAAAAAAAAAAAAAGAGTTTATGCCTGCAAAAGTTCCAAATTCCAGGTACTTAACTAACACCCGAATTGGTATTAATAGTCCGGTGGTACTAAGTATTGCTTTTGTGGTGGTTTTTTAAATTTATATTTTCCAAATTTTATTGTTCTATATGAACCTAAATATATTTTATTACAAGTTTAAAGACTAGATATATTTTATTTTTTGTGTATCCTGCTTGTGTGTGTGTGTGTGTGTGTATGTGCAGTGTGCATGTTCAATGCTCAAGGTGGTCAGAGAAGGCTTGGATCCCCTGGCACTGGAATTACGGGCATTTATGCTGGGAATCTAACCTATGTCCTCTGCAAGAACAAGTGCTTTTAACTGATGAACCATCTCTCCAACACCGATTTAATTATTTTGAGACATTGTTGCCCAGGCTGGCCACAATGCACAAACCCTTTGCCCTGAGTATGTAAAGATACAGGCTGTGCAGAAAACTGTAGGTAGATACTACTTTGGCTACTTCTGTAGCTACCATCAGTGTTTCATTATCTTTCAATTGTCAGTGCTATCAAGCAGATTTTTATTTCTTTAGAGTTCTAACTACAAGCAGTAATCTGTAGTTCTTTCTTCACAGAGAAATGTTTTCCCCATTTTTTTTCACTTTTTATGGTGTTTTTGTTTTGAGACAGGCTCTTACTATGTAGCCCTAGCTTGGCTGGAATTCACTAAGTAGATCATCCTGACCTTGAACTCATAGAGATCCACCTGCCTCTGCCTCCTAAGTGCTGGGATTAAAGATGTTCATCACCACATCCTGTAGGTTTAGATTTTTCAGAACCTACTGTACGAAGGTTCTTAATGCTTCAACCTCCCTTCTAGCCCACCATCCACCAGAGGTAAGGAAGGAAGATGGCTAATAGGACTAGGAGGACATGGACCGTTTATAAGTAGTTCTTTGGGGTGATTCTCATCTTCACTGTCAGCAGTCCAGTCCACTGGAGTCAGCAGCAGCACCTTGATCCAGAACAAATCATTAAACTCTACTGATTGGCATGAATCTATTGGCATGGCAAGAAACAGATGGAACACCTCCAGAAATTCTTTGGTGTGTTTCTCTCTATGAAATCATAGCAAGCAAAGATCACAGAAGAAAGCAAGGCGGACCAATGCCGGAACATCATCTACTGTCTGTTGGGTTATACTTACACTCTTTTCAAACATCACCTGTCCTCTCAAGTGTCTAAAAAACACCTGAGAGCAAAACATCAATGCCATTTCACCAGACAGCTTCCAGAAGAACATCATGTGTCTGTTCTCAGCAAAACATCCTCTCACTGTGTCTGCTTCAGCGAAACATCCTCTCATAAGACAGGTTCCAAAAAAAAAAATCACGTGACACAACTGAGTCTCCAACCAAACCAGCCCAACTTTTCTGCTTTTAAAATGTTTCAGTTTTTGCTTATTTATTTGCATGTGTGTGAGTGAGTGTGCTTGTGTGGAGACCAGAAATCACCACCAGCTGTCTTTCTCTGTCACTTACTTTATTTTTTAAGATAGTGTTTCTTACTGAACCTGGACCTCACATGACACTGATGACTAGATTGGCCAGCAAGTTCCTGGAATCCCCCTGTCTCCACTTCCCAGTGCTGGCCTGGCTTTTTATGTGGGTCCTGGGGATTGAACTTGAATCTTCAAACTCAGACAAGTTTACCCCCTGAGACATCGTCTCATTTCTTTCTTTTTCTCTTAAAATCTCACCTTTGATTAACGTTTAGAGAACAGTCTTTCTTAGGTCATAGACAAATTCCAAACTCTAATACAAAATCTTTCTCCTCTAATCCACTTGAGGTTGGTAACGTGTGCTGTCATCTCCCGATTGCTTTAACATTTTCTGCAAGTTGGAACCTTCTACACAACGACAATGTGACACTCAGAATTTGAAAGAGTTGGAACACTCCTCAGTCTTTTTGGACTCCCTGTCTTAATTTTTAAAAAAGATTTATTTATTTTATTTGAGTACATTGTTACCGTCTTCAGACACACCTGAAGAGTATGTCAGACCCCATTGCAGATGGTTGTGAGCCACCATGTGGTTGCTGGGAATTGAACTCAGGACCTCTGGAAGAGCAGTCAGTGCTCTTAACCACTGAGCCATCTCTCCAGCCCCCGACTCCTTGTCTTAAAAAAAATTTTGAATGTAGCATGTCTCTCATTTGGGATTTCCTGCCACATCATTATTATCACAGCTGGGCTGTTCTGCCAGTGAATCACAGAAGGGACTCTGGTCCTTCTCACTGCAGCAACAGCTACTGTGACTAGATAACCTGTTAATGATGCTCACATCGACCCCTGAAGGTGTCTCCTGGGTTCCTCTCCTGTGCTGCTCTTTCATTTGTCAGTTCTAGTGCTTTCAGGAGTTGGGGAAGACCGCATGACTGTCTGTCATCATTAAACATTCAACTTCTTCGATAAATAAGGAAAAAACCCTTTCCCGCATGGGTCAGGTCATTTATTTACTAATTTTGGAGATGGGTAGCACTTGAGATCTGCCTGCCTGAGCTTTCTGAGTGCTGCTTGATTTAGAAATTTTCTCTGATTTCTCTGGAATTCCCAGCATTGGCAAACTGCGGGCATATAGGACATGCTCAACAACTTCGCATTGACATTCTAAAAAGTTAATTTTAATAAATAGTGAACTTATAGTGACTTCCACCCTCCCTTTATATTTGTCCTTCAGAGGCCACCTCTGAGGTTCCATATGTCACATAGTGATAGATAGCAAGGAAGAAAGGACTGTATGTGTATCTGTGTGTCTGAGTATGTCTCTCTCTCTCTCTCTGTTTCTCTCTGTTTCTCTCTCTCTGTTTCTCTCTCTCTCTCTCTCTCTCTCTCTCTGTGTGTGTGTGTGTGTGTGAGAGAGAGAGAGAGAGAGAGAGAGAGATTATGAGTTGGGTTCTGATGAACTGTTACTAGTATATCAGTATGGCCCTGTGGCCTAGGCCCATGCTGTGGGCCTGAGTCTCAGTGTCCACCTTTGTAAAAGAGAACAAGCCATCTAAGTTGGCATGTGAAGGAGCTGAGAATGGCTCGATGCAAGGCTCTGCCACGCCCCGAGGCTGTGGGACTCCCAGTGGGTGGGGCTGGTATTGTCTTTACATCATGATGTCAGCATATACTAAGAAATGGAGGCCTGTGCCAGCCTCTCATCCAATATGCAGCACAGGTAGGCCTTCCCTGCGAGGGGCAGGTGGGGATGAATGCATAGGTGGGACAGGGTGTCCATCTCAGGTCAGATGTATTGTATCCTCTCTGTGAACCTTCTTTCTGGGCCATAGAGGAAATCTATGAATGGGACAGGAAGGTACTTTCATGGGATTAGCAATGATGGGGCGGGTGAGGAGGAGGCCAGGTGAGTGGCAGCTAGCCTCTAAGGTTCTGGGGACTATGGCTGAGAGCACTGCAGTCCTTGATCTCCCCAGCCTGAGAGCCACCTGGGGCCTTGAGTGGCTCTGCCAGCCCTGGTTTCTCTCATAGCCTACTGCAGGCAGCCAGGCGCAGGGCAAGCTGGACTGTGGCAGGGAAAGCCTGAGGAGGGCAAAGATGTAGATCAGGGCCTCAGGCCCTCCAGACCCCAGCTGGCCTGCCTTCACGTTAGGACTCGGGACTAAGACTGCTCGGTCTTCAGCATCCTCCTCCCATTCACCCTTCAAACCCCCAATTGTTTTCCATCTGTAAAAAGAGAAGAGCGAGTCTGGTTTTTACACTCCAGATGTCTGGTTGTGACTACCGAAGCCAGAAATCCAAGCATCCCTTACCAGGCAGCAGGAAGCCCCAGCACAGCCTCTGCTCTGCCCTGAGGACAGGCTAGAGTGCCGCATTTCATAGCCTGCTTCCCAAAACTGTCCACCTCATGCACGCAATATGGGTATTTTTACCTTTAAAAAAGATGACAGTGCTGCTGCAAGAGGCAGGAGTGGCTGGAGCTCCTGTGCCTGGAGAGGTGGAGAGGATCAATAAGAGATCCAAGGGTTCTGCGTTTGGAGAGACAGATTCTTTGTTACTTGAGTGTGAGGTGGAGGTGGTGGGGGACCAGTGGAGACATCTACATGGTCCTGACAGGTTCCTCAGAGAAGCTAAAGAACTTCACATACCCTGAGGGACTCTGTGATGCTAAGTCCACAGAAGGAACTTGGGGTCAGAGCAGGCAGTATTAGAAAGATGGGGATAGGGCTAGAAAGCTAGTAGGACGAGGGACTCCAGGGCAACTACTTTTTGTCTAGCCTGGCTCAGTGTAGATCAGTGGTTCTCAATTCTGCTAATGGCTGGGAACCTTTGATATAGTTCCTTATATTGTGGACCCCAACCATAAAATTATTTCATTGATACCTCATAACTGTAATCTTGCTATGTTATAAATTGTAATGTAAATATCTGATAAACAATATATCTGATATGTGCTCATCTAGGGGTCTCAACCCATAGGCAGGTTGAGAACCACTGGTGTTGACTTTGGTTCAAGGTGTAAAAGTCACACTGCAGATTCCTTGCTGCAGCCCAGGGGCTGAGGTCTTTGCATCTAGTTTGAGCAATACCTCACAGTGCCCCGGGAAGCCCTGAAGATGATCTTCATGTCACTCTGTGAGTTGTGGTGTAGACTTTCAACAGAACGTTGTGGTAAACGGTATTGTAAGTTACCACGAACTGCTCTGTATTCTGCTATTGGCTCAAACTGGCCTCAGCTCTTTTTTTAGTTAGTTAGTTTGTTTTGTTTCTCCCCTCCCCATGAATTCATTGAGCACCTATATGTACTGGTTGTGAGGGATAAAAAGATACAGGAGACACATGAGGGCAAAGGACCTGTGTCTACACAGTCAATAAATACAGACGTTTCAGGCTGACAGCTGAGCTAGAAGCATGGGTGAAGGTCAAAAGGTTCAAGAAGTGGTCCTCTGTCCAGACATGAAGTTACTAGAGGGATGGAAGTCAATCCCCCTGTCCTCACAGCTTCCTGCTGGCACCTAATAGTCAGGGTGATGGGGTGGGACACGTGTCAGCAGACTTAACTTTGAACCTCAGCTCTGCCACTTATTAATGTTGGCTGTGGGTCTCTGAGCAAGTTTATTTCACTTCCCTAAGGCCCAGTTTCCCATCTGTAAAGTGTTGGCAACAACACGAGAGGACGAGAGGACGGTTGTAGCAGGATGGGGAGGGCCTGCTTCCAGCTGCTTCCTTCCTGCTCCAGCACCTATGAGCTGCCCCTCCCCTTCCCTGACAGTCCCACCTCTACTCCCAAGATCCAGCCTGGGCTAGAAGCTTCTTCCAGCCACTGTTTATGACTCGCTAAGCATCTTGCTTTCAGCTGTCACAGAGTAACGCCAATCCTTCATATTCAGTGCAGACTGAGGAAACACCTGAAATGGCTTCTGTTTGCCTAAGGGGACACAATTACACATGACATCATATAGCAGTAGGGATGACCCTGGGGTTGTTTCAGAGATATACTGAAGAGCAACCCTGGGGAGGGAAGGGTCAGGCCTGGAGGAAGTCTCACAGGATGCAAGCCAGGCCTGGTGATGGCTAGCACTGTGCAAAGTGGAGACAGGGAAGCTCTTGGCTGGGTTGAAGGCGCCATGTGTATGAAGCGGGGTATCTCATTACTCTGGAAGAGACCATTGGAGTGTAAATGGGGAGGCTTCAATGCTGTTGCCTAGAAGCCAAGGAGGGACAAGTTAGAGGCAAGGCCGGGAGTGAGAGAGCCAGGAGGGTGTTGCTGCTGCCTCTCAGTTCTCGGCAGGGTGGGCTGGGCTGTCATCATCTGCTGGATGATCTCAGGCAAGTCCTGACCATTGATGCAGTCCTTCTGAAAACAGGTGTGAACAAATACACCTTGGACGTAGGATGCTGTTTGCTAGCGTAAAATGCTGTGGGTAGGTGGGGAGGAGCAGCTAGGGCTGTGGTTCTGAGCGGATCACAGTGGGAAGAATTTGGATGGAAGCTTCAAGAGGTGTAATGTACATTCATACATGTGAGGAGAGGTCCATTCATACATGTGAGGAGAGGTCCATTCATACATGTGAGGAGAGGTGCTCAGAAGCCATGGAAGGGATGGGAAAGAAGACTAGACTCTGGCTGCCACTGTAGACAAAAGCTGATCCTACAGCATCGGGGACACGCTCCCCCACTACCTGTGACCTCCCAAGATGCTTTAAGCAAGGAACTATCTGTCATTGCTGGGAATCCTTATCAAATGGCTGCTTTGCTCTGCTTCCACCTGTCTTTTTCTCCCCAGCTGGAAGATGTCACAGGGTTACAAAGTCACAGTGCTGCCCCTGAATCCAAGAAAATCTACTTTTCTCACATTACAGGAAGAAAAGTGTCCTTGGAGAAAGTGTGTGAGAGACCCCATGGTCCACAGTATGAAAGCGGGTTAAGAACAGAACGGGTCCAGCAGCCCCACTATCGCCCACGTGAGCCTCTGGAGATTGTTTAGTTAAAAGCAAACTCTCTGCTTTTCATTCTATAAATGATGGCTATTCTTTTAAGAAGAAAGAGAAAATACAGGGGAGCAGAAGGAGGACGTAATTCATGGATTACATTGCAGCCTGTCATGCAGGCACACACTCACACTCACGGTGCTTCCTGAGCGTGCACCTATAAATGCTGAAAACTGATTTTGCAGCTCACTGTGGCCGTCCTTCACGCCTCTCTCTGCACGTCTGCAGTATCTTTTCAAACGATGCCACAGTTAATGAATGGTGACAGTAGTGCCTCAGAGCTTACAAAGCATGTGTCACCACGGTCTCATCTCAGGCCTGGGCTTCCCACCCTGTAAAATCTCCACAGTGCTATCTCAGCCCCGCTGTTTCCAGGGCAGCTGATGCCCTCTCAGACTTTTGACTCTTGGAGGTTGAAACCTCCACCAGCCTCAATTCCTGACTGACTCCCGTGCGTGCCCAGCTCTTCTTTTTGTCTCATTCCTTTCTGGACCTTTATTCATAGATTCTGGACTTGAAAAAAAAAAGAGATTTTATTTCTTGAGTGCACAGTGTGTGTGTGTGTGTGTGTGTGTGTGTGTGTAAGTGCACCATGTACGTGCAGGTACCTGCAGTTAAAAGCAAACAGCATACTCTCCCAGTTAAAAGCCAGAAGATGATGTTGGATTCCCTGGCACTAGAATTACAGGTGGTTATGAGTTGCCAGATGTTGGTGCTGGGAATTGAACCTGGGTCCTCTGGAACCATCTCTCTAGCCTCAAGCTCCTTGATTTCTTCTCACCTGTTACCCTAGTCTTCTAAGTCTCAACCGTCCCTCTTCTCTTTCTGCCTTCAGCTCTAATGGACCTTCCTCTGCTCTAGTTTTGCTTGAGGACACAGCTGTGAGGTACCTGAGAGGACAGGCCTGGACGGGCTCTGGCTCTCTTAGGAAGGACAGGAGTAAACAGAAAGGCTCATGTTCTTGCTAATGGGCAGCACTGAAGGCTAGACCTACACTGAGAAGTCTCCTAGTGACCTAGCTTGCTTCCTTAATCACTCTGGTACCTCCCATCTTGCCTGCACCAGGGAATGTCTTGTTTCACATTCCACCGAGGCACACTACTCCGTGGACCACTCAAGCACCTCTTCTGCTTCCTTGAGGCCCTGGGTTTAATCCCTTGAGAACTCTAGTCCGCGTTCCCTATCCCTACAAAGACACTTGGCCAGCACACTTGCAGCCAGGTTGGGGACCCATGACAAGGCAACAGAGATGGTCTAGAGGGGATGACTAAGCATGCTATCATCTCCACCAGGTCTGCTACCTTTTGGCTGGCTAGTGGCTGGCCACTTATTTGTGAGTAGTCTGAATTTGGAAGCTAGT
This sequence comes from Grammomys surdaster, assembly GCF_004785775.1. Classification (NCBI taxonomy): domain Eukaryota; kingdom Metazoa; phylum Chordata; class Mammalia; order Rodentia; family Muridae; genus Grammomys; species Grammomys surdaster. Next base: position 1,174,388 of record NW_021620768.1, on the reverse strand, counting down.
ATAGATGGCCAAGAAGTTGCATTTTTGTTCTTGTTAGAGCTGTTTATTCCTCTTTCTCTGGTAGATGTCTATCTTTCCCTCCAAAGCCAAGCTATCAGATCTGTTGCCTCTGAGGAAAAAAAGGCATTTTCCCTCCACAAGCCTTCCTGCATAATTGGAAAATCCCCACTGGAATCCAATCATCAGCTTTCTTCCTATCTTTATATTTTTTTTTTATTTTTTTATTTTTTTGGTTTTTCGAGACAGGGTTTCTCTGTATAGCCCTGGCTGTCCTGGAACTCACTCTGTAGACCAGGCTGGCCTCAAACTCAGAAATCCGCCTGCCTCTGCCTCCCAAGTGCTGGGATTAAAGGCGTGCGCCACCACTGTCCGGCCTTTTTTGACTTTATTTAAATTATACATATGAATACACTGTAGCTGTCTTCAGACACACCAGAAGAGGGCATCAGATCCCATTACAGATGGTTGGGTACCACCATGTGGTTGCTGGGAATTGAACTCAGGACCTCTAGAAGAGCAGTCAGTGCTCTTAACCACTGAGCCATCTCTCCAGCCCCCTTCCTATTTTTTTTTTTTTTTTTTTTTTTGGTTTTTCGAGACAGGGTTTCTCTGTGTAGCCCTGGCTGTCCTGGAACTCACTCTGTAGACCAGGCTGGCCTCGAACTGAGAAATCTGCCTGCCTCTGCCTCCCAAGTGCTGGGATCAAAGGCGTGCGCCACCACCGCCCCCTTCCTATCTTTTTAAATGCACTACTTTTCAGGATGTGGATGGCAACAGAACTCTGAGGTGGAGCCCAAAATTGCAGATAAGCATCCGTTTTTCAACTCTCAAACCTTCCCTGTAGCTCCCCACTTCCAAGCTGCCATGGCATCCTGAGCATGTGATGTCCAGCACAGGAGGTTGGGAGTTGGGTGGGAAGGGCTAATCCTAATACTATGTTGTGTGAGTGAACAGGTTCCAGGTCCAGGCCATTAACTTGGACCAGAGCTCACCAAACCCACTCTCCCATAGCTGCAATTCTAGTAGCAACCATTAGGGGTCAGGGTTGCATTAGTCACAATGACAGGCAAGGATTGGGAGACAGCGCCCTGCCGCCGACCCAGAGTAAGGGAAACAGGATCGCTATGGAACTAAATATTGCTTCACACAGCTCAACACCTGCCCCACTCAGGTCCTGTCTTGATGGTTCTGTGGCTTCCCCAGCTGCCGCAGGACTGTGCAATGTGATAGTCTGCACAGTGGATGGTGGTGCCGCAGCATCGGCCTGGGTGCAGGGTGCTAAAAAGCTTTGAGGCCCTGGTTTTGACATAAAAGCCTGGACTGACTCCCTGTGCAACCGCAGAGCCCTTCAAAAAAAAAAAGGAGAAGTGGAGATCCCAGTCTCCCAAAATAACCACCCTGATTCTGACACAGACCCTGCTCTGGCATGTGCCCCTGCCTTGTCTGGGGCACTAGGAGGAATAGGAGGAATAAGGCCCCTCCTCCACTCCATGTTCTGGCCACTCGAAGTCTGTCCTGAGATTTTCTGGAAGGTAATGTCTGTCCACTGGTCAGCTGCAGCAATGGACAAAATGAAGGTGAGGGATGGAGGGTGATGGGTTGGCTCTGTTGAGGGGCCAGATACAGAGGCCCCTGTGGCCCTCAGCCACTTCCGGCCATAATGACATAATGACAAAATTGCTCTGTGTCCCTGTTATGGCAATTCTGACTGCTGGGGTCCTTAGAAAAGAGAGAGGAAATCTATCCAGTCTCAACACTGTAGATGGAGAGATACTGGGTGGCCTGGGACCAGATACAAACAGACCTTGGTATTTATTGAGTTTTCTCCAGTCTTCCCCGGAGAGGCTGCGTAGGAGATGGGAGAGAGGGAGACGAGGCTCTCACAGCCCTAGCATCCAGGGCTAGCAATCCAGGGGACAGCTGGAAAGCGGGGACAGCTGGAAAGCGGGAGACTGCATCAAGGGATGCGCTTGAGGCAAAAGAAGAAGGAGCACCAAACTTGAGGTCCCTGGGTAGAGCAGGGGGAGAGAAGCGAGGGCCATGTTTGGGACCCACTTGCTTGGGGTCCTAGGGTTTCTGCTTTGTCCTAGTATGTGGAGCGGTGGGTGGGTGGGGGGAGCCAACCACAGGGAAAGAAGGAACTTTCTATGGATGTTTCTCTCCAGGCCCCAACATAAGTAGAGAGAACTCCAGGTCTGCCTCTGGTCACTCATTCGCTTTCAAGCTGTTGACCACCGGAAGTTGGAGGAGGCATGTCTTTGGATCCTGCCTCCGGTGGACTAGCTTTCTCTGCCTGACCAGTGTTTCTTTCAGAGGGCAGGACACTCCTGCCCTGTGGCCTGAGAGTCCTTCCTGCTGCAGCCTCTCATGATCTCCCACAGGCTGTCTCTGTCTGTGCGGCTATCATTTGTGAGTTCAGATGCCTAGTGCTGAGCTAATTCTTGACTCGTCTGAGGGGGACTCAGGGTGAGAGGGGAACAGCTGGCCATAAAGGTTGGCTTCTGCCTTCTTTGCCCATGGGAGGCCAGTCAGGTGGGGAAAGGTTGACCCTCAGTGTCCTGGGTTCCCATTTGGGGGACTATAGTTTGAAGCTCTATTTAAGGTTGGTGGGGAGTCAGGCTCTGCTTCAGTAGGCAGCAAGGAGGCCTGGCTCCGCTGACACTCTGGGCTGTAGTAGAAGGAGCAGAGCCGGAAAGAAGGCCGAAGCTCATCCTGTATGCGATCCAGGATGTGGACAAAAGTCGGGCGCAGGCGTGGACTATGCTGCCAGCAGCGTCTCATCAGCTCCTGTCTGGTGGGGTGAGGTGGGGTTAAAGGGATGCCAGACAGACCCCTGCCTCCCACATCACAGTATCAGCTGGTGGCAGGAAGGGGTTGGAGGGGGAGAAATGAGGAAAGTAGGTAAGTTAAGAACCAGGAGTAGCTTGGCTATGGCACACGCATTTAATCCCAGGACTCAGGGGGCAGAGGCAGGTGGATCTCTGTGAGTTCAAGATCTACCTGGCCTACAGAATGAGTTCCAGAACAGCCAGAGTTACACAGAGAACCTGTGTCAAAAAACACAAACAAACAAACAAACAAACAAATAAAAAACCCCAAAACCAAACAGAAAAAGAATTGGGAGTCAGTGATGTAGATGCTTTGGAGGAATAAGGTCAGAACCAAGGGTAGTGAGCACAGTGCAGGGCTGAAGGAGAGTAGTGAGCACAGTGCAGGG
>NW_021620768.1:1153993-1171161 GCF_004785775.1 Grammomys surdaster | reverse complement strand
GGTAGTGAGCACAGTGCAGGGATGAAGGAGGGTAGTGAGCACAGTGCTGGGATGAAGGAGGGTAGTGAGCACAGTGCAGGGATGAAGGAGGGTAGTGAGCACAGTGCAGGGATGAAGGAGAGTAGTGAGCACAGTGCAGGGATGAAGAAGGGAAGGGAAGACAGCGAGATGACTCACAGCTGAATCGGACAATCCTCCAGCTCCTCTAGAACTCCACCATCCATGACAAATTTCAGCACCTGCTCATTTGATAGACCCTGGTATGGCTGTTCAGCCAGGGTCACAATCTCCCAGAGCACCACACCGAAGGACCTGGAACACACGAAGGATGACCTGAATTCAGCACCCTTCAGTCTGCTCTGTACCCCTCATGAAGAAGCATCCCAGGCCCTTCCCAGATGCCACTACACATCCCCACAGCCCTCTGCTCCCACCAGCCCCTACCAGACATCTGAGTGCGTGGTGAAGATCCCATCTTTGAGGGACTCGGGAGCCATCCAGCGTACAGGCAGTAGCCCCTTTCCACCCTTGCGGTAATAGTCTGTCTCGTACACATCCCGAGTCATTCCAAAGTCTGGAAAGTAAGAATTTCAGGGCATGAGAGTCACAAGTTAGTTCCCCTGAAAGACACCCCAAACCTCTCCACCTCTAGTCTCTAAGCATTCTGGAATGTGTGAGCTCAAAGGATCTCGGAGGTCATCCCTTCTTGGAGACTCGGGGATTGGGGACTTGCCTGTCAAGCCTGTGAGCCAGGCCTGGTCTCCTATGGCTAGCCTAGGGAAACTCTCTGCCTCCTCTCATCCACCTGGGACCCACTGTACCACCAATTTTGACGGTGAAATCCTGGGACACCATGCAGTTGCGGGCCGCCAGGTCCCGGTGCACAAACTTCTTGGCAGCAAGGTAGGCCATGCCATCTGCAATCTCCCCAGCCATCTGAATCATGTCACTGAGGGCAGGCTGTGGGAGGCCAGGGTTGTTCTACAGGCAAGAGAGGGACTGGTGAAGGACTGCCCCGCACCCACACTGTGCCAACGCTTCTCAACTCCCCAGCTTCATACAGCTCAGGGTCTTTCTCATTCCAACCTCTGCCTCAGGTCTCAGAGATCGGAGATGGCTCTTGAGATCCCCACGGGTCATTAACTCCATGATGACCAGAGTTGGTTGGCCCTGAGACACCACGCCCAGGAGACGAACCTGGGATGACAAAGATCTCTGCTGTAGTTTCTCCTGTCTCTTTGATTCACGGGGACAAAACTTCAGCCTGCTGTGATTATAACCCGACTCAGATGCCCACCCTGACCCGCACTTGAGGGTCAATCCTAATCCTGACCTAACATCTCCGTTGACCTTAACTCTTAACCCTGTTCATATCAGATTATCACCATAACTATGACCTGGCCCACCTCTGACCTTGATTCCAATCAAGACACTACTAACTCTCTGAGCAGCCAGTGCTGTACCCTGATCACGAGTCTCTCAGCTCTCGACATGACTCTGTTCCTATCAGGATTTTAACCACAGTCCAACCCTGACTTGGACAATGCCCTGACCTCATTTCAGACCCTTTCCCTCTTACCACATGGTGACACTTGAATGCCTTCATGACAGACGCTTCCTTGAGGAATTCAACGCGTTCCCTCGCACTGGCCAGCTCATTAACTGTCTTCAGGGCTACAGGCGTAGACTCCTCTCCAGCCTCAAGTCCTCGGGCCAGTCCCTCATAGACCATTCCGAAAGAGCCTTGGCCCAGCTCCCGGATGATGGCTATCTGTTCCCGAGGCACCTCCCACTCGTCGGGGACGTACACTGAGAAGGAGCATGTGTCGGGAGGCAGGGGTGCATCTCTCCACACGCCTTCATCTGCCTCTTGACTTTTTCCCCTTTCTTTTTTTTTTTTTTTTTTTTTTGGTTTTTCGAGACAGGGTTTCTCTGTATAGCCCTGGCTGTCCTGGAACTCACTCTGTAGACCAGGCTGGCCTCAAACTCAGAAATCCGCCTGCCTCTGCCTCCCAAGTGCTGGGATTAAAGGCGTGCACCACCACCGCCCGGCTCTTTTTCCCCTTTCTTAAAGCCATTATCCAACTTTAATGTGAAAAATGGACTGCTTTTCTAAAGATCCTATATCCCTTAAGATTTTGGTAACTACAGGTTCACTCAAAGGCAGGACAAAGGCATCTATGCCAGTTTTATGTTGGCTTCCTTGGTACAGAAAACAGTGAACTGTTAGTTTAAAATTAGGGCAGTACTGTGTGTGTGTGTGTGTGTGTGTGTGTGTGTGTGTGGTTGGAGATTTTGGTGGCGGTGGCGGCGGAGTGTGTGTTGTACATAGGTGTGCAGGTGCATCTGCTGAGTTACTCCATTGATACAGAACCTCCCGTGGAACTGGAAGCTCCACGTTTTGATTTGGCTGGGGTGTGGGGGCAACAAGCTCTGAGGGATCCTTGCCTGCTGGGGTTGCAGGCATGCTCAACATGTCAAGTGTTTATGTAGATGCTGGGCATTCAGACTCAAGTACTCACGCTTGCAGAGTAAACACTTTCACTGAGCCATCTCACTAGCCATCAGCCCAGACTATCAGATTAGGGTGCTGTTTCTTCACCAAAGGCTACAATGCCACTTCAGGTGCACTTTATGCAGACAAGGACTCCCTTTGACTTCTCATTTGAAAGGCTCTGTTCCCATGGTCACCTTCTCCAAGAAGGCTCTCTGGAGCTCTGCTCTTCTGCTCCCACCTCCTTTCCCCCACCCCCTGTTCCCCTGGACTTACTATGGGATGCACTGAAATACTCCGGGTTCACAGATGTGTACAGCATGCTGTTTCTGCAACAGGAGGCAATGAATCACGGGGCAAAATGAACCCACAGGATGATGTTGACCACAGTTGCTCTGGTCAGCATGACCTCTGTGGAGTCAGTCCCAAGCATGGCCAGGCTGTCCATGATACTAGGCTTAGAATCAAATAGGCTGGAAATAGGTAAAGCCAGGGGTGGAAAGAGGGGGTCCTTTCTCTTTGAGCCTTCTTGTGCTCACCCCAGAGGCATGTGATGACATCTGTACAAGTGCACCTGGGGCTTCTGTCTTCCTCTTGTGACAACAGAACCTGCTTGCTTGAGCTAAGGGGATGGGAACCAATAGCCCCCCATGCCTGCACCAAGGAGTTTCTCAGGATACAAGATATTTCCAGGTTAAAAAAAGAGGAGTTGTCACCCCGCCTAAGAGGTATGTCTCCTTCATACCTTCCAGGAAAGAGTTACTGTCTTTATGGAAGTCCTTTCTGTTGTCTAAACTACGACCGTCTGACTATGCTGTCCCTATGAGATGGCTAAGGGAGAGAATGGGGCAGAAATAGGTAAGACTTGTCATCACCTCTTCTTGCTGTAGAAGAAACCGAGGGCAGCAAGCATCACGAGCAGCATGAACCCCACAGGGGTGACAGTGAGGAGGATGCGCAGTCCCCCGGTGTCCTCTTCCTCTGGTGGTGGGGGGTGGGGAGAATTGACAGGTCAGGATGGAAGCTGCTTCTCAGGCGACACTGGAGAGTGGTGATGGGCGAGGCTGATGCTGAATGGACACTGGATTGGGAAGCAGGCCTGCCTCACCTGGACCGGTGATGTAGAAGGCAACACCATCAGTCCAGGAACCATTGCCAGCCAATGAAGTGGCCCGAACTTTAGCAGAGTAGTTTCCAGGGGGCAGCAGAGCCAGGTGGACCCCACCAACTTTGGCATACCGAAGACGGGACACACAAAGCACTGTGGCCTCCTGTGGGCGGCACAGACAGCAGGCTGAGAAGTGGGTGGAGGTGCAGACCCAGAGTGGGATGGGGTGGCTGGGTACCTACCTCTCCCAGGCGGCGGTACTTGATTTCATACTTGAGGATGAGCCCATTGGGGTCAGGTGGCTCAAGCCAATGCAAGATGACACTGCTCTTGCCAGCTGCCTTCCAGGCCACTTTCCCTGGGATACCATCGGCCTCTCCTGTAGGAGGGAACATCTGGCAAATAGGCCACAAGCAGTTCCTCTTGTTCATGCTCAAACCCAGGCTAAACTGAGCCAAACTGGGAAGTCTGGAGAAATTCCACAATCATGGGAACCGGGAAGGGTGAACAGAGCAAGGCTCTGAGACTAGTGGGAGGACAAACCTGCTGGTTACAGAGCACTGACTGGCATGAAGGGGCACCTACTATGTGGCATGGTGCGTGCAAAGACGAAGGTGGCAGCGCTGCAGCCCACAGTGTGTGCCGCGTGGTTGCAGGCGTGGATGTCAATCCTGTATTCTGTGAAGTGCCGCAAGCCGCTCAGTACTGCTCGCTCCCGAGGAACCTTGTCCTCTTGAATTTCAAAATCCGAGTTGTTTTTCCCTAGCCTGAGAAGCCCAGCTTCCCTGCGGTGCCTCTCCAAATCCCTGGAAATGGGATGAGTCAGAGACGCAAAGCCTGTTCTCAGAGCACCTCTCGCCATCCCCACACCTGTCCCAGCTCACCTTTGGGGGTTCTTGTTGATGGACGTCACTTTCCATGGGGCCCTGGGGAGGCCAGGGGACCTTCTCAGCTTCTGGGCGCTCTATCGCTTCGCCCGCCTCCAAATCCACCCACGCCAAGGCCAGGCACATACCATAATAGGCCCCTCCCACCAAGTTCCACCCTCTCCAAGGTACCGCCCCTCAGGCCCTCCCAACCAGGTCGCACTTGGGGATGGTGATGGCATGGTGTAGGAAGTTCTCAAACTTTTTCTGGAAGGTGACCTCTTGAGCCTCCAGTGCAGGCAGGGATTGCCCAGGAGGTGTATGTTGGCAAGGACAGCAGTCTTGCTCCGGCTCAGCCTCCAGCGCAGGGTCTTCACGGTCGAAGCGTGTGTCGTGGCTGCTGGTGGGCAGCCGCAGACCTGTGACCACGGTGCAGAGGAGAGAAGTGAGAACAGTGGTCCACCCGTCACTACCGAGCGCTTTCGGCCTGAGGCGCCCCCTGCTCACCGCGGTGGCAGTAGTCATTGATGTAGAGGTCACCGTCCTCCGCTAGCCGCTGCCACAGCACTAGGTAGTAGGTGATGTTTCCATTGCGCTGGACCGGCGGCTTCCAGCGCACCAGGAGGTGTGAGGAGGAGTTGGAGGTGGAGATGACATCTTGTGGCACCGTGGGGGCTGTGATTGTGAAAAAGGTGCCACTCAGGGATGGAACCCTTACAAATACGGTGTGATAATGAGCTTCTCTCTCTCTCTCTCTCTCTCTCTCTCTCTGCCCCTCCCTCCCTCCCTCCCTCCCTCCCTCCCTCCCTCCCTCCCTCTCTCTCTCTCTCCCTCCCTCCCTCTCTACCTCTCCCTCCCTCCTCTCTCCCTCTCTCCTCTCTCCCTCTCCCTCTTCCTTCCCCCTCCCCCTCCTCTTTCCCTTCCCCTCCCCCTCCCCCTCGCTCTCCCTCTCCCTCTCTCTCTTTCAACACTCTCTCAACTGAGCCTGGACCCAGCCCTGGGGAGACAATGGTATTATAAGAAGCTCACCATCCAGTATTCTAAATCCTTCCTAGACCTCTGAGTTCACTGAGCTATGACAGGTTCAACCCCAACCTCCCCCGAGGCTCAGTAAATGTCTCAACTCTTTGTATTGTGAAAGGAGCCCTGTCCTCTAGGGTGCCCATCTCCCTGTGTGCTTCTCTCTTCCTCACTACAAGATTTAGGCGTCTCATTCTAGAGCCTTCAGCTCACCTGCAGGCAATGTTCGCAGGTAGACAATGGGGCTCTGGGCTCCCTGGTGGGGGCTGTCTTCAGCGGTGGTCAGTGTGATGGCCCGGACGAACACGGCATACTGTGTCCAGGGCTTAAGGGGGGCTAGGGTCACCCCTGGCTCCTGGGTGCGGCTGAGGGGCAGTTCTACATCCAACAGGTTCCAGCTCTGGGTTCCACAGGCATCTGGACCCACATGTTCTGTGGCATTCTGAAATGGGCTGAAGACCCCATTCCCAGTGCTGGGGGATCTCCAAGCTCTGGTACACACACACGCACACGCACACGCACACGCACACCAGCCTAACAGCTCAGGACTGTCATAGCCATTTCCCAGCTATGTATGTGAGGACAGTTGTAATTCCAGCCAATTCACGAACACTATATGGCTTATGATCTTGGCTACACTTCACAAATTGTAACAACATATCTCTTGTCCTTAGTAGGAATGATTGAGGTTTTGTCCTCAAGAAAAGAGCCACAAAAAAAGTTTGAATTGTATTTTAAGAAGAATCTACAAAGTGATTATGGGGCACAGCAAACAAGCAGTTCATTCTCATCTCTAATGAGGTGACCTGGAAGCAGGACTGGGAGAGCACAGTAACCCAGGCTGGAACCTGCTCTCTTTCTGCTTTGTCCTCCTGAGTGTTTGCTGGGATTAGCTACACTGCCATGCCCAGTGAGCAGAGGGTTTTACACAAGGCCCCTGCATGGATTTGGAAGTCTATGAACCTCTCAGATTATAGACATAGTTTTGCACACGTTTGTGGTTCTAGAAACACCTTCCTAGAAGTGGGTTCCTAGCTTTCATGTCATCCTGAAACTCTATGTGGACCAGGCTGGCCTCGAACTCACAGAGATCCACCTGCCTCTGCCTCCGAGTACAGGGATTAAAGGTATGTGCCATCACAACTGGCTAGTTCTCAAGTTTTAAAAAGTAGATCTCCTAAAGCCAAGACCCACAAATTCAAGGGAATACTTAAGGCAGACTTTGGGGGTTAGGCCAGAGGCAGGCCTTGAAGAGATAGCATAGGCTTTAGGGATATAAAGAGGGCTGGCTCCTGAGAAAAGAAAGTAAGGACCGAATGGAAGACAGCAAGCAGCAGGTTTTGGGATATTACATCCGTGTTCATGATATCTGTTTCTTTGATGAGAGGCAGAGAGGTAGAATTATGCTGATTCATGGACGAAAAAAATGCATATGTGTGTGCATATGTGTGCATGTGTGTGCATATGTGTGCATGTATGTGCACGTGTGTGCATGTGTGATGGTGCATATAAAGAGATGTTTTCATGGGTGCTGGTGTGTGTGGAGACCAGAGGTTGGTGTGTTGACATTCTTTCTTCAATCGCTCTCTACCTTATATTTTGAGATAGGGTCCCTCACTGAACCTGGGTTTTCTCTTTCTGTTAAGCCCTGGCCAGTGAGCCCCCGGGATCTTTCTGTCTTTGTCCTCCAGTGCTGGTGTGACAGACAGATGCACACTGCCACACCTGGCTTTTGTGTGAGTGCTGGGGATCTGAGCTCAAGGTTCTCATGCTTGTGCAGCAAGCCCCACTTCACCATCTCCCCAGCCTCATGAACAGAATGGAGGCGGGGCGGAGCGAGATGAGGAGAGGCCTGGGGACCTGTTCTTGCTGGAACTCACAAGTGGGTTGGTCTGGGAGCTGGTATGAGGGTTGCAGAGTAGGAAGGTGCCTTGTGAGGTATGACACACGAGTAGGTTTGGGTCAGAGCCAGAATTGGACCAGGGTTCTCAGCGTCTGCCCCCAAGGGAGCACACAACAGCCATACTATAGAGCAGAGATGCTGGGAGGGGCTTCCTGGAGAGCCCTAGGACTCTGCGCCCTTAGTGCCTAGACAGCTGTGCATACTTGTGTAGGTTGTGAGCTGCACGCATCAACGTAGGTGGGGAGCTACTCACACTGCAACTCCTTGAAGTGTGGCCCATGAGCCATCAGCTTCAGCATCAGTTAGGAGCTCGTTCATAGGCCTTGCCTGACATTAACCAACTCAGACTGTCAGGGTAAGACCCTGAGATGGTGCTGCAATAAAACCTCTTAGTTATACTTTGCAGGAAGTACCTCCAACAAGAGTGGCTCAGACCCTGTTTACCAAGGACAGGACTTCTAACCCTCCCCATAGCTATCAAAAATCCATTTCTTGCCAGACAGTGGTACTTCATGCCTTTAATCCTAGTACTTTGGAGGCAGAGGCAGATGGATCACTGAGTTGGAACCCAGCCTGGTCTACGGAGTGGGTTCTAGGACAGACAGGACTACACAGAGAAACTCTGTCTCTCTTTTTTTTTTTTTTTTTTTTTTTTTTGGTTTTTCGAGACAGGGTTTCTCTGAGTAGCCCTGGCTGTCCTGGAACTCACTCTGTAGACCAGGCTAGCCTCGAACTCTCGAACTCAGAAATCCGCCTGCCTCTGCCTCCCAAGTGCTGGGATTAAAGGCGTGCGCCACCACGAGAAACTCTGTCTCAAAAAACCAAAATGAACAGACAAAAAATAAATCAGTATCTCTATCAGGAAATCTCTTGATCTTGTCCTCACTCTTGCTCTGGGTCTGGGGATGGAACTTGGGTCTCTCACATGCTAGGCGAGCATCTCACCACTGAGCTACACATAGCCACTCCTTCCACTTCTCCTTTTTGAGATAGGGTCTGGTTGGGCTAACCATGAGGCCTGGGATTTAGGAGTCTCTTGTCTTAGCTTCTTTCATGCTTTTCATAGGATTGCCTAAAAGGTTTGACTGGGAGATCTGTGGTTGAATCTTGACTTGTTTTGAGAGAAGTCCTTCTTGTGGCATCCCTCCTGATAAGGTCAATCCACTCTCTCCAAAGAATTAGCCCATTCTGACCTAGAGTGTAGCTCAGTTAGTACAGTGTTTGTCTGACAGGCATAACACCCCGAGTCTGATCCTCAGTACCACATAAACAGGATATAGCATATACATCTGTAATCTCAGCACTCAGGAGTGGAAAGCAGGAGGATGAGTTCAAGTTCGATGCCAATTAAAAAGAAAGGGCTAGGTGGTGGTGGTCCACACCTTTAATCCCAGCACTTGGAGGCAGAGGCAGGAGGATCTCTGTAAGTTTGAGGCTATTTCGACCTATAAAGAGTTCTAGGATGGCCAGGACTACATAACGAGATACTGTCTTATTGAGAGAGAGAGAGAGAGAGAGAGAGAGAGAGAGAGAGAGAGAGAGACCCCCTCACCTCTTTCCTCAGGCTTTAATGAAATGCTGGTAAAGATACTCATAAAAATGGCCAAATTAGTGGGTACTTCCCAAACCGCTGCTGGGGCTAGAGTGTGTGGTCAGCAGAGAATGTTAGCCCAGAGAACTGGAGTCTAATTAGCCTAGCTTTCCTAGCAGAATGAGCTCTACGGCTCTCAGAAACCCCTGCTGCCCTCTTCATTTCATTTGGTTAGGGGAAACTGAGGCACAGAGGACCGAACAAGGTGAGACAGATCCAGGCTGGGTGTGACTTGGGTGGGGGGGTCCTAGCTTTCTGGCCCTCCTTAGCCCAGCTGGACTATGCTCTCACCTCCCTTGGTCTTGAAAATGACTGGACTCTGCATAGCACATGAGCATGGAATCCCAACATTCTCAGAGGCTAGGGTCCAGGCAGGAGAATCTTTGAGAGCTGGAGGCTAGTTTACAGAGTGAGAATCCCCCAACATACACACACACACACACACACACACACACACACGTACATACATACAGAGAGAGAGAGAGAGAGAGAGAGAGAGAGAGAGAGAGAGAGAGAGAGGGGAAACTGTGGTCTAGGGTCCTCCATCTGGCACACATTCTACTCACGACTCCTTGTAATAGACGATGAAGCTGAGCAGGTCCCGGGCCTCCAGCGGCTCATAGCGCTCCCAGCGCAGCAGGATGCGGTCCTCCTCTGTCAGGTTGAACACAAAGCGCAGAGTGCGAGTCTGGCCTGAGCAGCAAAAGAAAACATCTGCTGAAGGCTCATGCTGACGCTGACCCCATGGCTGCTCTCCCTTGGTTTGATCCCCTCGGTATTTTAGTGTGTGTGTGTGTGTGTGTGTGTGTGTGTGTGTTGCCCTGGGTGCACACTTGGGGTTGGGCGGGGCCTTACAGGCAGCACGATCTCCATTGGTGCGAGGGTTGATTTCAGCCTTGCTCTGCCGGCCTCTGGTTCCGGTCACCTCCTCCAGTTGGTAAATGTGCTCCAAGCAGAGGCGTGGGTTGAAGGCGAAATATATTTTGCCCACGGGAATGGTGAGCCCCGCAGCCACCCAGGACCCCAGCTGTTGCAGATTCTGGTTGTCCAACACGTAGAGCGTGTAGTTCCTGGAGAAAGCCGGGTGCCTTGCTGGGCAAAGTGGCAGGGGCTCCAGAGGCTGGCTCATAGGTTTCCCTGCAGAGGTTGCACTGAGCACAGGTGCAATCTGCAGCTCACTCACATTCATGAGGGGCTCGGGAGCACCCACTCTGCCACTGACCAGCAGTGTGATATCCTGACAGTCACCCACCTCTCTGCTGTCCTTGCCCGTGAAGTGGGTCAGCAGTTTGTCTGCTTCCCTCCTTTATCTCACTTTAACTGTGCACTGGCTGTGGGGACACAGAAGCTATGCCTGGCCAGCTTGTGAGTACCCCAGGGGGTCATGATAATATGCCAGGAGACAGAAGAGGAAGCCACAGGGAACCACTTGACGGATGATGGCTTAAACTGTTTATTTAGAGAAACACTGGCTGCTTTGTGAGCAGAGCTCCTTTGCTAGGTGGTAGGAATGGTTTTACACCCAGGCAGGTTCACTCTGCCCCTGAGCTGTCAGGTGACACAGTCATGGCCCATCCCTTATGGAACAGCCGAAAACTCTTATTGCCTGGACCGGGTTCTAGTCACTGGTTATCACTCTTTGCATACAACTGCATCAGTAACAACTGCAGTCCTTGAACACAAGCTTCATTTTACAAATGGAAAACCCCAGGACCAGAGAACTCAAGCAACCTCCCCAAATACACACAGCTAGCAAACTAATTTCAGAGCCCGTTCTCTTCACCACTGTTCCGAGAATGTTGGGGAAAAGGGGGACTGGTCAGCCTGATTTCTGATCCCTTACCCATCCACCATGGAATCTCCCCGGATTAGTTTGAGGTTCTTGAAAAAGCTCAGGGTCACGAGTGCAAAAGAGTGCTTGATTTTGAGGAAGCCAGTGATGGTCTCCACCAACCCCAGGTTGCGTTGAAGCTCTGGCTCCAGATTGTCTGGGGATGAGGAAGATAGGACTGGAGCAGGGCCAGGGAGGGTGATGGGTCCACAGGGAAGGGAGCTGGAGGGACAAAGGAGGTAGGAACGAAGGGGTGAGGGGGAACCACGCAGGGGATACAGTTGGGAGGGAGGGCGTGGCCAGGAAAGGAACTGACAGCCTTGGCGGAGGTTGAGGATGAGGCTCCCCTCCACATGGGTGCAGCCCACCAGGTCCTGTGTGGCTTGGACAGAGTCGATGGTCTTTGTCCCGACCTTGCACTCTTTGGGGCACAGGCCCTCGCATTTATGACAGAAAATGCTGGCAGGACAAACAGACAGTTTAAGCATTGGACCCATGAGACTGCTCGGACCTTCGGACCAACTCAAGGATATCCCCCTCACCTGCTGCCATTACGGGTGAAGCCCGGAGGGCACTGAGCCAGACAGCTGCCCTCGTAGATGCCAAAGGTGGTGGCAAGTCCAGGAACCTCACGAAGTTGAGCGCAGAGCTCCGCGGAGACACAGCGCCAGGACTCATACTGGTAGGTGCCGGGAGGGCAAGCCCGGAGGCAGACTCCTTGAAAGTAGAGGTGGCGGCAAGCTACACAGGCTCGAGGGTCTTCAGGCTGGCTGCAGCCCCCGAGACACTCACTGTGGCAGCACTCAGCGCCTGCTGTGCAGGCCAGCCCACGGGGGCAGGGACACACTGCGGGCAGAGGACATTAGACCTTACTTGCCCCTCGGCAACCCCTCAGTAATGTCTTTCCAACCCTGGCCCACCCTACCTTGAGGTCACACTCTCAGCACCAGATATCTCCGATTCAGATTACGCTACTAACTTTGTTTCTTTGCGCCCATAGATGCTTGAAGACAAGCGTGGGACCTCTCTATGCTCCACCTCCCACAAGGCCTCCTTGGGAGTATCAGAACTCAAGTTGAGCTGTGCAGCGTGCTTTTAATCCCAGCATTTGGGAAGCAGAAGCTGTTGGATCTCTGTGAGTTTGAGGCTAACCTGATTTACATAGGAGCATTCTAGTCCAGCCTAGACTATACAGAGAGACCCTCTCTCAGAAAAAAGAAAAATAGCATCTCGGAACTCAGGATGGAGCAGCGACCTTGTCTATCAGGGTTGCTGCTCTGCAGCCTGCTGTCCTGTCTAGGCTGCCCTGTGGCGGCTTGGTATGGTGCCAGGGGGAACCAGCTGGCCACTCCTGATCAGCTAGGCCAGGGCAAGGTGGGTCCAGCCAGGGCCTGTTGACATGGTACACAAATTAAGAGGACACGCAGCAGCTGTGTTTACAGCCAACAGGGAGGCAGCTCGCTGCTGATACAGCAGGGATCTGGTTATTCTCCTGCCTGGAGTTGAGGCTAGAGGTGAGGGGCGCAGACCTGGAGCTGTATGAGAAAGACTCTGGCTAAGGAACTCCAAATCTGCTCCTGGCTTCTGGAAGGTCTTAATTCCCAAACCACTTTCTACACTGATTTCCTTCTGCCTCCGTGAGCCTTCTTCCTAGGTCACTGCATGCCCCTTCCTGTCCTGGGCTTTCCATCCCTTCCTCTTCCTTTCTGTCCTTAGCAACCCATCTCCCTATTTCAGGGCTACCAGCCTGATCATCGTGGGCTGGGACCACTTTCACTGATACCACGGTCCTGGCTCTGTTTTAACACTGTGTGGGCTCCTACCCTCCCTATCACAGCTGAGAGGACACAGGCACAGAGATGCCAGGTGACCCCAGCCAGTGAGCAGAGGTGAGCCCAGGCCACCTGGCTGCATCCTTGACTGCTGTTCCAGAAGACAGTTTCTTGGGCTGACTTCCGTCCACTATGTCTACCCTCTTCCCAAACCCCCTCCTTACTTACTCTATGCCTGCCTGATGCCACATCAATTATTTAGTTTCTCTGAGCTTCAGTTTCCTTTCCTGGAAAATGGGATAGTGAGGGAACCTGTCTCGTTGGAAGGGTAAGGATTTAAAAACAATGGCAGCAAGCCAAGCATACTCAGCACTTAGGAGACTGAGACAGAGGAATTAGGTGTTCAAAGCTAACCTTGGCCACATGTCAAGTTTTAGGCTAGCCTAGACTATACTATATATTGTCTCAAAACAAACAAATAACAAAACGTGGGAAAGCGAAGTCCAGATCCACCCTCTCCCAGACCTGCCTCCCTGTGGCCATGTTCTATGTAAGTGCCCACCTCTCTGACAGTGGTTGGAGGTCCAGCACCTGTAGTCAGTGTGCCCACTGAAAGTGGTTCTTGCACAGGGCTCACCAGCAGCACCCAGCACACCAGGGCACACGTCAGCACACTCCTCGCCCAGCTTGTTCCCTACAATGTGGTTGGCACCAGGTGCAGGCTGCAGCAGGCCCCAGTCGATGGTGGAGAGGTGGCAAAGTTCCTGGTTCTTCTCCACACGAACAGCCCCACGCAGCACGGCGCCAAGTGACGGCAGCCCAATGTCCCTCAGGTGGGGCATCTCAAAGATAGTGAGTGCGTAGCCCAGGAAGAGCCGAGCACCTCGGATCACAGCAAGGTTGGGGAAGAGGTCTCGAAGGCTCTCCAGGCCATAGACTCGGAACAGCAGCAGGTAGTCAGTCACCTGGGTAAGGCGAGGGAAGCTGAGGCCTCGGAAGTCTTCTCCGGTGGCAGCAAACATGAGAAGGATCTGCAGGTGACCCTCCACCACACTGCAGTTCTCCAGCCGACGGAGCTCTGTCACCTCGGAGCGGATATCCAGGCTGGGGCATACTGTAGGCACATGTGGGCAGACAAATGAGTAGACCAAGAGCCCTGTCCTGGCAGCTCTGGTGGTGGGACACCATGCTAGCAGGAGGATACAGAGTGGATGGTACCAAGCTGTGCTCTAATGAAGGGCTGCCTCCTCCCAAACAAGCCCGTCAGACTCCTGGCTCAGAGTCTTTGTGCCTTCTATTCCTGTAAATAGAACACGTTCCCTTACATGGCTCCTGTCTCCTTCACCTCAGTGAAGACTTCTCCCTCTATCCTAAATTATTTCCCCCTGCTCTTTTGGTGGGTGGGGGATCAGTGCGGGCTATACAAATGCCATACCATTGAGCTACATCCCTAGCCCATGGCGTTTTGAGACAGGATCTTACTGTGTAGCTCCAGCAGCCTGGAACTCTGCCCTCCTGCCTCTGTCTCCTGAGTCTATGTGTACCACACCCTATTTCCCTGTAACTCTCAACTATCTCCTATGTATTTGCTTATTTATTTTGTTTATTGCAAGCCTCATAAGGGCAGGAATTTCTGTTTAACTCACTGCTATACTCTAGTTCACATACAGTGTTATACCCTAGTTCACATGAAGTTTGGTGCTCAGTGAGTGTTTGGTGAGAAAATGAAGGCAAACTGTGCCTGGGAGGCAGCGAGTACTAAGTACCAAGTGCCGAGTACTGAGTACTAAGTACGTCTGTCTCTGCCCTCAGGGACCCAGCCCACTGTTACCTAAATCATTTTTGCTTTTGAAGGGACAGTCCATAGTTCCTCTTTGCCAAAGCAGATGTCCTCACTTCACTCCTTCAGCCTGACATTCTGGGTTTAGACAAGCTGGTCCCCATTCACCTCCCCAGTCTCAAACCCCGAAAGGCTCCTTAGGTCTTTGGCCTGCAATCCTGGGGCCCAGTATCCCTGCTATAGGTCTCTGGTCCTGCATCACTTCCTCCTCAGGCCTAACTTCTCTTAATTCAGCAGCGAGTCACAGGAATACCTGTGGTGCTGCCCAGCACAACTGCTTATATTTCCACCCCTCTCTTCAAGGCTCCGGCTGTTCTAAGTCAATTTTGCATCCTCCATGTTATCCAGTTCAGGACTGGAACCTCTGGGCACTCAGGGGACTATGGACCATGGACATCTGGATCCTGACTCTACTTTTTCCATTGGGACCCAGTCCATTTATCTTCCTGTGCGCCAAGCCTTTGGGCTCTTTTCCCTATAGGGGCTGGATGCTTGGCCTCATTCCCTCCTAAGGAGAGCTTGTAGGGTCTTCATATAAGATGCAAGTCTAAAGGCTTCAGCGTAATGCTTAGGTCTACTTCCTTTTTCCTAATCTGGCCCTCTAGCACCATCACACACACACACACACACACACACACACACACACACAAAGAGAAGGAAAAACACTTCTGTTCCCTCCATGAAAGCCAATTAGGCTCTTTGAGGCAGGTGGGGGGGTTCCCTCAGGCTCCCACTTCCCATCATGCCTTAGCCTCTCCAGAGCTCCCCTAATGTGAGACACTGGAAAAACAAATCTAAGACCTTTGCAGATTAACCCCTGCCTGTCCTCAGGCCAAGCTCCATGGAGAGCTTCACTGAGAAACAGCAGCTGGGCTCCTTGACCAAACACTAACTCCCAGGGCATGCTCGCTTTGTTCTGACGACTGTGCTCCTGCCTGGCATCTCCTGTGCAGTGTCCTGGCACAGAAGGGACAGGGGTAGGGTGCTCAGGCAGATCAGCATGCATTGCAAATCAGGAGACACCTTACCCCGGTCCATTTGGATTATCCACACAGGAAGGGGAGCCCTGCCTCGATCCTGGAAACCCTCACTTAGAAGAGCACCCTAAGACCCTTCATGTTCCCAGAGTGCTGGGTTCCCAAGCTCTCTCTGTATGGAGGACAAAGGCAGATTAAATGATGGCGTGATGCACTTAATATTTCCTCTTCTGTTGCTTCTTTGTCTCATGTAGCCCCTGGCAACCCACGAGGGCCACTTGGTCTGTATGGTCCTACTCCTACTCCCTAGATGCCCTTGGTGAGAAGAGTGAATCTGAGGAATAGCACTGAGCCACGGAGGAGAGGCAGTCCTCTCTCAAATAGCCCTCCTGCCCAAGTGGGTGGACCCCCAGGGTGGGGGACATGGATGAAATCCTGGGGTGCCAGAGCTCAAGACTTGCCCTGGGTCTGCTGCTCCAGTCTCTGAGCCTGCTACACACAGTAAGTCAAATTGCCTAATGGTGCCTGGTTCTCAGCTTTTGGTCCCAGCCTGCCTCTTATCATTCAGTGGCCCTAGAAACAACCTCCAATTCTCAGTCTCATTTTGGTAAACTCAGACTTTACTGGGATCACAGTTTCACAAACAGCAATGAGTTGGAGAGCATCTGTTCGTTCCATTTCTAACCTCTTAGGGAGCTGAGAGAATAAACTCTTCCTATAACAGTCGTATCTGGTGAAAAGTCCTTCTGAGAGCTAATCCTAGTCTTCATGTCCCAATGAAGATTAACTAGAAATCAGTCATGCCGCACACCTTTGATCTCAGCTCTTGAGAGGCAGAGGCAGGTAGATCTCTATGTTCAAGGCCAGCTTGGTCTACAGATCGAGTTTTAGGACAGCCAGGGCTACACCAATCAATCAACCAACCAAAGACTAAGATTAGGTGTTCTGGAGGGAGATGGGGGTTGGAAGGTTGCTGGGGACTCACCCTGTAGTGTGTCCAGGCCAGATCCCAAGGACAGCAGGCTCATAAGCAAGTGTACTCCCCAGGGCCAAAGAGCAGGCACTGCCATGACCTCAGCCCTGATTGTCTCCAGGTATCCTCCAGGGAGAAGGGTGGATGCAGACCCAGGGTCCAGTGTGGAGGGGGCACACAAGGGCAAAGGGATTAGAAATCTCAAATAGAGACAGAGGGAGAGAGAAACGAATTTTGGATCAGAGGAAACAAAGCCCGTGACAGACAGCTGGAGACAGCTTCAGTGTGATCCAGAGACAGATATTGGAACAGAGATGCAGACAGAAGCGGAGGAGCCACAAAGAGGCTTCCAGAGGGAGAATTGATCCAGAGACCGGGCAGTCCTGAGGAGAGGCAGAGTGGAAGCCCCGGGTGCACCCCGGGAGTGCCCCAAAGGGCTGCCGCGGGGTCCGGAGACACGAAGGACTCCACCCCGAGACTCTCGGTGGACCTCCTGGGCTTGCAGACTTCCAGCCTTGGTTGGCCCGGGCGCAGCTCGTGGGGCAGGAAGGCAGGGACCTCGCCCAGCTCCCGCCCTTTCCAGAAACGGATTGGCTGCCAACTTCTCTGTTCTCTCCGCCCCTCCCACCAAGTCAAGGGAAAATATTTAGCCTGTCAACTGAGGGAGGTGGGGGACAGATGTGATGGGGGAAATAAGGTTGGGGGCCAAGAACTCAAGAACTGAGCTCCCGAACCCTGCTCCTTGGTGTTCTCTCTCTCTCTCTCTCTCTCTCTCTCTCTCTCTCTCTCTCTC
>NW_021620768.1:1149064-1153593 GCF_004785775.1 Grammomys surdaster | reverse complement strand
CCTCCCCCCCTCCCCTCACAGACCTGGAGGGAGTGGTTGGGCTCCCTAGCTTGATTTGCAAGGGAGTTCTGGAGTCCAACAGGTGCTTTGACATCTGCAGGGTAAATTCCCGCAGCCTGGAAAGGTCGGACTCCACTGGTGAAACTTGAAGATCTCAGCACTTCGCCTCTTACAGTCCTTCGCAGCCTCCCGAGGCTACTTTGAACATAATTCCTCAGCGCGGGGTATGTCCCCGTCAAGTCCCTTGGTTTTGGATCAAATCTTCAGGAGACGAGCCGTCTCTCTGTGAGATTCCTCCTTCGTTTGGTTTCTTTTAAGAACTGAGGATGCTTGGTGGGTCTCTATATGTGTTCGGAAGCGCTTGAGGGACAATTCATGCCGGGATGATGTCTCCTAAATGTGACACTTAGGCTTGCAGTCAAGAAGGCCATTGCATAAGACTTGCCATTTAGTGGCCTGGATTTAGTGGGCTGAGACTTCCCAGGTTCACAAATACCAAGAGCCGACGGTTCCCAGCTCCCACGTCCGAAGAGCTAAGAGATCTATTAATTTCTCCGCTCAGAAATCGATGCTCTTGTCAGGACGGCGATCGATGCCAGGCTTGGTTTGCCTGGCCATACACGGGCTCTGGGGCCCCAGCTGGCTGGCTAGGATTGGGAACTGACCCTAAGATCCGGAGGCACAGGCTAGGAAGGCTCGGTACTGCTCTCCCCAGCCTTCGAAGCCCTAGGCCGAGCGTAAACCCGCGGCGCGAGGGCTTCTAGCGCCACCCTGTGGCCTCTTGCGGGCGGAGAGGTCTCCACTTTCCAATCTCCCTCCAGCTGTGTTCAAAGGACTCTTCTCTACCCCTGTTTTTCTCCCCAGATTTTGCGTCCAGCCATGCCGAGGCCTTCTCCTTTTCCTTACTAGGGATTGGAGAACGTTCATCTAACTTATTCCAAGTGACATTCACACTGTCTTAGGCAAAGTGCACCGTGAGGCTGGCTGGGGTGGTCTGGACTTCAACCTTTCTCTTGCTCAATCTCTCGCTGTCCCCGCAAATCTGAAAATGCAGCTGTTTTACTGTGAGAAATAAGGTATCAGCTTCCTAGCTCCCCCAGCCTCAGAAGACACTTGTGAGGCAATCTGTGGCAGTCCCCCGCCCCAGGTCTCCTGCAGCCGCGAGAGACATTAGGAAGGCGAGCTGGCATTAGGGCCCCGAAAGGGGAGGGGGCACTGGGGGCATCGGCAGGCGGGGCGGGGCGGGGCCGTGGGTGCCGCCCTCTCCTGGCGGCTGGTCTTTAACACCGCCCCGCGCACGTGTCGCGCGAGGCCGGGCGGCGGCAGCCAGGAGCGCACGGACGGACGGCCGCGCGGCCCGAGCTAGGCGGGCGCCGCCGCGATGCTGCGAGGCCAGCGGCGCGGGCAGCTGGACTGGCATCACCCAGCCTCGGGGCTAGGAGGTCTGGTGGCTTCGTTGATGCTGGCCTGTGCCTGCGCCTCATCTTGTCGGGAGGTCTGCTGTCCCGTGGGCCCCTCGGGGCTGCGCTGCACCAGGGCAGGGACCCTGGATACCCTCCAAGGCCTGCGGGGCGCCGGGAACCTGACGGAGCTGTGAGTGTGTGTCGGGGGAGGGGCGCGGGGTCAGGAGGGCACAGCCCTTCCCCGAGGGCGCGCACTCACCTCTGGCTTGAGGGGCCAGGCTTGGCTGCTGTAGAAGACTGGCACGTGCTGCCTTTGGCTAGGCTGCGGCGGCTTCTGCTGCTGCCACCACCCTGGCAAAGCCGCGCAGTCACTGTCTGGATGTCGCCCAGGATTAAGGGTAGCTAGCTGTGGTGCTGGTTTGGGACGAGCAAGGAGGAAACTCGGTGGATCAGGTATTGGTCCAGCGATCTAGGATAAGAACCTTTTTGTGGGGTTCAATCAAGAGCCCAAGCTCCTAAGCCCATGGAGGAGTTGTTAGCTGTGGAGAATTTTGGGAGTGTGACACCTTTGCTATCTTCTTTTTCTTAGGGGGAAGCCAGCCCCCAACCTCTTCCTTGTCATGCCCAGGGAATCCAGCTCTTCCCTGGATGTGTGATTGAGCTGGAGTTGGTGGGAGATGGTGAGGAACCAGCTTGGTGTCTGAGCTCTTCTTTCCTTTCCACTGACCACAAGACTTCTTGATTTGGATGCGGGAAGCGAAACCCCTTTGCTTCTCTCTCTGCTCGCCCATCTCTCCTTTCACCCGTGTCTCCCTACTTGTATCAGGGAGTCAGGGCTGTTGCTGAGAGATTCTCCCTTTTTCCAGGTCCAGAGCTGGGAGGAACCTTCAGCTCTGCAGTACTTTGACTACGTGCAATAATCGGTTACAAAATACTCAAGTACTTTGTAGCAGCTAGTGAAACCTTTCAGTGTATAATTGACCTGGAGGGACTCCGCATCACCCAGTGATGGCTGGAAAATACTTGAGTATTCTGCATGCTGGTGGAGCTAGCAGCCCGCAGTGATTGGCACTGAGTTACTCGGGTATCTTGTGGTAATTAACGGAGGTACTCAATCTCTCTCTAATGGCCCTGGGGAGACCAGGAAGAGAGGAGATGGCCTTGTCTTGGTCTGAGTCTAGGCTCCTGCACAACGGGGTGGGACGTGAAGTCTAGATGGCTGCTCCCGGGCCTGTCCAGTCAAGCCAGGGTCCAGCTTCCTGACTGTTCCCATCGATGTTCTCACTCCCCAGAGCCTTTCAAGACTCCAAGGGAGTGCAGCCCAGGGACAGGGGTAGTGGGCAAGCCTGGGCTATAGAGGAAGAGGCTGGCAGAGTGGTGAGCTGAGATGTCCCCCCCCTGGGTGGGGCCTGATCCTCCCAACTCCTCCTGCACAGACCTCTCCCTCCTCCCTCGCCCGCATAGCTAAGAAGGAGCTAATGGACTCGAATAGACAGATTGATTATGAATCTGAACAAATGAGGCGGCATGAAGCACACTGCCTGACAGCTCACACGTACCCAGCCATACAGATCTTCTTAGCAACTCCCTGGGTCTCTAAAGCTTGAAACCCTTGGGGGCAGAACAGGGATCTGGACTCCTTCAACGTGGCTAGCAACAACTCCTTAGATGTCCAGGGGGAGGACAGACACATGCCCATCCTATGGGGGACAAGGTTGGGATCAGGGAAGCACAAGGTCTCTTTGACTGACTTGTTCCCTTGCTGCTCTCTTTCCTAAGGGAAACCCTGTAAACAAGGGGAAGAGTTCTGAGAAAGGTTAGTGAGTCAGGAGCCCCTAGCACACATGGGGATGGGATGGGGAGGAGAGAGGAAGACATGGACATGCCCCTGCAGAGAACATGTCACCACAGGGGAGCCAGTTCACAGGAACTCCAAGATGCCAGGTCTACAAGATAAGACTGCGCCCACAGCCACCCCACCCCCAAGAGCTGCTTGCTCTCTGTCTGTCTGTCTGTCTTTTTCTTTTTGGCCTCCGTGGTTCTCATTCTCTCTGGTTCTCAGTCCTTATCTCTGTCCCAGGGTCTTCCTCCCCTTATCTGTAAGTCTCTTTCCTCGCCGCCCCAGCCCACTGTCTTCTTACTGTCAGTCTCTTCTGGGTTTTTTACTCTTTGTTTATCTGCCCTCCCTCTGCCACCCACCTCCTCCAGCCGTCCGTGTCTCACACTGTATCTCCAGCTCTCTTCACCTACACACTCAGACTCTACTCACTCCACGGTCCTCTCTCCTTTCCTGGGTCCCTCATGGTTAAGGAGGGGCTAGGGGGTGGCCCCAACAGCTCTGTGCTTCTTGCTTGCTTTGGGAAAGTGCTGGAGAACAGAGAGTAGGGGTTTCTGTGAGGGAAGAACCAAAGGTTTTGAGGGGACTGAGAGGGTGGAGTGTACTTGTGTGTGTGTGTATGTGGTTGGTGTCAGTGAACCCAGATGGTAGCCACAGAGCAAGTATGTTTGGGAGCACACAGTAGCATGACAATTGGGACATCCTTAGTACTGGGTAGAGCAAGTGCTTTGTCCTCTGTGGAAGCGAGTCTCAACATGACTCGCTATTGTGGAGCATAGATATGCCAGAGAAGCCTGTTATAAAAATGGAGCCCCAAGCTGAGAATGGCAGCGGACACTGACTAACATGTCTTCACACCTTTTCATCATCATGTGTATGCATGGGAGAAGTCTATGTGAGCTTTGTTCATGTGTGTCCTCCAGGACACGTGTGAGGACGTCCCTGTGTGTTTCTGTACACTTGCCTCTGTGTTGCAGGAGGCATGTGAGAGTCTGCATGTGTGTAAAGGTGAGGGTGCATGCGTGCACGCATGCACATGCGTGACTCGTGAGTCGTGTCAGCATGTGGGGGCATGTGCATGAATGGGTATGTGAAGTGGGTCTGTGTATGATTGCTGCATGTGCTCCTATGAGGGAGGTGGGTTGGTTATGTGCATAGGGTAACTCCATTGAGGTCCTGACCCCTGTTGGCCCACCCCTCTCCCTGTTGACCCACACCTCTCCCTGTTGGCCCACCCCTCTCCCTGTTGGCCCACCCCTCTCCCCTGTTGGCCCACCCCTCTCCCTGTT
>NW_021620768.1:1051168-1149054 GCF_004785775.1 Grammomys surdaster | reverse complement strand
CTCTCCCTGTTGGCCCACCCCTCTCCCTGTTGGCCCACCCCTCTCCCCTGTTGGCCCACCCCTCTCTCTGTTGGCCCACCCCTCTCCCCTGTTGGCCCACCCCTCTCCCATCTCCCTGCAGCTACGTGGAAAACCAGCAGCATCTGGAACGCCTGGAGTCTGGGGACCTGCAGGGCCTGGGGGAGTTGAGAAGCCTGTGAGGACTAAGGGTAGACAGGGTGGGACTGGGCACAGGGTGGTGGGTGCCCACACATATCGGGATCTGGAAAAACCTAAGAGTAGGAGAGGTCTGGGAGGCTCATGAGTTTGAGGGGTCCAGGTAACTTTCAAAGGGATGGAGAGGGGTGCACAGCTCCACAGGGGTATCTGGCCTGGATGGGCAGAACCACAGAGCTTAAATTCCTCTCATCCCTTCCCTAGAACCATCGTGAAGAGTGGCCTCCGCTTTGTGGCCCCAGATGCCTTTCATTTCACCCCTCGGCTCAGTCACCTGTGAGTGGCCGGGTTAGATCGGAGGGGGCGGGGCTCAGGAGGATCTCTAGTCTTGGGCTGTTAATGGGCTTTGTGCTCCCCAGAGAACTGTCCTGAGGAAGATCCAGCCTGGTCTCCCTTCCTTTGGGCATTTCTTTCTGCTTCGGTGTTCTGATTCTCGTCCAATCAGGCTAGAATCTTAGTTGATTCACCTCTATGTTCCATGCCTCAGAGACGCTTCTCATGAGCACATATCCAGGCTCTCTGCCTGGGGTTGATAGGGTGTGAGGGGCAGAAGCAAGACCCCTGGCTCTGGTCAGAATTTCATCTCGGGTGGGCCAACAAGGGAGAGGGGTGGGTCACCAGAGGAGAGGGGAGGGTCACCAGGGGAGAGGGATGGATCACCAGGGGAGAGAGGTGGGTCACCAGGGGAGAGGGGTGGGTCACCAGGGGAGAGGGGTGGTCACCAGGGGAGAGGAGTGGGTCACCAGGGGAGAGGGGTGGTCACCAGGGGAGAGGGGTGGTCACCAGGGGAGAGGGGTGGGTCACCAGGGGAGGGAGGAGGGTCACCAGGGGAGAGGGGTAGGTCACCAGGGGAGAGGAGTGGGTCACCAGGGAAGAGGGGAGGTGTGTTATGGGATGGTCCACAAGGCCAACTTGGGAGGGGGCATGTTCTGGTCCCTACTCCTCCCCCTCCCCATTCCTGTGAATTACAGCTACTTGCTCTGTAGAGGACAGAGGGACATGCAATGGGTAGAAGATGTACTTATCATCCTTGGTAGTCCCTCCCTGGGTTGTCATTCACAGAGTTGGCCTGAGTCCTTTAAACTCTCACTTGGGTCCAGGGATTTAACAACAAGAGCAATGTTGTGTTACCTACTGTATGTCCTGGCTTTAAAATGTCCAGCTAGGATTGGAGATGTGGCTCCGTTGGTAGAATATTTGCCTCCTATTCATGAAGCTCTGGGCTTGATCCCCACCGCCACATAAACATACCTGTAATACCAGTACTGGGGCCGGTGAGGACACGAGGGTCAGAAGTTCCATGTCACACGTAGCTACACGTTCCAGGCCATCTTTTTGTCTCAACACAACAACAACTTGAAAAGAAATTAAAGTGTGTATTGGGTCGCAGCTCATGTCTCTCACGGCAGTGACTACTTGATAGCAACCTGGGGACAGAGAAAATATGGTCCCCATTTTATAGATGAAAATTCTGGGAGTTGTTTCTTGACTGAGGTCACATGACTGTGCCTGGCCGACAGGTGCGACACTCAGCTCTACTGTAACCCAGGGTGGAGGGGTCGATGGTGCTCCGGGGCCTGTGTCAGAGCTCTGTTCATCTCAGTCCTTACAAAGTCAAGGCTGGGTAGGCAAGGCGAGTGGTTAGGGCATGGCCCTCAAGGGTGCTAGCAGCGGCAGTGTATGGTCTGGTCAGCACTGAGCTCCTGAAACAGTTCCCTAGGGGCAGGAACAGAGCCCTGGCTGGGCTCCTCCTTCATTTTCACCTAGGGAACTATGTCCCTGGGTTTCTGCCTACTGAAGTGCTCTCGGAGGAACAGGAAGGAAGGGATGGGGCCTAAGGAAGTACTTTGACATCCCTGTCTTGAGGTTAGGTGGGGGAGGAGGTTGTGAGAGCCTTAGTCCTCCCCTCCTCCTTGGTGGGGAGCACAGATGGAGCCCCTTACCCCAGCTGTGGCCTCAGCACTTCGCCAGCTGGGGCTGAGGGGTGGGGGCAGGGCAGCCGGCTGTTCCCTTGGATCCCTCTCCCTGGGGTCAGGGAGAGGGTTAACTGGAATTAACCCTTGTTATCCCAAGGAGAAGTCTGTACTCAGAAAGGCTTACCTGCCCTCCGATTCCCACATTCCTACACATCCCCAGGCGTAGGTGATGTTCAAGTTGACTTGGCTGGGGAGTGGGTAGCAGTCTCCTTTGGACTTCTGCCTCAGACTGGGTCAGAGTAAGGTTGCCGGCTCAGGACATCTGTCCTCCCACAGGAATCTGTCCTCCAATGCTTTGGAGTCCCTCTCCTGGAAAACTGTGCAGGGCCTCTCCCTACAGGACCTGTGAGTGTGTGGGCAGGGCAGGGGCAGGGGCCAGCGTGTATGATATGTGGCTGGGCATGTTTGTGTCCTCAGGACTATATGTCACTGGGTCTATGTGGAGCAGGGGAGGGGTGGAAGGTGGGGCAACTCTGGAGACTGTGTTGTGTCTGTGAGCTCGTGCTGGGGATTGTGTGCATGCCTGTCAGCCACTCCCCCCACCCCCATCAAAGCAGAGCCTGCAGGACTATCCTGGTCTGGTTTGGTCTGAGCAGCCTATGCGGATGAGCAGTGTGTGTCCAGAGGCTCAGGGCTGTGTTGAACAGACCATGGCCATCCTGGTGCTTGAGAACGATAGCCCCATCCTCAGTGCATGCACACTGGAAGGGAGATACACAGAATACAGAATAGTCCACATGTGTCAGATGGGTACCTAAGGCCTGTGGGCCATGGCAACCCACCCTTCTTGCCATCATGCTTGACTTCTCACTCTTGGGGAGTCCCACGGAACCTTCAGCTGGCATCCATAACAGTCTCCCCTTACTTCTTTTAGTGACTAAAGTCTTGTTACTGTTTTGGTCCAATCCCCACCCCTTCTGCCTAGACCCCTTGGTAGTCAGCCATCTCCTGGCTACTCAGACCTGTTGCACCCTCTTTTCCTGACTCTCAGCATCCCCTACCCAACAGGACCCTGTCAGGGAACCCACTGCACTGTTCCTGTGCCCTGTTGTGGCTCCAGCGCTGGGAGCAGGAGGGACTGTGTGGTGTGTATACACAGAAGCTTCATGCCTCTGGGCCCAGAGACCAGTTCCTCCCATTGGGACACAACAGCAGTTGTGGTAGGTGCTGTTGTAGAGGGGGAAAGCCTGGGGACTGCACGGAGGGACCTGGGTAGCATTGACAGGGGCTATGGACCCTGGAGGCTGGGGTCTATCAATTTGGGCTCATGAGCAGGGTGGGGGTCACCAGCCCACACTTGGCTTCTAATGCCCCTCCATACCCTGGATGGCAGGTGTACCCTCAGTGGAGATCCAGATGCCCAATGACTCTGTGGAAGTGGGGGATGACGTATTTCTGCAGTGCCAGGTGGAGGGGCAGGCCCTGCAGCAGGCTGGCTGGATCCTCACAGAGCTGGAGGGGACAGTCACGATGAAGGTGAGAAGCATTGCAGCCCTTCAGAGGGGACAAAGGACCAGGTCATAAGAGACAGCAAAAGTAATGATGAGCACACAGGGAGCCTGGGAGGACAGAGATGGCTCAGACACCAGGCATGTCAGCCAGGGGACTGCAGGTCCGCAGGGCAGGTTTGTTGGACACCCGACCCCCCAGACCTCCCAGACCTTGGGCTCCACACTCTAGTTTTTTGGTTGCTGCTTGGCCATGAGCTTCCAGAGAGTTTCTTGTGTCTGCCTCCTCTCACGTACAAGATCACTAGTGTTATAGGACCACGGTGCCGAGCACAGCTTTATGGGGGTCCTGGAGATCCAAACTCAGGCCCTCATTCTTTTGTGGCAAGTAACTCATTGAGCCTTCCTTTCAGCCCTCACTTCTTGGAATAATTTTCAGGGGGGAAAAAAACCCCTTATTTCAGCCTGCTTTTTTTGTTTTCTTATTTGTAAATGGAGGAAGCCATGGTGGCTTTCTGACATCTTCCCTCTTCTAGGCTTTGTTTGATCTCTCTCTCTCTCTCTCTCTCTCTCTCTCTCTCTCTCTCTCTCTCTTTCTCTCTCTCTTTCTCTCTCTCTCTTTCTCTCTCTCTTTCGCTCTCTTTCTCTCTTTTGGTTTTTCCAGACAGGGTTTCTCTGTATAGTTCTGGATGTCCTGGAACTCACTCTGTAGACCAGGTTGGCCTCGAACTCAGAAATCCACCTGCCTCTGCCTCCCAAGTGCTGGGATTAAAGGCGTGCACCACCACTGCCCGGCAGTCTCTATCTCTCTTACCTGAGCATCTTCCCAGGCCTTGCATCTGTTCTCAAGCTGGCCACACACAATTGACATTAGCTACAGTTGACTTTGGAAGTCCCGTGCCCCCAACCAAGGCAGTTTCTCTGTGTAGCCCCCTGGCTGTCCTGGACCTGGCTGTTGTCCCCTCCATCTAACTGTGGTCTCCCCAGTTAGGGCGTGACTTTTCTGTGAAAATTTTCAGGAAATAGGTGTTAAGTGACATGTCAATTCCCCAAAGAGATAGCAGAAACTGGGACTTCCCAAAGTTGACTGAAGATGTTTCCACACTCGGACATTGGCCCTGCTCTGCTTATGCCTTCTCCATTACTCACAGACAGCAACCTTGCACTGAGTGGGAAGAGCCACTCGGCAGCAAGATCTCCCTCCTTTCCTTGATCCAGAGGTCTCCAGCAATTGGTGTTGACTTTCCTTTTAAAGTGAAGCTCCCTAGACTGAACACCCTCATTCCATAAGTCTATTTCCTAATTCCTGAGTGGGCACAGCCCACTGCCAGAGCCAGGTAAAACTGTGAACGAGACCTCTGAAGTTGCTGGCACACACCTTTGATCCCAGCGCTTGGGAGACAGAGGCGGGAGGATCTCTGAATTCAAAGCCAATTAGGTCCAGAGTGAGTTCTAGACCAGCTAGAACTACATGGTGAGACTTAGTTTCTGGGGGTGGGGCTGGGAACAGGAAATTGGAAAATTCTGCCAACTTCTTCAACTTAGAAACAATTGCTAAACTCATCAAGATGGAGAATTCTTGGAAGGTCGTATTTACACGTGGT
The DNA here is from genome assembly GCF_004785775.1 of Grammomys surdaster. Classification (NCBI taxonomy): domain Eukaryota; kingdom Metazoa; phylum Chordata; class Mammalia; order Rodentia; family Muridae; genus Grammomys; species Grammomys surdaster. The sequence goes on along the minus strand of NW_021620768.1, from coordinate 1,143,810 downwards.
ACGGCCATGGTTTCTTAGAGAGATAATCCAAGCTGGTTTTAATCTCTGAGAGTGGTCAGCCATTTCATCTCTGAAGTCACTCACTGGCATCTTTTTCCTTTGCTGAAGGAAGTGATGCTGTGGCCAAAGCTGCTTCTAGCTGTGGCCTGTCTCTTTGTTTCTGACCTTCTAGGGACTGACTGAAACTGAGTTTGCTAGAACTCTGAGAGCCAGGATTGAGTTGGCAAGGATCTACCTGGCTCTCTGATGACCTGGATGTGAATGTGGAGGTTGGCTATCTGGCTATCTGCCGACTAGCCCCTTAATTGCCACCTCTATTTTAGAGTACCGTCTACCTATTTTGAGGCTGTTGGCTGGGCTTTAGCTTTTCTCTGACCCAGGAGCTACTCTACAAACTGCAAAGGAGGCCATTCTCTGCCCAGCTTCCCTTTGCTTCCCCAGCCTTCCCTCTTTCCATATGGGACCAAAGGGCTCCCAAACACATCAGCTTTACCCCCTATCTCCTGCCTATGCCTGCTGAAGCCCTTCTGATGACTCTCTCTTCTCTGGTTCAGAAATCTGGAGATCTGCCATCCCTGGGGCTAACTCTGGTCAATGTCACCAGTGATCTCAACAAGAAGAATGTGACGTGCTGGGCAGAGAATGATGTGGGCCGGGCCGAGGTCTCTGTCCAAGTCAGCGTCTCCTGTAAGCCCCTGTGACAGCCTCTGCACCTACCCCCACCCATCTCCTCTTTGCTGAAAGAGGGGGGGGAGGTAGATGGGATTGTGAGTGGGCGTCTCTACAGCTGCTCCCCCCCAGCTGTTTCCAGATTCCCATGAAAACCTGACCCTGCTTGGGAAGTCCTGGAGGCTCCTCAAGGCCAGAGGGTTACAGACGGATTTCTTTCTGGCCTGCTGCCCAAGCTTGCTACCTGAGGCCCTCAGCACCAGCTGCAGGCTGGCCTCATTACATGTTTCTCTTTAAGGCTTTTTTCCTACCACTATTTATTTATTTATTATTTATTTATTTCACTTAGGATGTTAGTCTAGGTTTGGGATAACCACTTTATAGCTGAAGTCTCCGCTAGCCCAGGACTGAACTTCCAGCTTGGGCTGTCATTTGTGCAAACTGAACTTCGTGGGTAGAATGAGCTCAGGGCTGGACTTCTAGAGAAGGGGGCTTACGTCAGTTCTGTATCCTGTTCTTAGACAAGCTTAGGTTTAATCAGGAGGGTACGGCCATAGATAAGCATCCTACTTGGAAAGGAGGGGAATTCCTCTCTTGAGTTCCTCTTTATACTTGTTGCCTAATTTCTCTGGCTTTGCCAATGAATCATCTTTAATCTATGTTTCAGCACCATTTTTTTAAATTGTGAAATACACAGTTATGCACATTAAGCACGCACAATATTTATCTACGTATTTATTTAGAGATGGGGTCTTGCAATGAAACCCATGTTGATCCTCTTGCCTCAGCCTGCCCAATACTGGATTACAAAACTGTCACAGCTGGATAACCTACACACTTTAAGGAAGAATGACCCTTGCCAGAGCCAGGTGTGATGGTGCACTTCTTTAATCCCAACACGCTGGAGGCAGAGGCAGGTGGAGTTCAAGGCCAGCCTGGTCTACATAGTGAGTTCCAAAACAGCCAGTGCTGAGAATACAGAGAAATCCTATCTTGAAAAAACAAAAACAAAAACAAGCAAGCAAACAAACATAGACATACCCTTGCCAGGACTTTAGAAGACACCCTCCCTCAGTCCCAACTCCATCTCTTCCACCCTAATTTTTATGTTAAACACTTCCTTGCTAAAATCATTTTCCAAAGGGGCTGGGAACTCAACAGTTTTGAGCATTCTCTATTGTTTAAAAGCACTGATTGCTCTTGCAGAGGGCCCAGGTTGGGTTCCCAGCACTCACATGGTGGCTCACAACCATCTGTAACTCCAGTTCCAAGGAATAGGAGGTCCTCTTCTGGCCTCCAAGGTCACCAGGCACACATGTGGTACACATAATACATGCAGGCAAAACACTCATATACATAAAATAAACCTGAAAAATAACACTTTTCTGCATGTCTGCTTCCCTATTAACGTTTTGTTTGTTTTTCGTGTTGTATAAATGAAAACTTTATGTATTATTTTTCTTCTATTTTCTTTTATCTAAACTTTGTATTTATGAAACACATCCGTGGCAGCAAAAGTAACTATAATTCCTTCATGTACTATATACATTTCATGGAATGAATGCTAGTGAGAATTCCCATATGAGTTGTGTTTATACACATACATTACACATATATACAATTTTATTGAGAGGCTTTTGATTTTTCAGGATTGTGACTGTCTTAAAACCATGTTTCTTGTTTGTCTCTTTGTCACTTTGTCTGTCTGTCTGTCTATCTGCCTGTCTGTCTGTTTCTGTGCTGTGCTGGTACCCAGGACCTCCCGAGAAGCTTGGACAGCAGGCCAGCCACTAGGCCTGTACTGGGCTCCATGTGTGACCCTTAAGTCTCAGATTTTGTCCATTTTCTGCCATATTCAGTATCGTATATTAACTTTCTTGCAAGTATGTCTCCTAGAGGATTTCTTAGGGTCCGCTGACTTGTTTTTCCCGACCTGTCCCCTGATTTGTTCCTCCCCTGGATTCCTTCCAGCCAGTTGCCCACTTCCTGTCGTGTGCTTTCTACCCACAGTCCCTGCCAGTGTGCACCTGGGCTTAGCCGTGGAGCAGCATCACTGGTGCATCCCCTTCTCCGTGGACGGGCAGCCGGCGCCGTCTCTGCGCTGGCTGTTCAATGGTTCTGTGCTCAACGAGACCAGCTTCATTTTCACTCAGTTCCTGGAGTCGGCGCTGACTAATGAGACCGTGCGGCATGGCTGCCTTCGCCTCAACCAGCCCACGCATGTCAACAATGGGAACTACACCCTGCTGGCTGCCAACCCCTATGGCCAGGCTGCTGCCTCCGTCATGGCTGCCTTTATGGACAACCCGTTTGAGTTCAACCCCGAGGACCCCATCCCTGGTGTGAGAGCTACCCTGAACCCTGCCCTGCTCTTGGGAGGGCCTGGGTGGAGATCCAGCAATTCAGGGAGGTCCGGCCTCTGCCTGCCATGACCCTGGTTTCCAGAGCTGTAGTGCTTTGTCCTGAACAGAAGAGCTGTTGGCCAGCTCTGTGCTGTCCTCTTGCTCCTCTCCAAAACCAGGCCTGCTGAGGCCCTGAGCTCTTCCATCTATCCAGGCTAAAGGAAGGGCTGTGCCCTCCGGGCAGCTTCAGATCCCTCTCTCTTGAGGCCCAGAAACCTATGTGTCCCATAAAGGAGCATCCTGGAGGGGAGGGCCTCCCTTTTCTCCCTCTCTAACCGCTTTCTCTCCTCCTTCCTGCTGCAGTCTCCTTCTCGCCAGTGGGTGAGTTGCCTGGGCTGGAGGGCAGTTGTATTGTCTCAGAGCTGAAGGAAAGGGGACAGCTAGCTGGGACCCTGAAGTGTGGCCAGGGTGGGGAGCTGCTCGAGGAGACATGGCAGTATGTGCCAAGGCCCACCCTCTGTGCCCCATGTCCCCACAGACACTAACAGCACGTCAAGAGACCCAGTGGAGAAGAAAGATGAAACCCCTTTTGGGGTGAGTGTGAGGTGTAGAAGCTCATGGGGGTGTGATGGGGGGGCAGGCACGGCTCCTTTGCCCGTCATTTGGAGCTAGAACAGGACCATCGGTCTGTTGTGTCCCGAGCTTGTTTAGCTGCTTCCCCAGCTGGCTGAGGTCACTAGAGAAGCTGGGCACAGGGCTGGGGACCTGGTTCTGGATTCCCCTGTAGGATAGAGCTCAGAGTACAGAAGCCTGTAGGCCTGACCCTCCTTCTAGGTCTCTGTGGCCGTGGGTCTAGCCATCTCTGCTGCCCTCTTCCTTTCCGCCCTCCTCCTCGTGCTCAACAAATGTGGACAGAGGAGCAAATTTGGGATCAACCGTGAGTTGGCAGCAGCGGTCTGTCTGTCTGTCCACCCATCGTACTGGCTTGATTTTCTTTTGGCTCATCCCATCTTGTGCCTTGTGTTTGGCATATGGTTGGGGGGTGTTTATGGGGCTCGGGCTGGGGCAGGATCGTTTTAGAGGCAGCAGCTATTTGTTGGTAGCTGAGCTGTTGTCAAACACTGAGTGGGTCTGAGGGGCTCGGCTCTGTCAGGAGCAGGGGAGTTGCTTTGGTACCAGGAGCCAGATCAAGAGACGCCCTGGTACTTCCCTCCCCTTGCCTACCATCTTGCTCTGGCACTACTCTGCCCCTCTTCCAAGTTAGCCGGTGGGGAGCCTGCCACTATTCAAGCTAGTCCAAGCAAAGATGGGGATGGTGCCTGGGCTACCATGCTCCATGTGTGTGTGTGTCTCTTCCCCAGGCCCTGCTGTGCTGGCTCCAGAGGATGGGCTGGCCATGTCCCTACACTTCATGACACTGGGTGGCAGTTCTCTTTCCCCTACTGAGGGCAAAGGCTCTGGACTCCAGGGCCACATCATGGAGAATCCCCAGTACTTCAGTGATACCTGTGAGGAACTGTTATAGTAGGCGAGTGTGAACATGGTGTGTGTGTGTGTGTGTGTGTGTGTGTGTGTGAAGCCCCTGACCCAGGCGTCTCCCCATCCTATCTCAAAGTCTAGCCTGTCTCCTATCTCTAACCTTGTCTAGGGCTGTACCTCCCACACTGGACTCTCTCTGGGCAGATGCTCCCACCCACCCACTCCCCATTTCCTGTGTCTGCACTGCCCTTACCACTGCCCCATCCTGCCCAAGCCAGGGCTGCCTTCTGACTTTACAAGCCCCTCCCAGGTGTCCATCACATCAAGCGCCAGGACATCATTCTCAAGTGGGAGCTAGGGGAGGGAGCCTTTGGAAAGGTCTTTCTTGCTGAGTGCTACAACCTTCTGAATGATCAGGACAAGACGCTGGTGGCTGTCAAGGTGAGACTATGGTCCTGGTAGGGACTGTTGGCTTGTGTCCCTCAGAGCACCCTCCTGACGGGATGGGGATGTGTGAATGAGATGGGATGGGGTTGGGGTCCCCTCCAGTTCTGTCCCCATCCCTACCCCCAGGCACTGAAGGAGGCATCAGAGAACGCTCGTCAGGACTTTCAGCGTGAGGCGGAGCTGCTCACCATGCTACAGCACCAGCACATCGTGCGCTTCTTTGGAGTCTGCACCGAGGGTGGCCCATTGCTCATGGTCTTCGAGTACATGCGCCATGGGGACCTCAACCGTTTCCTCCGGTACGAGAACTCAGCTCCTGGCCCGGTCCCTGGTCCCTTCCCTGGAAGAGTATCCTTGCTTGTTAGATGATCTGACTTTCCAGAGGCCCTAGGGAGTGAAGGTTCATGTGCACTGTCTATAGGACTCAGCTACAGGAGGACCTGAGTAGAAATGTACCCTGGAGCTTAGGGGGCACTGGGTGACACAAAGTAGATCAGGCGAGCCAGCCTAAGGTGCGTAGAGATGGGTTGGTAAGGAACCAGTCAAGGGACGGCCATGGAGATCTATTTCCTTGCTTGTGGACAGCTTGCAGGCCTAGCCAGAGAGATGCCATTAGATGGGGCCCAAGCTGTGTGAGGACAAGCTGTGTGAGGGCAAGCTGTGTGAGGACAAGCTGTGTGAGGACAAGCTGTGTGAGGACAAGCTGTGTGAGGACAAGCTGTGTGAGGACAAGCTGTGTGAGGACAAGCTGTGTGAGGACAAGCTGTGTGAGGGAGGACAAGCTGTGTGAGGGAGGACAAGCTGTGTGAGGACAAGCTGTGTGAGGGAGGACAAGCTGTGTGAGGGAGGACAAGCTGTGTGAGGACAAGCTGTGTGAGGACAAGCTGTGTGAGGACAAGCTGTGTGAGGAGCAGTTGGTGATGCTCCATGGAGCATTGGGAGGAAAGGAGAGACTCTGAGGCAAGCCTGGAAGGCTTTGGGCAGGAGGCTTGGGCCTTCATGTTTCCAGCTTGCTCTGATGACATGTGGGGCCACCCTCCTTGCCATATTCCCTGGTTTACTTCTCTGCTCTGGACTGGAGTCTCGGTTTAAATATCCCTTCTTCTAGGAAGCCTTCTCTATCTCCATCCCTTGCTGTGAGCTTATTTATACTCTACTCTCTGCCCCAGTGCCCTGGTCTCAGAGAAAGCACTGCCAGCAAAGCAACCAGCAGGAAGAGCGGCTGGGAAAGGGCAGCGTGTGGGGACTGGTACCAAGTGATCAGGATCAGGACTTGGGGCCTATGGGGCACATTGGAATGCTTTGGAAAGGAACACTGTCCATGGACTAGCTGGACACTAAGGACAAAAGTGAGGGGAGGGGACAGGTGATTCGAGGAGGACTCAAGTTGCTGGCCTGGAGCTGGAGAAGCTCCCCTCATAGGCCAGAGTGGGCCAGGGGTTGGGGACAGCTCATCATAGCAAAGGCTGTGCTCAAGTGATGTGATGGTAATGCGGGTTGGGGCAGCTGGAGGCTGGCGCTGAGTTCCTCTGAGGACTATGAACTTAGTATCCTTGGGGGTGGGGTTGGCTGTGGAGAAAGACAAGCCTGTTTCCTCCCTTACCCTTCTCCCCAGACAGCTGCCTCCTCCTTTCCTTCCTCCATTTTTGCCCCTAGTCTTTTCCTTCCTCACACCCAATTCTAGGCATCCCCTCCACAGCTCCGTCCACCCAGCTCCTCCCTCCCAGCTTCTCTCTGTCTCTGTCTTTCTCAGGTCCCACGGACCTGATGCAAAGCTGCTGGCTGGTGGTGAGGATGTGGCTCCTGGTCCTCTGGGCCTTGGGCAGCTTCTGGCTGTGGCTAGCCAGGTGGCTGCCGGTATGGTATACTTAGCCAGCCTGCACTTTGTGCACCGGGACCTGGCCACACGCAACTGTCTGGTGGGTCAGGGACTAGTGGTCAAGATTGGAGACTTTGGCATGAGCAGGGACATCTACAGCACAGACTACTACCGCGTAAGGGTCCCTAAACCCTCCCCCCAGCATCTCTACTGTACACAGCCTTGCTTGGAGTTAGTAAGACCCTGCACTGGCGAGCTTGCCCTCCTCTTTCTCTAGCAGTATGAGCTCTGGGTTCTGGTCTCTGGTCTCCCATCCCTTCCAGCACTTCAGCCCTGGGTGGGAAACTTTTTTCTCTACTGATCCCTCAGCCGGGGCCCTGCCATACCTTTTGTCTATTTAAGGTGGTGGGGATGGCTTTGTGGTTGCCTCCAGAGGAGGTGATACAGTGTGTCTCTGCAGGTGGGAGGTAGGACCATGCTGCCCATCCGCTGGATGCCACCCGAGAGCATCCTCTACCGCAAGTTCAGCACCGAGAGTGATGTGTGGAGCTTTGGGGTGGTGCTCTGGGAGATCTTCACCTATGGAAAGCAGCCCTGGTACCAACTCTCCAACACTGAGGTCAGCTCTTCCAGGCATCCTCAGGCCCTGCCCTCAGCCCCTGTTCTTTTCTCCTCTCCTGGTCTCTCTCTTGTTCAGTCCCCAAACCCAAGCACAGCTGGCTCCTGGAGGGCCCTTAGAGGTCACTGTGGATCGAGTCCAGGCCAGGCCTGTGTGTCTTAGAGGTCACAGTGGGCATTTACAGGACAGAGGAGAGGGTGGGAAAGAGGGGACAGCAGGAAGGCTGGAGGTTAGCTGGAGGAGGACAGCCCTGCCTTCCCCTGGCCTTCTGGCTAGCCACAGTTAGAGCAGACCCCAGGTGTTTTGTCTCCTCAGCAGCTCCCCCAAGCCTCCTCCTTGGCTCACAGCTGTCAGTTTCCATTTCTCCTTCTAATGCAGTGTGTTCCCTCGAGGCTGATGGGGTGGGGGAGAGGGTTATAGATTTTAATTTTCTCAAGCACTGAGAGAAGGAATGGAATTAGTGCTGCCCATAACCTAAGTCCTCTAATGGGGATGGGGAGAAGGGGAAGAGAGGCACCAGGCGCCTTCTCCAACCAGCTCCCTGTCACCGGCTCTTTGTCAGATCCCTCCTGTAGCCGCCCCAGCGGCACTTCCTGGAGTCTATCTATTGCTACAGTTTCTTTTCCGCTATATCCCCCACAGAGTGGCGCAGGCAGAAGGAAGAAGCAAGGGTTGCTTCTGCTTTAAACTGAAACAGCTATCCCCCCACCCCACAAAGGCTATGACTGTCCCACACCGCTCGCTCTCTTCTGAAGCTGGGAGGTGGAGGCTGAGGCCAACGGATGATGGTCTTGGCAATGTCATGCCCTCACTCATAGCACCCCACCTGGCAAGTCCTCACTGGGTGTAACATTAGCCTTCTGGAGGCAATCCTAGAGTCCGTGCAGAAACTATTCCCACTTTTCAGAGCAGGAAAGAGCCTTGGAGTTTGAAGGGCACTATACAGTTCAGTCAGTCAGGGTCCATCTGGGAGAGCCTGTAACCTTCCTGTCCCAAAACCCTCAGTTTGCTCTTTTCTCTTGTCTTTCCGGTGGCGCAGGCGATCGAGTGCATCACTCAGGGCCGGGAGCTGGAGCGGCCGCGCGCCTGCCCTCCTGATGTCTACGCCATCATGCGCGGCTGCTGGCAGCGTGAACCGCAGCAGCGCCTCAGCATGAAGGATGTGCACGCGCGTCTGCAGGCCCTGGCACAGGCGCCACCCAGTTACCTGGACGTTCTGGGCTAGGAGCCGAGTCTGGGTGTCAGGCCGCCCTGAGCTCCCTCAGCGCCCAGCTGCTACAACACTCAAGTCTCTTACCCTCAGCATGTGGAGGGGACCGGCAGACGGGGAGTGGAGAGTGGCCTTGCTTCATGGCCAGCATCCATCATAATAGCAATTATATTTATTATCCCTGGCTGTGTCTCTTGCCCATTCTTGGGAAGAAGGGCTTGGGGACTCAGCAGAGGCTGTGCTCTCTGGGTCTCTGGAGTCAGTTCCCTTTCTGGTCCCCCTGGGTTGCCTCCCTACTCCATGCAGCTGTCCCCCACTTCATCTTCACCCCTCACCTGGTGCTGACAGCCTGTCCACACCCTCACTGTCTGTATTTGGTCTTCACAAAGGCTGATGCTGGGGAAAGGGAATAGGACCCCGGGGGACGGCAGCCGCTGGGGCTAGGGGTAGACAGCAATCACACATTAGAACAAATGATCAAGACAGAAACTGTGGTGTGTGTGTGTGTGTCTACAGCAAGGACTGAAGGAACAGACTCTGATTGTACACACCTTTAACCTCAGCTACAGGAGTCTGAGTGCAGCAGGAGAATCTCACATTCAAGGGTCTACTTGGGCTTTGGAGTCAGTTCAAAGCCAGCCTGGGAAACTTAGGGAATCTCTGTCTCAAAACAAGTTCAAAGAGGGCTGGGAAATAGCCCGGCAGTACAGCCCTTGCCTGGTATGTGTAAGGGCCTGGGTTCAATTCCCAGTACTGTGGGGGTAGGGTGGGGATGGGCGAGAGACTGAAGATGAGGGATCAGGACCCTGTTCCTACCCCCTCTGGTTCTCTTCTTGGCCCTGAAGCTTTGAGATTACACTTGGAGGCGGGGGATTGGACAAGGTGGCTTCCTAAGGATAGAACACTGGTGCTGCCCCATGCTTCTCAAAGGGCAGATGGGGTCTACCTTTCTCTGTGACCCTAATTGAAGGGCCTGGGGCATCTGTCACATTAATATCCCTCAACTCCACCACTTCAGGGGAGCAGAGCCAGGCCTCATGGCCACTGTGGGAGCTTGCTTCCACCCTGGGGCCAGAGCGACATTTCAGCCTTCACTTCCCATCACCCGCTGGGCTCCTGCAATATCACATGCTCGCCCACATAGCTCCCGGGGCAAATGATGGCTGTCTCCTGTCCCTGGGTGCCCAGTTCCCTGCCTTGTCCCTGTGATTCAATCTGTTCTTATCAACCTGGGCCGGGCCCTGCAGTGTGTCTGCCTCTTGTCCAGGCTGGTTCCAGCTAATGGAGGGCTAGCCCAGGGCGGCAGGCTGATTGATGGGGGTTCTGGTCCCCAGGGTCTTCGTTGGCAGGCTCTCCTTTCCTGCCTTGGGATGGGTGGTGCTGCTTCACTGAAGAAGGGGGACAGAGCGGAGGCATCAGATCTAGCAGGTGAGGCCATGGACGAGAGCTACAGACACTGAAGCTAGGAGACTTCAGAGGATAGCACAGACAGATACGACAACGGGAGACGACTGGGGTTAGTAACACACAGGCAGGGGAGGGCGGCAGTCAGAGTCATAAGAGCTTAGGACCCCTGTAAACTTTGCCTGCTCCTTCCTTCTGTGCCTCTGTCCTTCGATCCTCTTGTGGCTGAGGGTATAGCAGATTTGGAGGCCTTGCTGGGGACACAGGGCTCTGCTCTGCAGTTGGCTACACTGAGCAGGATTGTGCAGGGCTTGGAGGCAGATAGCAGAAGAGACTTGAAAAGCCTATGGGCATTTCCAGTGTTGATTATGGGATATGGAAGACTCCAGAACCCTGCTGAAGGCAGGAAGCTGAGCCAAAGAGGCACAGAGTTTGGGAATGTGACTTGGGAATCTTCTGGGAAAGTGGCAGAGATCTGGGGACAGCAGAGAGGAGCACCAGTCCTTCAGGCAACATGACTTGAAGCTTTGCACAGGGGCAAGAAGGGATTGTACCCTCTGTCAGCAAGTGGCCTCCCCCTCACGGATGGAGACTCAGACACTTGTCCAGAGCGCCCTGGCCTACCTCACGTAGCCAGCCTAGATGGAAGCGTGCACATATGAGCACACACAAACAACACTGCCATTGTTGCTGGGTCCCACTGCCATTAACAATGTCCTTGTCCCACTGTGGCCCCTGCCCCCTCTCTGTTAATTACCTCCTGGCTGTGCCAAGTCCATTAGCCACCCTCAGTCCCGGGGGCTGAACACCAGTTGAGATGGATAGCTATAAGGAGATGGGTGGAATGGGGCTCTGGGGACTTTGGGGGGCTTGAGACAGACAGCAACCTGGGGCCTTAGGGTAGTATTATGTCTCCCGGTACTCTCTTGTCTCAGATAAGGGCTGCATTGACTGGAAGAGAGGCTCTGAGAGGCTGTGGAGCACTGACCAGAGGAACCATGCTTCCCCTCAGTTGGGAGAAAAGGAGGAAGTGGTGTGGTCAACTTAGTGGGCTCCTTTGGGCTCCAGCCCTGGGACAGCTCTCTAAGGAACTTGACATTCTCCTGCTCCCTCAGAGCTGGCTTCTCAGGAGGCTAGAATACCTGCCGGATTCCAGGACTCCACAGACCTGCAGACAGGTCCCTAGGGCTGCTCCGGGAGGACATCCCACTTTGCCTGTGTCCCTCAGGCTGAGAACAGGTCCTAACTGTAGACTTCACACACCCTGGGTGTGTAAGTAACAGCTGGAGGGAGCTTGCTATATTCCTGTAGGGACCTTGGACTGGCTACCCAGTGTTGGCAGAAGCAGGGCAGTCACTGGGATTCTGGGTTCTAGCCTCCTGTCCTGCTGATGTGCCAGGCTATCCAGGCTCCTCCAGTAGGGTACAAACTGGCTGCTTACTTTGAACTTGCCCAGATGGCCTTTCTGTTTCCTCCCAGCTCTGAACAACAGAGGGTTTTGCCAGTAGTCAGGGCAGACGGCTCCAGCTGGGAGAGACAGATAAATGAAGGCCATAGCTGCAGGAACAAACCAGTTGAGGCCAGGAAAGAACCAGCAGCCAGGAGCCCCAGGACTCAGCAGGGTAGAGCCCCAGAGACAGTCTGCTTTTTCTTTTTTGGCCTGGAATCCAGCTCTGGAACATGAGCTTTGGCAGGCACCACCCACTAGGCTGAGCCCCCCTCATCTCTGCTGGGTTATGTGCCCTGGTAGGTAAACTAGACTCTGAAGTGAAGTTCTGCCATTTACCAGTGCTGTCACTCAGCATTCTGTACCTTGGTGTCTTCTGCAAAATGGGAATAGATAATAATAGCAGATTATGGGATGCTGGGAGGCTGAGACCCATATGTAAAGCTCTCCTGGTGGGTCTGCCCTCCAGCCTACAGACAGATTGTTCTGTTTTCTTTCTTTTTTTCCCCCCTTTTATTTTGGTTTTGGTTTTTCAAGACAGGGTTTCTCTGTGTAACTCTGGATATCCTGTTCTGGAACTTGCTTTATACCAGGCTAGCCTCAAACTCAGAGATCGTCTGCCTCCTGAGTGCTGAGTGCCACCATGCCCAGCTGAGACATACTGTTCTTATGTTAGTGTTCATTTCTCTCTACTTCCCTTCCTCTCTCTAGCCAGTTGCAGGCCTTTGGTACCCAGCGGGGACCCTGCTAGTCTTTGGGATGGTAATCTATCCCATCCTGAGTATGAACAGGTATCCTGGGGACTGCAGTGTTTGAGAAGAGATTCTTTGACCCCAGACCCAACTTTCCCCTCTTCCTGAGGTTGCTTCAGAGTGGAATGTATGTGTGGAGGGACTCTGGGACTGGGGCTCTAAAGTCCCCCTGTTGTTACAGGGAGGGCAGGGCTGAGCCACACATCCAGTGACTCCTTAGCCTCATCCCTCAAACTCCCAGGCTCTTCCTGCAGCCCTGCCTCTCCTGACTTGTCTGTTTGGGTAGCCTAGGAGACAGGATAGGAACCTTGGCACTCTGTGGCAGGTGTTTCTGGGTTATGGACCCTTACCGACCCGATCAGGCCTCTCATAGTTAATAGTGATGCAGGACTTGGAAACTGTACTTCTAAGACTTGGCTCTCTTTCCCTATAGCCTGATGTTCCAAGTGTCAGGAAGCTCTTCTTGCAGTCTACCCTCGCATCTCTCACTTGGATTTGAAGGGGTTACTCAGCTCCAGGCCTGCCCACTGTGGGTCTCAGCTGCCTGGGGCCTGTGGTCAGGGCTAATGCAAGCGAGAAGGAGAGGACAAGAGGGGTAAAGTTATTAGCGTCTTCATCTTTGAGGGATATTGATTGTTGGGTCTCCAGGCCCATTTGGTCTTATAATGGGGTACATGGAGGTGTTGGGAGGGGCACAGAAAGATCCCACAGAGTCCCTGCCCCTTCTTTTGGAGTGGCAGCCACACAAGGTCTGGTCATCGGCTGCCACAAGAGACGCGGTTTGTGAGTGAGAGTTCTGGGGAGATGAGGGATGGAAAAGCTGAGGGGACTCAGGTCCTGGCGCCCGACACTGGACTATTTTATGCATGTGTGAGCATGAAAAAAGAATGATAGCACACCCATCAAGGCTGGACAGATACAAGGGAGGGGGGAAGAAGGGGATCCCCAGCCTGTCCGAAGCCCTCACCTGCCTTCAGAGTTATTAAGCAGGCTATTCCCACATGACAGGAAGGTTGACCTTGTGTGTCCAGTTTCCTGTTTGCATGGGATGTCCTAGGAGCTGGCTGGTGCAGTCTTGTTTCTCCACCTGGAGCTTTGCACATTCCTGTCTTCATCTTGAGATAGATGTGGGGCACAGGGGCTTCAGTGTCAGGTCCACCTTCTCCAGGCAGCCCCCACCCCATAAATGTCTGCTCGAGGCTGAGAGAGGGAGGTATGTAGAGCCAGGGTGGGATGGTGGGCACAGAAGCAAACTTTCCCTTCCTCCCTGAGAAGGTCCTGATGCCCCCAGTGCTCAGGGACTCGGAAGCTCATGCCTCAGCCCCAGAGGAGCTGGCTTCCCCTCTTCTGTGGTGGGAGAGGAGGTAATTAATGAGGGGAGGCTGGACAGTGAATGTTCAGGGCTAATGTTGGTATTAATCAGAAGCTGGTCCCCAGTCCCCAGCGAGAGATCAGGTTCAGCTGGGCCAATGTGTGCACGCGCATGTGTGTGTATGTATGTGTGTGTGTGCACATGCACGTGCGCTCACACACATACATGTGTGTTCATATGTGTACATGTGGTGTGTGTGTGTGTGTGTGTTGTGGGGCAGCAGGACTCTTCTCAGCTTCCTGTTCTCTCCACAGTGCCTCTACTTAGCTCTCCTGTCTCTACACCTTGTCATGATTTTCCTGAAATTCGCTCCTGGTGTATCCTTGAGCTTCCTGTTGAGGAAGTGGCAGATCTCTTCTCAAGTCCAACTCTGTCTTTAGATGTAGGTAGAGGTGAAGCAGGCTACCCCTCCTTCCATGGCCCCTCACCAGCCCCTCCTTCAGACAGGCACATTAGGTGACTCCCAGGCTGCCTGTCCAGCTAATTGCCTTTCAGCCTTCCCCATCATGAGGGTGCCCCCCCACAAGCTCCATTAGCCTCCCCTTCCCCTGATAGCCCCTAAATCAGCCCCAATTATTCATGCGGGGGGTGTGCCGAGCAGAGCTGTGATTACAGCTAGAGTGGAAGGCTGACAGGAGGGTCTGAGTGCTAGGCAAGCTGGCAGGAGGCAGAAGCAGAGCCTGTGAGCATGTGCAGAGTAGTGACCATCTTGGGGACAGAAACCTGGAAATCTAAAGTGTGCCTGGGGCAGGGGGCAGACTGAAAAGTGGACATTTAGGGGTCCTGGTGTGTGGCCCTGAGGAGGATGAGGGGAATCAGCTGGCATTCTGTCCCAAGCTTTACCTGCTCAGCCTCAGCTGCAGCCATGCGTTTATGAGGAACTGGCTGGAAAAGAGAGTGAGCAAGCAGCATACATCCTCCTATATCCTTCCCGAGCCCCACCCCTGCTCCTTGTAAGGCCAGGCTGGTCAGTGCCTACTGGGCAAGCTGGATACCCCAGGTCCTCTCCTCTGTTCTTGTGTTTGCTGTCACCATTTTGGGCCTCTGGGAACACTGAGCTGAGAACGAGAGGGCCTGGTCTCCACACACAGCATTTCTGAGCTTGGTCAGGGAGCCTCTTCTGAGAGCTTCGATGCTCTGAGCAACCTTCCTGAAAGGCAGAAGCCTCTAGGACTTCTTGTAAGACCTTTCCCACTGAAGGTGGGGTGAGGCTTCAGCCTCGGCCCCTCAGCAGCTCCCCTGAGCCTCTGTGGATCAGCACAGCAGCTTCTTCCCCAGGCTCCCAGGCTTCTTTTCTCCCTACAGCCTGTCAACACAGCAATATTCCTTGTGTGGGATCATGTCCTGTCTCTGGTCAAGCTATTCCAATGGCTTCTCATTCCACACAGAGCAAAATCCAGTGGCCTTACTGTGACCTAAGAGGTTCCTACAAGGTTTGGCTCTGACACCCCGTCTTTAATGTCCACCATCACCACCTGCATTACATACTGTAAGCTACTCTGTGTGAGGGGTTATCATTGTTGTGTGTGCGTACATGACTTCGTGTGTGCTAGTGTCAGTGTGAGTGTGCGTGTGGAGGTCAGAGGACACGGGCTCCAGGTGTTACAGTCCACATAATCCATCCTGTTTGATAGAGAGCCGAGAGGTCTGGATAACAGGTGGGGGTAGGGAGAGGTGCAAGTGTTCAACCCACCCGTGTGTGTACACATACACACACATCAAATACACACGTGTATAATGACTTCTATATACTGGATTTATATGTTTTATATAATGTACATGTAATGAATTTTATATAATGAATTAGATAGTACATCATGAATTTTATATAATATTTTATTATGAATATTTTACATGTATGTTCACTTATATGATTAATTTTAGTCATTTTCACTCCCTATTCCCTTCCCTCATCTCCCTCCCTCTCCTACTGGCTGTATGTCTTTTTCCTGAGGGAAGCGGTCCCTCTCGACTGTCATGTCTTCCTGTTCACGGCCCACTGCATTTAGTTAATTATTTGCCTGCATGTGGGTGGGAAGTTACTCAGTGTGGCAAGGGTAGCTTATCAAGGTCTACACCACAGACGATAATGACACTCCTCCTTCAGTAAGTGTTCATTGTCCACTATTCCCTAAGGAGGAGTGGGGCCCCAGGAAATGTTGAGTTCATGTGTGTAGCATCATGTCATGTCCAGAAGACATCTTTTTGCCGTGGATTTTCTGTGCTCTGTCTGCAGTGGTCCCTCAGCCTTGCAGGGGATGTTATAGCTGTCCTGGTTGGGCCAACACGTCACCATCACTAATTCTCCATACTTTGGCTGGTTATGTGTTTCTGTGCTCACCTCTGCCTGCTGCTATACGAAGCTTCCCTGGGCCATTCTCTGGGAATCCTGGATATGGACCTGGCCAGCGTTCATCTTCCTGGACAATATTAAATAAAACTTGCTTTAATTGGTGGACTGGAGGAGAGGTGGAAGAGGAGGAGGAGGAAGAAGAGAAAGAAGAGGAGGAGGAAGATGAGGAGGAGGCAGCAGCTTCTCTAATGAAGGCTGGAGAAATCACTAATATTGTAAATGTGGGTATTTAGAAAGCAGTCTGATTGTGACTGTTTTACCAAAACAGTAGAAGAAACTTCATCTCTGGGGCCCAAGTGTTAAACTTTCTTAGCAGGAATGGGATGTGGGCCATAGGGTAGAACACAGTCCTAGAAAAAGAGCACGGAGCAGAGTATCTGAGTGCAACAGAGTATCTGAGTGCAAGTAGAGCCACCCGCATGTCTCACTTCCTCTCTGCACCTCAGTTTCCCTCACTGGTCACTTAAATGAGAAGGATCAGGCAATTTCCAAGGCTTCAAACATGATAGAACTCAGGTCATATGCCGCCTGACCTTGAGCTGTGCGTTGGGTTTTACTGCCCCCTGCTGGACATTTAGAGGTTCCAAAGTCCAACTTCGTGTTTCCTTCCCAGAAACATTGTTGCCATCCACTGCACCTGTGCTCAGCATGGCTTACCATCAGAACCACTGGCTTTTTTTTTTTTTTTTTTTTTTGTTTTGTTTTTCGAGACAGGGTTTCTCTGTGTAGTCCTGGCTGTCCTGGAACTCACTCTGTAGACCAGGCTGGCCTCGAACTCAGAAATCCGCCTGTCTCTGCCTCCCAAGTGCTGGGATTAAAGGCGTGCGCCACCACCACCCGGCTCAGAACGACTGTTAAAGAGCATTGCCTGTCTCTCAGCTGGATTATAACATTAGTAATTATTACATATTAGCATTATACACAATATTAGTAAATATTATACACAAACGACTTAGAATCACAATACTCAAGAATCAGTAACTGTCAGGAACATTCAAGAACAGCAATCCTGTTCTTGAATAGCCCAGTGCTGTCACCTGCTGTAGTAGAGAACACCCTGTGGCCCAGAAACTTTATGGTGAAGGAAAGAAGATGGGCGTACGTGAGTACATACTCTATGATGACAGTTCCACAGAAATTCTAGAAGAAACCCTACAGAAAGCAAATAAAAACTTTCAAGGTATTTGGGTTAGGGGTGAGAATAGAATCTGGGTAATTATTGTAGCCTAGAGCAGGTAAACTGCGGGAGATGGACGTTTAAAATATATTTATTTATGTTGCAGGGGAGGGAAGATGTGTCATGCTATGGCGTAGACGACAAGTTTTGGGGGTTGATTCTCACCTTCCACCTTGTGGGTCCCTGGGATCAAACTCAGGTTGTCAAGTTTGGTGGCAAGTAAGTTTATTCCCCACTCCCCGAGCCCCTCCCTCCACCACCTCTCCATCCCCAGAGAAGGACATTTGAAACCACGCTTTTATTGGGATGAACACATTCGTCTAAACCAATGAAACACCGTGCTAAGCCGAATAAGCTAGATGTGGAAGATCGAAGGCCGAGCTGAGGCATAGGCTGACTTCACGATGGTTAGCAGGGCCGGGGGATGCGGACCGAGTTTCAGTTTAGGATGAGGAGAAAGCTCTGGAAATTGATAGCACCAAAGGTTTCGTACATGTGAAGTATTTAACGCCACCGAACTGTACTCTTAATGTTTGTTGAAAGGATGAATTTTATATTGTGTATATTCCGCCACGATAAAGTTTTGAAGCAATATTCATCAAACCAAGTGGGCTTATTTTTATTATATGTCAATCACTCTTAAATAAAGGTGTCCCTGCTGTTTAGAATTCAACCTAGAGCCTGCAGCATAAGCCACACACACCCAGGTCCAAGTTGTCTGTTCTGAGCCCTGACTGTGGTAGGTCGCTGAGTGCTTCGCAGAAAGCTGATGGGCATCCGCTCAGCTCTTGCTTTGGCCTCTTTATGTAGCAGCATTGTGCTTCAACCCACGCAAAGGTCCCAATGATCTGACCGCGCAGGCGGGGTGCGCCTCCCCCACACGCCGCCAGGGGGCGCCGCCGGGCAGGAAAGAGGGGCGTCGAGTGGACCGCGACGCCGGGAGCCGGGGCTGGTCCGGAGCCTGTCAGGTTGGGCGGCTCTCTCCGGCCACTTCGCAGAGCGGAGAGCTGACCCCACCCGGCCGGGATCCAGCCTCCTCGCGCGGACTTCCTGCCTGGGCGCGGGCGGAGGCCCACCCCCTTCCTGCCCGCGCAGCGGGCTCCGTCGGCCAGCGGGACCCGTCGGTGTACACGCCTCGCCGAACTGCGAGCTCCGAGGCAGGTGAGTGACCCGCCCTGGGCTCTGGAGCCCGAGACCTCTGCGCTGAAACCTGCGGAGGGAAAAGAAATGGGGGTGCGGGGGGGGGCGTAGTGTGTGTGTGTGTGTGTGTGTTTATGTCGCGGTCCACAGTCCGTCTAAGTGGAAAGAGAGAAGAGAAGGGAAAAAGGAGAAAGAGGGGAGAGAGGGGAAAGAGATCTAAGTAGAGGTAGCTGCCTAAGTGAAGAGAGAAAGGAGAGAGCGAGCAGAGAGGGAGAGAGAGGGAGACCCATCTAAGTAGAAAAGAAAGCTGCGTAGCTCTAAGGATAAGAGCTAGGACCGGCCTGGGAGACTGCTCTCTTTGCCCACCGGAAGGCAGCCTAAAAGTCTCCTGGATTCCAGTGTGCCGTTTGCTAGTTGTAGAACCTTGGTGATACTGAAGCCCTGAAAAGTAACCCTAAATCTTGTCTTCCCTCCGTCCCCCAATTTCTTCTTTCTGAAGGGACTAACAGAACGCAGTTGCCTGTCTGTTTCCCACTGTGACTGAGGGAAAGCATGTTTGCTGGAGAAAGACCCTGTTTGGTGTTCATAATGTTACTCCTCTACCCCTGCCCAGGGAAGGGATTGAACTTGCACGTCCTTTCCCATCTTGTAGGAGAGAGGTCAGCCACAGGCACCTACAGTCTCTGAGGTTTTCTGTTTTTTGTGTTTGTTTTTCCTGGATGATGTGGCCTAGAACCCGGCAGATGGTGTGAGTCTCTGACTCCAGGAACCCAAGCTCTATTCAGCAAGACCTCCCTCACCTCGAATCCCTAGTCCCACCCTCTAGCCATGGTCTCGTGACTCCCTGTTTTGGACTTTTAGTAGAGTCTGCAGCCTCAGCTGGGGACAGTGACCCCTGGTCCCAGGAGATTGGAACAGCATGTGCTGGTTGAGGTTCCCAGGCTCAGCCAGGCCTTAGCTCGAGGCAGGGCCGGATAAAGGGTCAGTTCTCAACCCCTGCCTATGCTAGGCCTAGGGGGTTGGAGGCTGTTTCCCAAACCCAACTCCACCCCATAGTACACTGCCCTACCTGTGTCTGTGTGTGCAGGGGTGAGGTGGGTGTGGACTAGCCTCCCACCTGCCAGCCTACCCTTTGCTGTTCTTCCAAAGCCAGCCTCCGTATCCCTGCCACCTCCCTTGCTTGCCTTTTTCTTCTCAGTGAAGGGTGAAGCGGGAGGGTTGGCTTCGGCTTCTCCACTCCAGCATGCCCTATCAGACGTTCCCGGAAGAGGAAACGCTCCTCAGGCAGCCTGCTCCACCAGGAGAAACCTAGAGAAAGATAGTTGCCACAGCCACTGTATGGGGCTCTACACCCTCTCGGCTTCTCTGAGGAAACTCCAGCTTGGCACAGGATGGTGACTCCTGGTACCTGCCCTGTGGTGGTGGAAGCTAGCAGAAAGGCAGGAGGAGGGAGGATGGACAGACATAAACACAGATACAGGCCAGTGCAGACACACAGACTTGGCAAACAAGGCCTGGGGAGAGAACTGTGCATATAGAGAACAAAGATCCCAGGTAAAGGAGAAGCCATAGTGGTGGAAGGGTTCGAAGTGCCTGCACTGAGGCTGGTCTGGACCCCTGCTGAGCTCTGGTAGCTTGTATAAAGAATGGCAAATTACCCACCTAGGGCAAAATACTCACCTATTAGTGTAATAGCTAAGAGGAGGAAAAGGCTAGCCCTCACTGTGTTTCCCTCGTGTTACACACCTGCACGGAGCCTGAGAGGAGCAGCCTGCAAGCAGGACCTTGTGTGTGGGCACGTCTCCCTTCCTGTGGTTGCATCTGGGATTCAGTCCCTGTGTTGGGAATGATTTATGGATGGTGCTGGGCACTGTCCCAGACCCCAGGGTGCAGGATGAAGATTCACATCTGGTCTACACCTCCTACCTGCTAGATGGCTCAGAGCCTTGCATGTCTGTACTCTGTACAGATCCCTGTAAGAACTAACCCGTTATCCCACTCACCAGCTGGGAACATGGAGGTCGATCCTGAGGAGTTCCTGACCCAGGGCAGCATGGCAGATGGAGAGCCATCTTTCAGTATGTGCCTAGTCTTTCTGCACTCCTCCTTTTTCTTTTCTTTTAGATTTATTTATTTTATGTGTGTGAGTACACTGTAGCTGTTTTCAGACACACCAGTAGAGGGCATCAGATCACATTACAGATGGTTGTGAGCCACCATGTGGTTGCTGGGAATTGAACTCAGGACCTGTGGAAGAGCAGTCAGTGCTCTTAGCCACCGAGTCAGCCCTCCAGCCCTCCACCTTTCTTCTTACCAGTCTCACTGCACTGTGTCTGGGGCTTTGGAAGCCTTGTGGGGGAGCAGAAGGAAGGTCCCACACAACACTCTATTCTCAGTTCAGAGTGCCCACTCATCCCTGCCGCCCAACTGCTGTGGGTGCTGGCTGATGCTGGGCATCCAGGTGTGTGGCAAAGGGCCTTGCTCAAGGCAAGTCTCACATGGTGGCAGACAGTTGTTGATAAGCATTATGGGCCAGCTAGGGTAAGCTCAGCGATGGAGCGCTTGCCAAGCATGGTTAAGGTCCAGGGCTCCACTCCCAGCACCACCAAGTAAGCCTAGACCAGCGAGAGAGCCCAGTGTGGCCCAGGGATGGTCTGGGAGAAAACCTTGGTCTACGCTAGTATTGGAGAGTGTTGCACAGGGCGAGACTGAGAGCACACAGAAGGCTGTCCCTTAGCCCCTCCCTAGACAGCAGTGTTCTGCTCTCAGCCCCGGAGTGGCCTAGGTTAGCTCTGCTTGTTCCCCGAGGAGGCACATGGGTACTGACTTTGACTGGATCATTTCCCTGTGTCAAGGGGTGGGGGGTGGGGGGAAGTGTCCCACTTAGAGCCAGGGAAAATAGCCAGAGCTCCTTTGGGCCATGGGGGCCCGTGACTTTTTAAGTCTAGAGGGCAGAGAGGGAAGGTGAGGCTTGAGTTCTGGAGAGCTTCTTGGTTGAGTCTGGTCTCGAAGGCTGGGAGGAACTGGGCATTCTGAAGAGGCTTGAGCAGAGGCAGCTGCACAGTGAGAGGCCTGTGGGGGTTTTGGCTTCAGTGAGTGTTGAAGGCTAGATGCCTGGTATAACTGGCCTTTCCTGCAATGGGGGTCCACAGAAGGTAGTAGAAGCAGGCAGTAGCCAGAGCAGAACTGTACTATGTGAAAAATAAATTTTTTTTTTTTTTGAGACAGTAGCTCACTCTCTGTATGTAGCCCAGGCTGTCCTGGAATAAATTATCCTATCCCAGCTTCCTGAGTGTTGGGATTAAAGGTATGTCACCTTGCTTTCCAGAATTGTACTTTCTGAAGGTAATCTCTGGGTGGTGGGAAGGAAGGGAGGCTATTGGGGTAGCTACTCTCCAGGCTTGTCCTAGTTTGGTGACCAGACACAGCCCTTGGGCAACACATTTTACAAAGACTCTCCTGCCTGCTTAGGGAAAAGGGCCACCTCTCCCCAGGTGGCAGTTAGGGCTGGAGCTGGGGCGGAGACTGGATTGTGAGTCAGAATCCCTGCTGGTTCTTTACTTCCTGATGAGTAAACAAGGCCTATGGTAGACCCTCTGGCCTCCGTTTCCTGAGCCAGCAGTGGCCAGCCTCTCACCCCTGCTCAGCTCCTGCTGCCCTAGCCTCTAGTCTGCCTCTCTCAGGCTTCCGGCCCCTCCATCCGGCAGACATGCCTGGCGTGCCGGAGCCTGGCTTGGCTGGGTGTAGGAGGGGCCCGTGTTTGAGTGTGCTCATGGAGCCTCTGGTGTGAGGTGCCACTGGGCCGTCCAGGCTAGCTCTTCTGTGGGGAGAATGTGGGGGTCTGGGCTGGGGTCTCACTCTTGGCTGGGAAGGACTGCATGAGCCTGTCTCAACGGTAAAGGCAGCTCAGGAAAGGGCAAAGAGAGACAGAAACTATAAAGCCCACCTCAGACCTGAGCTAAGCTGCACATCTGTGTGTGTGTTCATACGTCCACCCCTCGTTGGGAGCCAGGGGACATTGTGTGGGGAACATGCAGCTCAGCTGTATGTGACAGCCTTCACAGGATGGAATGTTTATGACCAGACAGATCATCGGTGAAGGGGAAAAGTCGGAGGTGCCTGGTGTAGAGTCCCAGTTAGGGAGGCTGATACAGGATAGAGGCTCAGAGGGTTCAAGTGACACGACCAAAGCCACACAGCTTTCGACAGGGACAGGACTAGATATTCTGGACTGCAAGATGGGGGAGTGTCAAGGAGTTGGAGTTGGTACCACAGGTGAGGGAGGACAGAGAATTCACAGTTCCTGCTCAGTGACTGGCTTGAGGGTGAAGATGCACCTGGCATGCAGCCCACCATTCTGGGGATCAGGTTCTGGCTTCTCCCGTCTCCACTTCCTTTCTCCCCCGTCAGCATTTTCAACTCTGTTTATTCCCGGATCATCATGGGGGTTCTTCAGGGAGAGAGGGGGGTTGGGGGGACAACAACTCCAGTTTTTCCTGGAACGAATGCCAGGGGAACACAGGAGGTCCTGTGGATGTTGGGTGGAGCAGTACATGTTACAGATTGGCACCAAGCGCCAAGTGTTACCACATTTAATCCCGCACAGTAGCCTTGAGGTGGAGTGTGCTACCATTCTCTAGAGCTGGAGTAAAAGGGCCAGAGTGCAAGGGTTATCCCATGCTACACCACTCCTGGGTGGGGTGGGGTGGGGGTGGGGGCTGGAAAGAAGCGGCAGAAGTTCCCTAGTCTTCTCTCCATCCTTCCCATTGCTGTTTGCTGGATAAGAACTGGCTAGCATCTACCAGCTCCCAGAGGCCCAAGACTCATCCTTCTTCCAGAGGCTGGGGTGCAGTCAGGGCAGAGGGGGCTTCTGGAAAGGGAACAGATCAGGGCCCTGTGGGACTTGGAGGCTGAGAGGCAGGAATGTAGCTTGCAGCCTTGTAGGCAGGAAATGGAGCTGGGCCTGGCCGAGAGCCCAGCGATTTGCATGTGGAGGTGGGAGAGAAAAGTTGTTGGTTTTGACCGGCTTCCGTGCTGTTCCCACGCCTCTGACCGTGTTCTGAGGCAGCCTCCCTTTCTCTTGTCCAGTCTCTGGCCAGCTCCCCGCTCTTGTAACTAAGGCTATAAAGATACAAGCCCCTGGGTTCCTAGTCCCCCTCCAGAAATAGAACTACTGGGAGGTCTCTGCTGCTGCTGGTTTTGGATTCCTCTTCCAACACCATGGCTATGGGCCTTGGGCAGCAGGCTCATATGTGGACCGAGCCTGCTTCCTCATCTGTGGACTGGATAGCTGAGCACCTTCTGAGAGGGCTGAGCGAGTCACTCAATCCCTGCCTGACCCGTCTCAGAATAATACAGGGTCACATTTTGACTGGTTGTGAGAGGGAAAGCCTTTTGAGGTTTGCATCAAACCAGAAGCTTGGCGGGAGATGGGAGTTGGTGAGAAGGGCCTCAAGAGGGGTCAAAGGACAGGTGTCAGGGGCCCCAGCCCGGCAGGGGGAAGCCAGTTTGGGAAGCTTTGGGGTCCTCGACAGGCCTGTGCTTGTTTTTCAGGCTGGGAATGGTCAGGTAAAGTCCTCTGCACTTTGCTTGGACTCCTTTTCTATCTCCCCTTCTATTGTCCACCCACAGGTCTCTGACGACCCCATCTTGGCTTCTAGCCTTGGACAGAGCAGCTGAAGACTCCTCCGCAGTGCAGCCCCACCCTGAAGGCCATTGGAAGGAGGGAAGGTAGCCTTTCTCCAGTCAGCTACCCTCTTAGCAGAGCTGCAGTTAATAATATCCCATAATACTGCACCCCTTGTTCTGTATGGGGGCCATCCTGAGCACCCAGCAGAATTATTTTCTCTGGCAGCCTAAGGGGGAGATTGGCAACACTTGCTGATGCTTCTGGCTGGGGCTGGGGTGGGGTAAGAGCAGGTGAAACCGTGAAGACTTCACACAGCTCCAGCTCCAGCCACCTCCACCTTACCTCAGTCTTTTCTTCCTGCTACAGGGTCCACCCACCACCATGCTGTGGACCCTAGGAACAGACAGGACAGGAGCAGCGAGCTGCCCCCCATGGGGGACTCCGTAGATGAGGCTGTATCTCATCTTGACCAGAGACCAGGAATTTGGAAGAACAGACTGTGGGAAAGATCCAGAGTAGGGCACAAGAAATGTGCAAAGCTCTGGGTTCCTTCCATGGTCCTGGCTGTGGAACACCCCTATGGGAGTTTGGGGAATAGCTAGAACGAGTTAGAGTCAACCTTGTTGGTGGCCAGTGAGTAGGGTAAGGTTGGAGGAGACATTTTGGGAACCTTGAGGAAGGAACTGACTTGGTAGCGGTAGGGACAGTGTCTGGTTATACACTCGCTGGGTTAGGTTGTGGGTCCTCTGACTGTGGTGTGTCTCCCTGGACACAGGGTTCAGCATTGATCCCTTGACCCCCGTTTCCAAAGTCCACAGTGTCAGCCCAGTAGCCAAGCCAGCCAAATGAGACCCCTTCACACTGGAGCAGAGTGGTGTGGGAGTGGAGCTCCACACAACTAATTTCTATGTAGACCTGGCTGGCCTCAGACTCAGATATCCAACTGCCTGTCTCCTGAATGCTGAGTCTACAGGCTTGTGCCACCACCCCCCAGCTGAGTCTCCCCCTTTTAGGATCTAGTTCCTGAGCACTGGGACATCATCTGGCTTCCCAGGCCCATGCTGGCCATCACTGGTGAGTCACTTGGTTGAACTTGGTTGAGTGAAAGAAACCTGGGGGGCGGGGGGAGGAGAGGCGGGGTGCAGTGGCTCTGGTCAGTGAGAGAGTTGGAAAGAGGGTCACTCTGGGAGGCAGTGACATGGAGTAAAGAGGACCAAGGGGAAATTCAAGTGTTGGAGTTAAAAGTGGGGCTGGACCACAGCAGGGAGTTGGGGTTCAGTTGAGGAGTCCATGTTAATCTGAGAAGGCGCCCTATCTGAGCTGAGAGAATCATGATCTGCCAGAATATGTAGGTGGGGGGCTGGGGTGGGGCTGCAGCAAGCATTCCAGAGATACTCAGGGGTGTAAGGGGCCAGCGACTGCGACCTCTCGGAAAAATTACAAGCAGATGTGGGCATCTCTGGAGAGTCGAACAGGGAGCCTGGGCAAGTTTAAGAAACTCCAAGCAGAAAACAGGAACACAGAGGCAGAGGGGTGGCCTCTAGCCCTCAGCCTTTCCGGAGCCTTGGCGTTCAGAGAAAAACTCATCCCATCCAGGGACCTGACTCTCTTCCCGCCCTCTGGGTGAGGCCGAGGTGTGGAGCTGGGGAGGGAAACATGGAAACTGCCCCCTTGAAGCGCACCAGTGACTGTGTGGTCACCCAGCTGCAGCCCCACATATGCCGTCCCCCAGAGCAGGGACCTCCTTCATCAGTAGCTTTGGCTCTTGCTGCCTACATACAGCAATGGAAGCTTGCTCTTCAGTGGCATCTGATACCGAACTGTCCATTGGAAAGTTCTCTTGGACAGAGCCCTAGTTGGCTTCCCTTAGAACCTCCTTCATTGGTCCCAGCTTCACAATTTGGTGTCCTGGATATTTGCAAGGCTAAGAGGTGCTCGGGGGACCAGAGAAGTTGATATGTAGTGTTAGGAGACTCTTAAGAGAAATGAGCATGTTGCCTCTGTGTGTGTGTGTGTGTGTGTGTGTGTGTGTATGCTGGTGGCAGATGGAGTTGTCAGGGGGCAGACAGAAAAGGAAGGCACGCCTGGCACTCGAGCCAGGCCTGAGGCACAGAACTCTAGGAATAATGAGAGCTGGGGTCAGTGTGTTAGCAAACTGAGCTGAGACCTGGAGACACAGAAGTGTGCTAGGAGCACTATTCTGGAGAAGCTGGGGCATTGTTCTAGGGGAGCTGGAGCAGTGTTCTGGGGAAACTGGAGCACTGTTCTGGGGAAACTGGAGCACTGTTCTGGGGAGCTGGAGCACTGTTCTGGGGAAGCTGGAGCACTGTTCTAGGGAAGCTGGAGCACTGTTCTGGGGAAACTGGAGCACTGTTCTGGGGAAACTGGAGCACTGTTCTGGGGAAGCTGGAGCACTGTTCTGGGGGAGCTGGAGTACTGTTCTGGGGAAGCTGGAGCACTGTTCTAGGGAAGCTGGAGCACTGTTCTGGGGGAGCTGGAGCACTGTTCTGGGGGAGCCGGAGCACTGTTCTGGGGGAGCCGGAGCACTGTTCTGGGGGAGCTTGGAGCACTGTTCTGGGGGAGCTGGAGCACTGTTCTAGGGAAGCTGGAGCACTGTTCTGGGGGAGCTGGAGCACTGTTCTGGGGGAGCTGGAGCACTGTTCTAGGGAAGCTGGAGCACTGTTCTGGGGAAGCCGGAGCACTGTTCTGGGGGAGCTGGAGCACTGTTCTGGGGGAGCTTGGAGCACTGTTCTGGGGGAGCTGGAGCACTGTTCTAGGGAAGCTGGAGCACTGTTCTGGGGGAGCTGGAGCACTGTTCTGGGGGAGCTGGAGCACTGTTCTGGAGAAGCTGGAGCATTGTTCTAGGGGAGCTGGAGCACTGTTCTGGGGAAGCTGGAGCACTGTTCTGGGGGAGCTGGAGCACTGTTCTGGGGGAGCTGGAGCACTGTTCTGGGGGAGCTGGAGTACTGTTCTAGGGAAGCTGGAACAGTGTTCTGAGGAAGCTGGAGCACTGATACATAGTCCAGAGGACTAGGGAGGCAGTGGGCTGGTCTCACTAGCATGCGTCCTGCTTGAATCTTTGCAGATGTGTCCTTCCAGCTGCCATCTGCTGTGCTGTTCCGTTGCCGTGTGCCCTATCGCAGGCCTCTGCAATGCCACTTCGTCCCTTCCTCCTCCTGGCCCTAGGTCTGCATCTGGCTGGAACACTCAACTCGAATGATCCCAATGTCTGTACCTTTTGGGAAAGGTGAGAAGGGCCCAAGCTTGATGCTCATCCCACAGGGGTGGCTCCTCCTAGGAATCTGTTTCTGGTCTCTTTGCACCCTCTGTGGTGTTTGACCTTTCCCACCGTTGCTCTTCTCTTATCTCTGTCCTGTCTCTGACACCGATTGCTCTCTCTCTGTCTTTGTCCCTGGGTTCCTGTGGGAGGGAGCCATTCATTGTAGATGAAGCAGAGGGGCTGGCTGCAGGAAGGTAGGGACAGGACAGGAAAGCAGGGCTCTGGGCAGAAGCTAGCCAAAAGTGCTTTAATCCGTTGCTACTAGCTGGGTCCAGACAAGTTCGATCTTTCTACATTGGGAGGGATACATGTGCGTGCGTGCGTGCGTAAGGCTTTGGACCTTAGGATGAGAAATAGCTCTGGTAGGAGGAGTCCTAGAACATTGCAGTTCTAGAAGCATCTACACAAGACAGGTAGGGAGCAGGAGGAGGAAGCCCAAATACTGGGGTACTGATTCTCCACAGGTGAAGCCTGGCCTTGGCTTTCTGCTGCGCCTTGCCATCTCCGGTCTCAGGCTGTCTTTGCCCCTGACCTGTTCTCATCCCATAGCTTCACCACGACCACTAAGGAGTCCCACCTGCGTCCCTTCAGCCTGCTCCCAGCTGAGTCCTGCGACAGGCCCTGGGAGGACCCTCACGCCTGTGCTCAGCCTACGTGAGTGCTTTATCCTTCTGAGGGCCAGGAGCTGGTTAAGCCCCGGCCTCTCTTAGAACGTTTGGTGCTCAGAGGACAGTCTGACCTTAGGCATTCACCTGTCACCATGGGTACCCGCGTAGCCTGTGAGGTGTGTCTGGTTCATCGTACATGCATGTGGATGATGTGGGGCAGGGAGGGAATGCTTAACCTCTGACCTCCTCTTGTGCCTCACTGAGGTGTGAGGACTATACAGGGCAGCCAGGGCCTCAGCTAGGAGCACTGATGGCCATGTCCTGGGCCGCCGCAGGGTTGTCTACCGGACTGTGTACCGTCAGGTGGTGAAGATGGACTCCCGTCCACGCCTGCAGTGCTGTGGGGGTTACTATGAGAGCCGTGGAGCCTGTGTCCGTGAGTCCTGAGTTGGGCCGGGGTAGGAATGGAATGGGAGGGGCCCAGCCATCTGAATTTTTCCCTGCCTTAGTGACGGGTGCCTTGGTGGGGTACTACTGTCTGCTCCTTCAGTTCCCCTTTGGCTAGTAGCTGTAGCTGGGTTTGGGGTGACAGGGCTGAAGAGGGGCTGGCAATGGAGGCTGGGCTTGCTATTGTCCAGTCTCTTGTCCCCTAGCATACTGTGAGTCTATCTTCAGATGGGACCCTGCCTGTCCTCTGACTGGTCACCAGTCCCCGTAGGCTCAGCTTCCCAGCCTGACTCAACCCTCACCTCAGCCGCTGCCCTTACAGACCATACCGCTATCCAGCTACCGTCTGAGAATCCCTGCCCCCCACTTCCAGACAAGGTGTTTAGAAATGTTCACAGAAAGGGATCAGGCTGTCTGGATCCCTGGGGTCCTCCTTCCCGTCTAACCCTGAGTTGCTCCCCAAGTTTTCATCCCAGATAGAACTGGCGCTTGGGGAGCTGCAGGACCCAGTACAGGAGGAAGTGGCTCTGGCTTCATAGATTAAAGATGAGAAGGTAGGAGGTGTGTTCTCATTCATCTTGTCTCTGGCCAGCACTCTGTGCCCAGGAGTGTGTCCATGGTCGCTGTGTGGCTCCTAATCAGTGCCAGTGTGCACCAGGCTGGCGGGGTGACGACTGTTCCAGTGGTAAGTTGCTAGTGACCCCGGGGTGGTTTTTATGGGAGTCCATTGCTGCTAGCTGCCTTCTCTGGAGACGTGGTAGAGGAGATGGGTGGGCTGTGGGTCTGAGCCCACCAGGAAGCTGGGGAGGTCTAGGTCCCTGGTGACTCCCTTCCGTTTTCTGTTCCACAGAGTGTGCTCCAGGAATGTGGGGACCACAGTGTGATAAGCTCTGCCACTGTGGCAACAGCAGCTCCTGTGACCCCAAGACTGGGGTGTGTTTTTGCCCCTCTGGCCTGCAGCCCCCCAACTGCCTTCAGCCCTGCCCTGCTGGCCACTATGGTCCTGCCTGTCAATTTGGTTGCCATTGCCATGGGGCATCCTGTGACCCCCAGGATGGAGCCTGCTTCTGCCCCCCAGGGAGAACAGGACCCAGGTGTGTGATGAGGCCACAGACATAGGACCATACATGAGGGAATGACGGTGCTGAGAGACTGAGGTCTTAGTTCAGCTCTGCTGGGTGCCAGCCAGGCAGCCTCGAGCAGTCATCAATTCCTTGTGAACAACTCCCTAGAGTAGCTGCCACTATCATATCATAGCACACACACGCACGCACGCACGCACGCACGCACGCACGCACAGACAGACACAGAGAGATAGAGACAGACACAGAGTCAGAGACAGAGAGAGACAGAGATAGACAGAGACAGAGAGAGAAAGAGACAGACAGACAGACACACACACACATGGAGGCGGGGTGGGGAGAGAAGGAATGTCATCAAGTGAGGACAGACCTAGGCAGAATCCAGGTCCCTGTGCAGAGAGGGCTGGGTTGAGTTCTTCAGGGTGGAGGAGCTATCTAGGAGCACGTATCAAGAAGGGAGCACCTGAGCAGAGGAGAAGAGGCATAGAGTCCTGCGTGCTGGAGGAGCAGACCTGTCACACAACCTTGCTCTCCCCGCCCTCTGATGCTGGGGTGTCCTTGACAGTTGCCTGTCCCAGAGACTCCTTCTGTGCAGGGGGGCAACCTTGGGGAGCAAAGAGGGCCCCCTGAAGTTTCTTCCTCCTGACCCTCTGACCTCACCCCCTATTCCACAGCTGTAATGTGCCCTGTTCACAGGGCACTGATGGCTTCTTCTGCCCCAGAACCTATCCTTGCCAAAATGGAGGTGTTCCTCAGGGCTCCCAGGGCTCCTGCAGCTGCCCACCGGGCTGGATGGTATGAAGGGTGGGAGCCTGTGTGCATGGGGTTGGGATTCCCAAGAGAATTCTGAGGGTGGCTCTGGGCAGGGCTCTGGGCCAGTGCTTTCATGGGATGGGCACTCCGGACCCTGGAGAGGTCTGAGCACCATGAGCCTGTGGTCATGAGAAGGGGATTAAGTGACTTTTCATCCCCTTCCCCTTAGGGTATCATCTGTTCCCTACCATGCCCAGAGGGTTTCCATGGACCGAATTGTACTCACGAATGTCACTGCCACAACGGTGGCCTCTGTGACAGGTTTACTGGGCAGTGCCACTGCGCTCCTGGCTATATCGGGGATCGGTGAGTGTGTGGCCCCAGGGCGTGGAGTGGACCAGGAGGTGATGGAGCCCAGTTTATACAACTATACATAACCCGGGACTCAGGTGCCGTGAGGAGTGCCCTGTGGGCCACTTCGGTCAAGATTGTGCTGAGACCTGTGACTGTGCTCCTGGTGCCCGTTGCTTTCCTGCCAATGGCGCGTGTCTGTGTGAACATGGCTTCACAGGCGATCGCTGTGCTGAGCGCCTCTGTCCAGATGGCCGCTATGGTCTGAGCTGCCAGGAGCCCTGCACCTGCGACCCAGAACACAGTCTCAGGTGGGATGTGGGAAACACAGTCACGGGAGACTGGTGTTCGGTCTGGAGCCCCCAGAAAAAAACATTAGGGTATAACTAAGAGGGGTACCAATGTCACAGAAGGATTGAGGAGGGGTCTGGGGAAGGGACAGAAACGGCCTGGACAGCCCTCCCTAACCAAGCCTGGCTCTCTGGAGGATCTCACCGAATCCCTGGCTTACTATTCGGGCTCTGCGGAGAGTCCCCCCCTCCCCCCAAGTCTGGCTTAGACTACCATGTCCCTTTCTGCACCCATAGCTGTCACCCGATGCACGGCGAGTGCTCCTGTCAGCCAGGTTGGGCCGGCCTCCACTGCAACGAGAGCTGCCCTCAGGACACGCACGGCCCAGGCTGCCAGGAGCACTGCCTCTGTCTGCACGGCGGGGTCTGCCTGGCCGACAGCGGCCTCTGCCGGTGCGCACCTGGCTACACGGTGAGGCTGTGCCCCACAGCGGGAGAGGAGTTGGGTGGGTAGACTCCAAGCCGCCCCTTACCCTGCGCTTTCTGCTTTCAGGGACCTCACTGCGCTAACCTATGTCCACCCAACACTTACGGGATCAACTGTTCCTCCCGTTGCTCCTGCGAGAATGCCATTGCATGCTCTCCCATCGATGGCACGTGCATCTGCAAGGAAGGTAAAGGACTAGGGAGGGCAGACCCGGTGCAGCGCTGAGGGCAGGGTGGGGGTCGGGGCGAGGAGAGCGCCCATATGGCTGAGCTCATTAGGAATGGCCCTGTGGGAAAGGATCCAGGCTAGTTTCTGCTAGAATATGACTTGTTTCTTGATCTCTCATTGGTCCCTGTCCTGGCTCCCCCCACCCCACTTCTCCCTTTCTGTGTTTTTGTTTTGTTTTGAGGTCCTGCTGTCTCAGCCCAGGATAGACTAAAAGTCTGAGCACCCATTGTATTTCAGCCCTCTGGGGGTGCTGAGATCACACAGAACATCTTTTTTTGTTTGTTTTGTGAACTGTTTATGTATACAAGTACATTGTAGCCGTCTTCCTGCACACCAGAAGAGGGCATCAGATCCTATTATAGATGGTTGTGAGCCACCATGTGATTGCTGGGAATTGAACTCAGGACCTCTGGAAGAGCAGCCAGTACTCTTAACCGCTGAGCCATCTCTCCAGTCCCCAGAACATCTTTCTTTAGCTACAAACATACTTGTCCCTAAAAGGTGCAGGCCAGAAGTCTTTGTGGTGAGCATTTCTCACCCTCAGTTCTATGGAATCATACCATGCCAGTGCCAGGGAGGACTTCCAAGGTCTGTCCGTATGGCATGTTGGCAGTCCATAAGCTGAGTTCAGATCCAATGGTATCAGACTTAACCAAGCCTCAAGTCTTCAGCCCGTTTCTTCCGTTATCCTACAGATGACCTGGTGGGGCCACCACAATGAGCTTGGGTTTGTTGCCAGCCTCCTCCATGCTGTAGGAGAGACAGAGAGGCCCAGGGTGGGGTAGAAGAGACAGGAGGGTCCTGTGGGTTAGAAGATACTGGAGACTCAGGTGGAGTCAAGATTATGAAAGCTCAGGTAGGGTAGGAGAGACTGGAGGTCCAAGTAAAGTAGGAGGAACAGGAGGCCCAGGTGGGATAGAGGGCACAGAGGAGGCCCAGGTGGCATGGAGGACACAGAGGAGGTCCAGGTGGGATGGAGGACACAGAGGAGGCCCAGGTGGCATGGAGGACACAGAGGAGGCCCAGGTGGGATGGAGGACACAGAGGAAGCCCAGGTGGGATGGAGGACACAGGAGGCCCAGGTGGGATGGAGGACACTAAGGAGGCCCAGGTGGGGTGGAGGGCACAGAGGAGGCCCAGGTGGGATGGAGGACACAGAGGAGGCCCAG
The DNA here is from genome assembly GCF_004785775.1 of Grammomys surdaster. Classification (NCBI taxonomy): domain Eukaryota; kingdom Metazoa; phylum Chordata; class Mammalia; order Rodentia; family Muridae; genus Grammomys; species Grammomys surdaster. Next base: position 1,111,256 of record NW_021620768.1, on the reverse strand, counting down.
GTGGGATGGAGGACACAGAGGAGGCCCAGGTGGCGTGGAGGACACAGAGGAGGCCCAGGTGGCATGGAGGACACAGGAGGCCCAGGTGGGATGGAGGACACAGAGGAGGCCCAGGTGGGGTGGAGACACAGAGGAGGCCCAGGTGGGGTGGAGGACACAGAGGAGGCCCAGGTGGGATGGAGACACAGAGGAGGCCCAGGTGGGATGGAGACATAGAGGCGGCCCAGGTGCGGTGGAGGACACAGAGGCCGCCCAGGTGGGGTGGAGGACACAGGATGCTCAAGTGGGCTGGCAGAGGTGGCCAGGTGGGGTAAAAGCCATAGGAGGCCGAGGCAATTGAACGTTGCATCAGTGGCAGTCTTTGAGTTCAGCTGCTGCATGTGTTCAGCATCTAGAGTTCAAGCGCTTTTTTCATGCCTAGTTCACAGCATGACCCAGCACCCAATGTGTACTTGCTTACCTTCTTCAGGTTGGCAGCGTGGTAACTGCTCTGTGCCCTGTCCCCCTGGCACCTGGGGCTTCAGTTGTAATGCCAGTTGTCAGTGTGCCCACAAGGGAGTCTGCAGCCCCCAAACTGGAGCCTGTACTTGCACCCCTGGGTGGCATGGAGCTCACTGCCAGCTTCCCTGCCCCGTAAGTGATCACGGGCCTGCCTGCCTGGGTGAGGGGAAGGCAAGTACCCCTCAGCTGACTAGCCTATTCTCCCCTCCTTTTGCTTTCCAAGAAGGGACAGTTTGGTGATGGTTGTTCCAGTGTCTGTGACTGCGACCATTCTGATGGCTGTGACCCTGTTCATGGACAGTGCCAATGTCAGGCTGGCTGGATGGGTGAGCATTCTGGGCTATGTAGGCCCCAGGTCTGCTGTGGAGTTGTACTCCACAGGAGATGACCTCTGCCTGGTTGTCTCCTACAGGCCCACGCTGCCACTTGCCTTGCCCAGAGGGCTTTTGGGGAGCCAACTGCAGCAAAACCTGTACCTGCAAAAATGGTGGTACTTGTGTACCTGAGAACGGCAACTGTGTGTGTGCACCAGGGTTCCGAGGCCCCTCCTGCCAGAGGCGTGAGGCTCACTATACCCCAGCCCCTCCTGTTAGCAGTTCAGATTTGGGTGCCCCTTTTCACCTCGTGGGTTGGCCCCTGACTCCCATTTCCAGGATAGTTATTCCAGCGGGAAGGGGGCGGGGCGGCACTGGTCAAGGGCCCCCCAGTCACCATGCATCCTTTTCCTCAGCCTGCCCGCCCGGTCGTTATGGCAAACGCTGTGTGCCCTGCAAGTGCAACAACCATTCTTCCTGCCACCCATCGGATGGGACCTGCTCCTGCCTGCCAGGCTGGACAGGCCTGGACTGCTCTGAGAGTACGTAGCAGCTTGTGTGGAGCAGTGTGGCTGCACTCTGGCTCCTCTCCTGGCCCTGGGCAGAGAGCCTCCCTCCCTTAGTTATCTGTAACACAGGGAAGAGCCTGCCGTTGCCCTCAGGCTGCGTATACGTGTTAGTGGGAAGATGCAAGTGAGGAAGTCAGAGGAGAAGACTGTCTTTCCTTCAGCATGGGGAGCCTGGGAGGAACAGGGTGCTTATGGAACAGCAAACCCCCAAAAGTTCCCTCTTGGAGATAGTTTCTCCTTTAAAAAAATTAGTATTGGGCTGGAGAGATGGCTCAGAGGTTAAGCACACTGACTGCTCTTCTAGAAGTCCTGAGTTCAATTCCCAGTGACCACGTGGTGGCTCACAACCATCTGTAATGGGATCTGATGCCCTCTTCTGGTGTATCTGAAAACAGTGACAGTGTACTCATATACATAAAATAAGTACATCTTTAAAAAAATTAATATTTATCATATTCTTTGGAAATTTCATACACATATACTGTGTCTTGATCCAATCCCACTTTCCCTCACCGCCTCCCCCACGTCTTCCTCTCACCCACATGTCCGTTCCCTTTCATAACCTACTGAGTCCAGCCTGTTTGCCGGTGTGGGTGTGGGGATGTGACCTGGAACGTGGGTCCTCCTCGTCCCCAGCATGGCTGCTTTCTGTCTCGGGTTGCCTTTATTATGTGTCACCTCCCGTCTAGCTCTGTGATGAGGCAGTGACTGGCCTTCGGCAGCAGACGAGCATGCTTTGAAGGGAGCAGGAAGCTGCTGCCCGGAGAGAGCTGACTGTACTTCCTAGAGGCACGGCATAAAGGAAGTGATCTTGTTGATGGGTGTTTGGGATTTTTGAATAGAACTCAGTAGCGTCTACTATTGGGTTATTTGCTAGGATCCCACACGAAGATAATGCATTAGGCCAGATGTATTAAACATGCCTGTAATCCCAGCACCCAGGCAAGAGGCAGATGTTTGAAAACAGAAAAAATATGGCCTGCGCTAAGGCCTCCAGAGACAGTTGGGAAGCCTCCGGTTCCCTAGCACTGGGTATATTATGTTAGAGAGTCAAGTGTAGATGTCAAGTGGGTAGTGGGTCAGCTAGCTGGAGATGATGAACATTTGAGATGAACATTTGAGTCATCAGTGTGGAAATGCCCCTCGGAGCCTTAGTAATCCCCAAGAGGTGGCCAGGCTGAAGATTTCAGAGATGCTGAGGGTATGGCCAGGCCTTGTCTGACAGCTCGTCTCCTGTAGCATGTCCCCCGGGCCACTGGGGACTCAAATGCTCCCAGCCCTGCCAGTGTCATCATGGTGGAACCTGCCACCCCCAGGATGGGAGCTGTGTCTGCATGCCAGGCTGGACTGGACCCAACTGCTTGGAAGGTACCCGTAGAACAGTAACACACTGGCTCTCCAATCCCCTGCAGCCCTTATCTGAGAAGAGACTGCAGCTTGCTGCCTCCATGACCCATACCTGGCTCTTGGCTGTCTTTAGGCTGCCCACCGAGAATGTTAGGTGTCAACTGCTCCCAGTTATGCCAGTGTGATTCTGGAGAGATGTGCCATCCAGAGACTGGGGCTTGTGTCTGTCCCCCAGGACACAGTGGTGAGCACTGCAAAACGGGTGAGTTCTTAGCCCCTTTGACCCTTGTTTTCTCCTAGACTCTGAGACCCAGGGCCCTCCTACCATCTCTGTCTTCCTTAAAATATACTCAAGTTCACGAGCAGAACACAGGTGCCCGTCTCAGTGACCACTGTCATCTCACAGGAAGCCAGGAGTCCTTCACCCTAATGCCCACCTCTCCTGTGACCCATAACTCACTGGGTGCAGTGATTGGCATTGCAGTGCTGGGGACCCTTGTGGTGGCCCTGATAGCACTGTTCATTGGCTACCGCCACTGGCAAAAGGGCAAGGAACACGAGCACTTGGCAGTGGCTTACAGCACTGGCCGACTGGATGGCTCTGATTACGTCATGCCAGGTGAGCTGGCGTAGGGGCCTAAGTGACTGATGGGCAGCGGGGGACTGCTGAATATGCACCCCCGTGGGATGAGGGGTGCAAGAGGGGAAGGATCAGGGAGGGCAAACTACTGTTGCCCCGGCCTCCTGTCTGAGTTACCTGGCACCCTGTTTGTCCTGCAGATGTCTCTCCGAGTTATAGTCACTACTACTCCAACCCCAGCTACCACACCCTGTCTCAGTGTTCTCCTAACCCCCCACCTCCTAACAAGGTCAGTACCTCGAGGGGACCTGCTCTGTGGGTGGGATGTGCCTCTCGGGAAAGCCTCACCCTTGCTTGTGGTCCCCCCACAGGTTCCAGGCAGTCAGCTCTTTGTCAGCTCCCAGGCTCCTGAGCGGCCAAGCAGAGCCCATGGACGTGAGAACCACGCCACACTGCCCGCTGACTGGAAGCACCGACGGGAGCCCCATGACAGAGGTAGGAGCCTGGAGGCCAAGGTCAAGGGGAATGTGAGCAGCCTTACCTGCTGCATCGTCTTGGTGGGGTAGGGGTGGGAGAAGAGCCTGCTTCCAGAGGCTGCTTGGGAAGGCCACGGGTCTGACTTGTACTTACCTTTCCTCAGGCACCAGCCACCTAGACCGAAGCTATAGCTGTAGCTACAGCCACAGGAACAGCCCTGGACCATTCTGTCATAAAGGTATGAGTACAGACACAGGGAAGGAGAGGAAGGTGGGTCAAGGAGCCAGGACCTCCAAGGAGCCTGATTTTCTTCCTTGATCCTTAGGTCCCATCTCTGAAGATGGACTAGGGGCAAGTGTTATGTCCCTGAGCACTGAGAACCCCTATGCTACCATCCGAGACCTGCCCGGCCTGCCTGGAGAACCCCGAGAAAGCAGCTATGTGGAGATGAAAGGCCCTCCATCAGTGTCTCCTCCCAGGCAGCGTCTTCATCTCCGGGACAGGCAGCAGCGGCAACTGCAGCCACAGAGAGACAGTGGCACCTATGAGCAGCCCAGTCCCTTGAGCCACAGTGAGCCCTCCATGTCCCCAGCAGGGGCTACAGGGCACTGGGACATGAGAAGTAGGACGGGAGAAGGGGAGGGAGAGAAGCAGACAGTGCTGTGATATGGCAAGGCCATGGTCTTTTGGTCTCAAAGCAGCCGTGATATTGGGAGAATTGCCCTTCTTCTTCTCTGAAGGTTGAGTATTGAGATGGTGCTTGAATAGCACCAGAGAGAGCGAGAAAGAACTAGCACCCAGAAAAGTAGACACTGAGTTGGGAGACAGTGTCTTCATATTGTTTGAGGTGGACAGGTGGGGTAGGGCCTTGCTTAGTCATACATCCAGATGTTTGGCCCAGTCAACGCACATGCATTGCCGTCCACATCTCTATGGGTAGGAAGAAGCTGGAGTAGGAGGAGCCAGGGGAGGTTGAGGAGTCACCTCATCCTGTCCTCTCTGTCTTCAGATGAAGAGTCTGTGGGCTCCGTGCCCCCTCTTCCTCCGGGCCTGCCTCCCGGTCACTATGACTCGCCCAAGAACAGCCACATCCCTGGACACTATGACTTGCCTCCAGTACGACATCCTCCATCACCTCCATCCCGGCGCTGAGGAGCCAGCATGGTATGGGAGAGTACCTGCGTACCCTGCCAGGAGCAGGGACTGGACCAGCAGGCCATGAACAGACGCACTTGGTGAAGTGAACAGAGACTGATTGTGGCTCTCTGCTTCCACCCAGGGAGACACTAGTTGGCAAAGTGTCTGACCCCCAGCCCCTTCCAACCCACCACTCCTCAAGTCCCCCAGGCCCTGTGGATATAAGCTGGTGGGCAGAATGTTGTTGTATAAGTCTGATTTTAGATTGATTTTTTTTTTAAAAAAAAATCTCTGTTGGGTACCTTTTCTGTGTGTGTGCCCAGGCAGGCTGTGTGTGTCTCTAGTTGGCTTTAGAGGATGCCAGGTACAGGTTCTGCCTTCTGCACTTCCCAGCTTAACTAGTTAAAGCTCTAACAGCAGGCCCTAACTACCTGTTCATCCTCCACTCAGTAATCCTCCATGTCTTTGCTCAGAGGATTGTTCCCCACCTCTGGTGTTTGTCTTTCTGGTACGCCTTGGACTATGCATAGTCAAACTTTTCATGCCTCGATGGCCCTGCAGCCTACCTTTCCCTTCTGGCGTCACTCTTTCCCAGAATGAAGGCTGTCTGGCACCCTTCTTCCCATCCCAGGAATTAGCACATCTAAGTCCAGCCTTCCTTAGTTACCTGTTGAGTCCTGCTCATCCTTCACATATTCCAGAGAGCACTCACCCAACGTCTTCTTCATAGCTTCACTCTTCTCCACGTGTCTGCAGAAGGCCGAGGTGGTGGCAGGCAGAGAGTGGGTTTATCTCATTTGTCTTGTTTTTGAGACAGTGTCTCACTATGTAGTCCTGGCTGGCCTGGAACTGAGGTCAGCCTGCCTCTGCCTCTTGAGTGCTGAGTTTAAAGGTGCAGGCCACAAGGACAGCTCAAACTGCACACTCCGATGTGGTTTCCATGTTACTAGATTAGCCTCTGCCTCCCCCTAGTGGAGAGGTTGATCTCCAGCTTTCTGAATGCAGGACTCCCGTGGTGTTTATGCTCACTCACTATTGGTTTCCCTTGGCACATGGCAGTCACTCAATAAATGTTTCTCTAAAAGCTGAGTGGCTGAATGAAAGTACCAGCAATACCGTGTCCTCAGTGTCCCTTAGAGCCTAGTCTGGAGGTCTCCTCAGAGGTAGCATCTCCGCAGAGAGCAGCATCAGTGCCAGAATAGCTGGAGTCCATGTGGCGGTGCTGAATGAGGTGCCAGGCTAGAGGAAGCCAAACAACTCAAAGGGGCCCAAGATGGCGAAATGGTAAAGATGAGGCCGCCTAGATTAAATCAGCAGACAAGCCTCTAGTCCTCCAGGAAGCTGAATAGAGCTGGTGGAGGAGAACTCAGCATAGCCTGAGCCCTTACCACTTGGGCCCTTCACAAGGCACTCTCTCCTACCACCGTCTGGCTCAGTGTGTCCTCTCCCCCAACTCCCCTCTGGGAGTACAGACCGTTAGGGGCCTACCCGCACTACCCTAGAATCCATGCATCTATGCCCTACTATTCTAGGCTGCTTGAAAGCTTCTCTGTTTACACAGACCCCCAACCTGCCTAGCCACGCCCACTGGTTCTGGCCCCGGGGTGGGGGGCGGGGCTGGGTCAGGGCTCTCCACGTGCATTCTTTGCCGGTTGCTCTGGCCACAGCCCCACCCAATCAGTCTCGGTTGCCCTGGAGAGGGCAGTCGCAGAGTCGCTTGGCTGAGTGGAGCTCCTCAGGGTGAGGCCTACAGAGTCCTGTTTCATCTTGCCTCTCACTCGAGGGTTCCAAAACCACCACTATGTCAAGTGAGCCAAGCGCTACAGGGACCTCACCCAGGACACCACGTCCTGGGGCCCAGAAGTCATCCGGTGCAGTAACCAAGAAGGGGGATCGGGCTGCTAAAGATAAGACAGCAAGTGCCCTGCCTCCGGTGGGTGAGGAAGAGCCAAAAAATCCCGGTATGCTGGCAGGGCACGGTTGGGTTAATTGGACTTGGCTTTTTCTTTTTGAAATTAAAACTGGTTTGCATCTTGCTATATAGACTAGGCTAACCCAGAACTCAGAGGCCTACCTATCTTCTCCAAGATCAAATGTAGATCACCACATCCCTTCTCCTCAGGGGTTGGTCTTAAAGAGTACACATTGCCCAGGGCTGCTGACATAACACTGTAAGATGTGATAAGATAGGCCAGAGAAGCCTGGGGTTGTGCTGAGAAGATCCCGTGGTGCTGTGGGAAGGTTTATGAACACAGCTCTGTGGATATTCATTTAGACAACAGTTACTTTTGAGTATCTGCCTTGTGGCCATGGTCACAGTTCTGCTTGGGCACATTTAAAGAAAACCATTCAAGTTGGATACACAGGACCATGGCTTTTCATGTTGCAAGTGACAGAACCCAATTTGAACCAATTAAGCACAAATGAGAGTATGTCAGAAGGCATCTTGATACAAATTCGATGCTTTTGTTATTAAAGAGGGTCAGGACCCTGTTTTTGCTGGAATGGAAATAAAACACCCTGGGAAAAGATGCTGACGGCCTGCCTACCTTTTGACAGGTGCCATTTCCCTGTCAGTGCTAATGCCCAGGGACAGGCAGGGTATGAGGAACTGGAGAAAAAGCATCTTTCATAGGGAAGACAAGATAGGACAGTGTTCACTGGGCACAGAAAGGGCACATACTTGTGATCCCAGCACTTGGGATGCTGAGGCAGGAGGCACTAAGTTTCTTATAAATCGTGGGCACAGCAAGACTGTGACCCAAGGGAGTAAAAGAGAAAAAGAAACTCTGGCTGTGCATGGAGGAGACAGGAAACAGAAGGGCAGCAGAAAGGTGATCGTGACTCTGAGTAGCCCAGTCCAGGAACTGTGGAATTGGCATAAGACACTGAAGGTGTGAGAGGGTGTGTTAGGCTCCTGGGAGGTAGAAGTTGGTGAAGGATGAGGGGGATGGAGAAGAACCCCGAATGACCGAGTTCCAGGTTTCTAGCCTGGGATGCCAGCTGGGTGGAGATGACACTCATGGGAAGAAAGCTGAGAGGAGCATGTAGGGAAGGGCCTTCATGAACATGCAGGGGCGGGCCTTCAGGAGCACGTGGGGGGGTACTTCAGGAGCATGGGAGGCCTTCATGAGCATGCAGGGGCGGGCCTTCAGGAGCACGTGGGGGGGGGGACTTCAGGAGCAGGGGCGGGTCTTCAGGAGCCAGGCTCTGCAGGAATGAAGAGTGGCAGAGTGAACACGTTGGGAACTGCTAGGGTGCTGGAATGTTCAAACCTGAACCTAAGATGGGTCAGGACTCTGCCTGAAGAGACGCAAAGCAGAAGGCCCTAGCAAGGATGGCCTGAGCAGCTTTGGCAGATGCAGGGACGAGAATCAAGTGACTACTGTACAGGGCGGGCAACATGGAGATCACAGAGACTTTCACGGTTGCCATTGTATGTCCTGGCAGGGCAGATGTGGCTGACAGGTGTGTAGACTCCATCTGGTGACTAGTTTCTCAATCTGTGTGTGGGTTGGGGCCGTTTAGCGTTGGTCTGAGAACAGGAATAAATTCTTTTGAGACAGTCTTGTAGGAATAAATCCGTGAGAGCTTTGTCACGGGCCCAGGAGGGGGGTTTAACAGACTCTTCAGGTGGTTCCCATGGATGTGAAGGTTTGAGAGGCTCTGCTCTTGAGAGGTGAGTGATGCTAAGAAGGGTGGAGGGGGCATCCAGTCAGCAGGGGCCCCCGCTCTCCATGCATCTCCTTCTGAGTGTGAGATGAGTAGACGGGCTAACTGGTTGACCGTTTCCCATGTGTCTGAGTTTCCACTGACAGCTGGCCACAGGAGCCAAGCGTCTCTTGCCTCTTCCCCAAAGAGTTCTCAGGCTTTCTGTGTCATGCGGCCTCTTGGTGACCTGGGGCCAGGCTCCCTTATTGCACAGATTTATTGTAGAAGGCCAGGCACAGCTGACACTGTTGTGGAGCTTAGGCAGGCCCCCTTCCTGAGCTACCATGGTAAGAACTGAAGAGAGTCCCTTGGGGGTATCAGACACCAGATTTGTAATCTTATTGCAGAGTCTCAGGATGGTAGGTGGTAGGTATGACTGATTTAACAGAACTTATCAAGGCAAGGAGAATCTCTAAAACCTTTACAAACGCTGGGACACTGACTAGCAAGTACTATAAAAGTGTCAAACAGGTCAGCAACCTGGTTAGGTAGGTGTAGGTCCCTTTCTGTGAACTCTTGCTTTCCTTCAGCGTTTTCGGCTTTGGTCTTAGCAAAGCAGCTTCCACTTGGGGCGGCTGCGAGGGTGGAGGTTACCGCGGCGCTGCAGGCGGGGCCCACTTTACTGCTGCTGGGGCGGCTGTGAGGGTGGAGGTTACCCCGCACTGCAGGCGGGCCCACTTTACTGCTGCCCTGCAGAGGAGTACCAGTGCACTGGGGTCCTGGAGACAGACTTCGCTGAGCTCTGCACACGGTCAGGCTACACGGACTTTCCCAAAGTTGTCACCCGGCCACGGGCCCAACAGAGCTCTATCCCTTCCGCCTCCTTGACAGAAAAACCAGCCCAAGGTGAGCCACAGCCCACTCAGCTTACTCACTGGGCGGGGCACGCTGGAGCCCCAGGTACTCTCACGTTTCTCTCTGTCTTCTAGATGACCAGAGACTGTCGGCATCCTGTAGCCAGAACAGCCTGGAGAGCAAGTATGTGTTTTTTCGGCCTACCATTCAAGTGGAGCTGGAGCAGGAGGACAGCAAGGCCGTAAAAGAGATCTACATCCGAGGTGATGATCCGCCCTCGCCGCTCATTACCCCGTGCAGCCCCGCCCCCTACTGGCTCACAGCAGTTCATACCAGGCTCCTTCCAGGCCTGAGATTACTTTGGCCTTTCTCTTGTCAGGTTGGAAAGTTGAAGATCGGATTCTGGGTATTTTCTCCAAATGTCTACCCTCCCTCAGCCAGCTGCAGGCCATCAAGTGAGAGGCATTGTGGGAGGTCAGCCTCTGGCTGGCTTGAAAAGAGACAGCAGTGGGCTCTGCTGGGGAGGGTGGAGGGTGTGTCTGGGGGACTGTGAGAAGAGGCTTCCTGTGGGACATGGTGTCCAGCTGTTTCTGTTTCTAATATCAGCTTGTGGAAGGTGGGACTGACAGATAAGACCCTGACCACTTTCATCGCCCTTCTGCCTCTTTGTTCCTCTACACTCAGGTCAGTTGTGGTCAGGCCCAAGTGCCTATGTGGCCTGGCTGGGGTGTGTGAGGGGAACCAGTTACCTGCAGAGTTAGACCTAGGCTGGCATCTCTGTGAGAATGGGGCTTAACTTAGCCCATGTCTGCTGGGTGGTGGGATTCCCACCTGAGAAGCCGCTGTTTTAGTCCACATGGCGTCCATAGAGCTCTTGGAGGTCTCATTCACTCTCCTCTCTCTGTGGAATCACAGGGATGGGTGGGGGCAGAAACAGGTTTAAGGTAGCTGACTACAGCACTACAGCCGGGCGGTGGTGGTGCTCACCTTTAATCCCAGCACTTGAGAGGCAGAGCAGGCGGATCCCTGAGTCCGAGCCAGCCTGGTCTACAGAGTGAGTTCCAGGACAGGCATGGCTAGGGCTACAAAGAGAAACCCTGTCTTGTACTACACACATACACACAAGGAAAAAACCCCCAACAACACCAAACCAACCAACTAAACAAAAAGTAGCCAGTTAGTTTGCTGTACAAAGGACAAAGCCAACTTTGCTGTCTGCCCCTTTTCAGCCTCCCACAGGACCCTAGAGTCAGTCCTTGCTTCACAAGTAGTACCTCTCAGTGCTATACAGGTGGGCTTTCCTCCTGTGAGTTGGATGCATGTTCCCTGAGGGCAGTGGCTGTATCTTTGGGGGCAGGGGAGTAGAAGCAAATGAGTTGGCAGAAAAAGAGCCCTATGAATTCATGATGTAAGAATAAACCACATCAGCATAAGATGACTTAAAATGAAAAAAAAAAAAAGAAAAAGATGACATAAAATGAATTGTTTATATGAAACAAGGCAGCCGGAAAGGCCGAGCAGCAGTTATAGACCATGGGAAATATTTGAACAGAGAACTTTCTGCCCATTGGTTCCATTTTCTCAGGACTGTGAGAGAAGTTCCTGCCTTGTAGAGGGCCGAGGGCCCTGCGGTGAGACAAAGTAACCAAAGAATATAGTAGCTTCAAACAATCAGGAGTGTGGAGTGTGATGACACATGTGTGAGCCTAAACCTGGAGTGCAGAAGAGGCTGAGGCAGGAGGCTTTGAGGCTCAAAGCCCTGTCTCAAAACCAAACAGATCAACCAACCAAATGAGGGGACCCTTGAGAGGTCCCCTGAGATCCTCTGAAACAGAGTGGCTGGGTGCCCCGACTCACGCTTGAGGCTACAGGAAAGCTCTACTTGGGACTGTGGTCCTCTCGGGGGGAACTGAGGCAAGGGACTCTCCTTCTCAGCTGGCTTATGTGGTGCCTGTGGGCCTTCCCGTGACCTGGCTAAGGGTCTGAGAGCACCGAGGATGGAAACCAGTCCTTGTCACTCAGAAATGACATCCTATCATTTTTGCCATAGTCTGTTCATTGAGAGTATCACTAGTACACACACATACACAACTTTAATCCCAGGACTGGGAGGCTGAGGTAGGCAGATCTCTGAGCTTGAGGCCAGCCTAGTCTAGGTCAGCTAGGGCTACACAGAGAAAAACAAAACACCACCACCCCTTTCCCCCAACACAAACAAATGCCACTAGTTCTAGCTACCACATTAGACAGGATTACCCAGCATGGCCTGGGTACCTAGAAGTAGGGCTCAATCAAGGCCACCCTAGAGACCACTATACCACAGGCCATGCTTTTGGAATTTTAGCCTGGGGAATTGTCATAGATTTAGTTCTTATATTGGGGGATATCCTTAGGCTCAATTTCCCAGATGCTCCCCAAATATCCACCCTTCTCTCTATTTCCTTCCCACTTGTGTGGCCTCAGTGGTGTTTCCAAGGTCTCAGATCCCTCTCCCTCTTAGGAAGGTATCTCTGGAGGGGAACCCAATACCGGAGCAGTCCTTCAACAAGCTAATGGGACTGGACAGCACGTGAGTGTCCTTAACCTCGCTTCCCCGTCTTGGCCTGTCTACCCTTCCAGGTTACCTTTAGCCCTTACCTTTCTTTATCCCAGGCACCTCTAATGCTTGCTCCTCCACCTAGTCTATTAGAGCCCCAGGAATACCAGTTCTCCCTCTGCTCCAGGATCGTTCACTTGTCTCTGAGAAACAACAACATCAACGACCACGGGGCGCAGCTCCTGGGCCAGGCACTGTCCACACTGCACAACAGCAACCGGACCCTTGTTTCACTGAACCTGGCATTCAACCACATCGGGGATGAGGGCGCGGGCTACATCGCGGATGTGCGTGTGGTGGGACGCTTCCTGCCTGGGGGTGCCAGCTTGTCCTTGGCTGACAAGTCACTTTGTTCTTCAGGGCCTGAGGCTGAATCGCTCTCTCCTCTGGCTGTCCCTAGCGCACAACCGCATTCAAGATAAGGGAGCACTGAAGCTGGCCGAGGTGGGTTGGCACCTTGGGCGGGGCAGGGGATCTGATGCAGGTGTCTGATGCAGGAAGCTGGCCTTGCCTCAGGTCCTGCGCCCTTTTGAGCTGACCCACAGGGAGGTGGTGGAGCGGCGGCGCCTGCTGCTGGTGAAAGGAACACAGGAGCGGTCTCGATCGGTGAGAAGCTGCCTGGTTCCAGGACAGCTGCATTTGTTTTCCAGGTCGGCTGCTTTTCTGTCCAGGACTCCTAAATTCCCCGAATCCCCTTGCCCTTCTGGATTTTCCAGAGCTAAGGTCTGCCAAACCCAACTTGAGACTCTAACTATACAGCTACTCTGACATTATAGTTAAGAGAGAAGATGCTGTTGAGACCACCTGGCTCAAAATCCTCCCGGCCATATTACCAGTTTCTTTCTGATCTTGAACTCATGGGGGCTGCACTTTCCTCAACTAAGCAGGGTAGCTGTTACTTTCTTCACAGAATTGAGATGATTAAATGAGTTAGTATAGCACATTTGGAATACTGCCTAGCACTTAGCTCAACAAAATCTGCTGGCTAGGCAGCTAGGAGGCAGATGAAACATGTGTTCAAGGACAACCTGAGCTACAGAGATCCTAGTTCAAGAAAACCAAGGTCTGGAGACACAGAATGGTAGAACACTCACCTAACACACACAAGGCCCTGGGTCTGATCCCCAGTACTGCAATAATACAAGAATAAATAAATATATTTAAATTCAAATTCAAGGTGGGTTATTTCCCTGTCCTTTGAGAGTCTGAGCTTCCAGCTCATTCTCTACCATTTCTGGTCTCTCTCTTGCCAACAGCAACTCTGTCCTGAACTGATGGATAGGCAAGGGGGAGGGGGAAGGACAAGGGCAAGGCTCTAGTTACTTTCTCTACACCCTCCCATTTGTGAGTGCAGCCTTCCTCCTCCCGTTATGGGGACTCCAAAGCAGACCGTGAGAAGTCTCAGACGCTGGGGATCAGCAATGTTACTTTGGTGGACAAGCAAGAAAAGCTGCAGTCAATGAAAGCCCCTAAAGGCCTAGGCAAGAAAAAGGAGAAGTCGGGGGTAGGTGTGCTGGTTAAAGGGAGCCTTGGGTCTCAATGGGCAGGGGAAGATTTCCAAGGTGTATATACAGGGTAGTAGGAAGGAGGGCAAGTGGATCTGGCCTTTGACGATGTCTCTCAGGCCAAGCCTTCGTCTATCTTCCCTCTGGAAGGCAGGATACCCATCATTATGTCTTCTCACACCTGTCCTAGGAAGTTGTAAAGAAGGAAGAGAAGCTGGGAGCTGGGCAGTCACCCACACAAGGAACCCCTAAGAAAGAAGATGCCACAAAGGCAGGCAAGGGGAGTAAGTGTGAGCACCCCTCTACGGGAATCTTCCCCACACAGAGGAAGAGCTTTGGGTAGGGTGCAGGAGCTTGGTTTTGGCCTGGCTCTGTCTGCCAGGATCTGATCTTTCAAGACTCCCCCTGGGCCTTGTTTACAATGAGTGACCACTTGGTCCACACACTGTGGCTTATCTTATAGGACTTGTAGGACTAGACCTCCATGGCTGTCCTCAGAAAAGAAACCTGCCAGCTGGATGGGAGCTCATTGTAGATGTCCCTATGTTTTCCCCAAATCTCAGAGTTTGGGAAGTCTGCCTTACCAAGCCCCTTTCTCTGGGGAGTTTGGGTGGTGTCAGGGGGTCTGCTCTGTGCATTCTGGCTCCTCTTCTGGTCCCAGAGGTAACCATCCCTGAGCAGAAGATGAGCAAGGGAAAAGCGATGAAGATTGGGGCCAAAGAGAAGCGCAGCATCCTCCTGGAGTCAGAAGTAAGTGGGCCCCAGGAGTGTGCCTCCCAGCCCTCACTGCTGAGGCAGGGCATGCTAGCTAACCTGCACTGTGGAGGGGACACTCAGAACTCCCCACTTCCCTTCCCATGTGGCAGGTCCCTTTACCTCCTTGTCTAGGGGAAGCCCCACTCAGGACCTGCTGCCCAACTGAGGCTGTTCTCTAAGGTCCTCAGTTCACCACCAGCCCTCGACCACCTGACGTCTGCACGAGGATGGGTTGCTCTTACCCTGAGGCACTCCCTAAGGCACTTTCAGTCACACTCTGCTCCACATAGGACTCTTCCATCAGACCCTCTTCTGCTGCTGGACCCTTTCAGTGTCTTTCCTTAGGAAGTCTTCCTGGGCCACCTACTTCCTGGCTCCCAGTCCTCTCTCCTACATCTGAGTGGTTCTCTCCATGAGACTCCATGACCCTCTCATACGCTCCTGGAATTGAAAGTCTTGTCCTTTAGAAGTCTTTCCTGGCACCCAAGTCAAGTTCTGGCAGAAGAGCAAGTTAGATGGAACAAGGAAGACGGTTTTGTAATTCCCATGTTACGGTCTCTGCCTTTGTCTTAAGCAGACTGCCCCTTCTCACCAGGAGCATCAGTTTTCAGACTACTCTCTTTAAGGAAGAGTTACAGATCCTCATTAGAACCTCAGTCCTGTGTGGACTCAAGGCTCCATTGCCTGTGTACCTGCCACGTTCCTTGCCTGGGGAACTGACCCTCTCCATCTGAGTGCACACCTTCACTTTTCACTCCCAGGCTGCCTTTTAAGGTCTACACTCCCACAGTCCTCTGCTCTCAGGGCCCCTCCACATCACATTCCTGTTTAATTCTCTGGCTCCCCCACACCAAGGAACTTTTTGAGGATATGGGTTATTTATCTTTGTTTCTCCAGCACCTAGGACAGACCCTGAATTATAACCAGCAGTCAAAGCCTGTATGTTGAATGAATGAATGAATGGCCTGTTGACCAGCTCCCCTCTCCTCTGCTGCAATTAGTATTCTGCTTTAGCAGCTGGTTGTTGAAGCTACAGAGATGGTTAACCCTCTCCTGGAGCCTGTGGAACACCGAGATGGGAAGGTTTTCTTGCCTGGGAACAAGGTCCTTTTGCACCTCAACCTGCTCCGTATGTTTACTAGCCTTGCCTATCCTTACCATGGGATTCCCTGGGCTCCATCCTGCTAAGGGGTACCACTCCAGCTCCATGGGATGGACTCAATTCTCCAATAGTTGAGCATCATCTTGTCAGACCCATGGGGCTGGGGCTGGGGCTGGAGAGGAAGTCCTGGGTCAGGGAGGTGACCCAGGGCAGTAGTGACATGGGTAAGATAGCTAGGTGGAGGAGAGGCATCAGCAGGGTAAAGGGAAGTGAAGGGGAGCCAGGCTGCCAGTGATGTCAGATGCCACTGTCTGTGCTTCCCCTTAGGAAACCAAATCACAGAGGTGGGGCTGGAAGGCTTCCTCACTGCTGTGCAATACCAGGTTCAGGTCTCCAAGTCCAGGACTTCATCCAAGGCCCCCCTGGGACTGCTGTGGCTGTCCTTGGCGGTAAGTCTGCAGCCCACTTCTGGAAGGTCTCCTTGCCCCGATTCTTTGTTTCAAGGCAGTAACCCATGTTTTCTGCAGTTAACAATGCTGTGCCTGCCTTCCCGTTTGACAGCCCTAAAACTCTGTCCAGGGCATTGTTTTCTCCTGGAGGCAAATCTTCATCCTGTTAACTTTTTTTTTTCCTCTTTCAGAAAAATTGCTTTGACCCACAGTGTCAAACACACATCATGATTCAAGAACTGATGTTGCCAAGGGACCCTGTGAAGGCCAAGGCCAGGGAGGAGGAGGCCGCAGCTACCTAGGCCTCCTATAGGCAGCCTCTATCTCCATGGGAGGTATCTTGGACCAGTAACATAGTCTCTTGCTGTGCTGTTCTTTGAAAATCACTCCAGAACTGTTTGGAACATTTGGGTTCTTGAGTCTGTTTATATTCCCTGGCTAGACATGGCCAAATGTTGGCTGAATCACGCCATGGCTCCATTGGGGGATGAGCTGAGCTTCTGGCTAGGGCCATTGCTCTGAGAGTCCCAGCAGCATCCCCCAGGCCATCTCTGTCAGTGTGCACACAGCCTTAGGATGATGGGGGTCAGTTAGCATAACTGATGGAGGGAGCAGGCTTGGAACTAGGGCCCATCCCCTAGCATTCTCTGATGCTTATCTCTATGTATTTGTCTGATTTTCAAGAGGCCAGGGCTCTGCTGTAAAAGATGGAGGCACTCTGGAGAGGGTATTGTATCGAATTTGCATAGCAAAGGCCAAACATTAGACATGGCAGGTCAGCAGCTAGAAACCATGGACATCCAGAGTGGGGCTGCTTCCGCTAAAGATTCTGGAGAGCCCATGCCAACCTACAGGGGATTTCCAACCAAGGTAAAGGGGACATCTCCCTCATCTCTAGTCCCTCTGTCACCTCTACCTACCAGAGCTCCATCTTCTGCACTGGCCGCCTCAGTACTGGCTGGCAAGTGGTTCCAGGGATCTCTCCAATTGCTCTAAGTCTGAGTCACGGTATCAAGATGCACCATGGCCTCTCCAGTTATGGACCAGGTCTTCTAAAGCTGGCTTCAGCCCCACACTTGCTCAACTGCCATGGCTACTCCTGATCATGGGAAGGAGGAGGGCAGTGTGTGACCTTCCCCCTCATGTTTTACATCTGTGAGAGTAGGTCACAGCAGCCCTGTTCCTTTGTGTGAAGTAACCACAATGTCCTTTTCTGGGCCAGAGTCAGTCGCCCAACCTTTGCTGAGAAGGTCTACACACTTTCACTTTGGGACAGGTAGAAAGACCTGGTGTACAATGGCGTGGCAGGGGCTCTCTGGCGCCCTCTACCCATTCTTGACCAGTCACAACCGGCAGTCTCACACCCTCTATCAGTCTAAGAATCATACAACCACAATGGAAGAATATTTAACTTTTCTTTAAAAAAATCTTAACCATGAAAGGAAGAAAATAAGCGTATACATTATTTTAACAGCAAAACAGTCATTTCCATATCTATATTTTATATATTATATATATTTATATATATGTATATATACACCTAGCACAGTGTGTATGTTCATCGTGAGGACAGGGCGATGAGCCAATGGTGCTGTGGCCCCTGGGAAGGGAAGCCCTGACTTAACTCAGGAACTCCAGCAATCCACTCCACATCTCTCTTGGGGGTCTGTTTTGAGATCTGTACCTGTTGTATTTGTTTCTATGGGGCAAGTGGGGAAGGGTTGGGCAAGATGCTCCCTGCAGGGGCATCTCCTGACAGTGAGAAGGCCTAGGCTTCAGAGGTGGGCCCTGGAGTCTGGGAGACCTCCCTGCCAGTGGGACATAAACAATCATGACCCTGAGCTGGGCTGCTGCCTGGCTCTCTGTGACTGGTTGAACATGCCAGGGACAGAAAAAAAGGCCAAGTTATTTACAGTGGCAAAGATACACATACAATAG
This sequence comes from Grammomys surdaster, assembly GCF_004785775.1. Classification (NCBI taxonomy): domain Eukaryota; kingdom Metazoa; phylum Chordata; class Mammalia; order Rodentia; family Muridae; genus Grammomys; species Grammomys surdaster. The sequence continues at coordinate 1,093,479 of NW_021620768.1, read as the reverse complement.
ACATATTTATAGGAAATTAAAGGGGCAGAGAGGAGAGCCAGGAACTGGGCTGTCTCGGGGCCTAGGAAGAAGGGGAGGAAAAAAGTGCATGTACACATAAGCCTCCTCCTTTGACATGCATACCCGAGGGCACTGTGTGCACAGCACACCCCACACTGGTTATGTGGGGTGGAGGCCTTTCTGTTGTGGTCAGCATGCTTAGGAGATGAAAGCCATGGAGGCTTGGGCTAACAGGAGGACGAGACACTAAGCAGGACTGTCTGGTGGGAACAGACCAGGCAACAATGAGGGGTTCCCCGGCCACGGCATCTTTCAAGGGGAGGCTTGGGTCTCCTAGGGTTATGCTCTGGCTCTGGCCAGACTCTGGTTGTCTGGATGGCTATGGTCCTGGTGACGCAGTTGTGTCTGTGGCACTGTCTTCCAGGGGGGTGTCGGAGCCTGTGGGGAGATGGTGAGGGTGAGCAGCTGGCTACATTTGGGATGTTCTCTTTCGTGTCTCTGGCTGACTCTTCAGCACCAGCCGTCTGTGACAAAGCCTTAATAAAGCTCTAGAAATTTGATGACTTTTTTTTCCCTTATGTGTAATAGAACATGTGTGGAAGCCAGACAACTTGCTGGAGTCAGTCTCTTTCCATATGTGAATCCTGGGGCTCGATCTCAGATGGTCAGGCTTGGTGAGCCATCTTGTCAGTCCAAGCCTTGTTTCTTGTGGGACAGCATTTCTTTCCAGCCGCCAAAATCAAGACAGGTTAGGTGTTTTAACTTTCTGAATTGGGCCATTGCAGTGGCCTTGCCCTGATAATCCAGGTTGGAGCCACTAAGAACCTGCAGGAGAGGTAAGAAGGCTCTCCTGGTGCATTACTTCCTCAAATCAACATAAAAAGAGGGTTCTGGGGGCTGGAGAGATGGCCCAGTGGTTAAGAATACTTTCTACTCTTCCAGAGGACCCAGGTTCAATTCCCGTCACCCACATGGCAGCTCACAACCACCTGTAACTCCACTTTCAGTCCTCTTCTGGCATCCTTAGGCATTGCATGCATGTGGTATATAGACTTATATGCAGGCAAGGGGTTCTGTGCTATGAGTCCCTATTTGGGGGGAGCCTCTGTTCAGCTTGTCTAAAATGATCACTTTCTGGGGCTAGAGAGAGTTCAATGGATAGGCAGAACAACTAGGAACAGAAGACAACATCAAGAAGCTGGTGGGCCAGCCAGCCTGGCTTATCCAGCAGTGAGCATAGATCCTGCCTTAGGGTGGAAGGCAAGAACACATAACTGAGGTAGTTCTCTGACCGATGGTGCCCCCTCAGCCCCCTTGTTGGCCTGAAACTATATATATAGTCTAGGGTAACCTCAAACTTACAGAAATTCAGCTGCCTCTGTTTCCTGAGCGCTGAGAAAGGTACAGCACTCTGGCTGGCAAATATGTCTTTGTGAAGCTGAGGGATGTGCTCGCTCGTCTCGTGGGAAGGAGTCATGGAAGCATGCCTCACTACTTGTTTACACTTACTCATGGCGTCCCCTCAGGTGCACACGCAGGATTACCTTCTTCAGGGCAGGATCCCCGCTCCTGACTGTTTTGGGAGTCAGAGGCCAGGGCTTCCTTGGCTGGAGGAGAGAGAGAGTAGTCTGTCCATCTGGCTGCCTCTGTGTGAAAACTTCCCACAGGTGTGGTTCCACCAGATGACTCTCCTCCAAGGGACTTGAGCAGCTCTCTGTGGGCCAGCTCCATGTCCTAGAAGAGGTGCAGGAGGTGTCTGAGTCCCAGCGCTAAGGCTCAGAGCAGGTGTGGTAGGGTAGGCAGGGTAGCCTAGAACTCCAGTTGAAGACAAACACTTCCTGAGTTGGGGATGCGACTTAATGGTGAAATGTCTGTCTAGCAGGTGTGAGGACCTAGTCTTTCCCTCTCAGGAACTGTCCTGGGTAGTGGATGGAAGGCTTCCTGGCCTAAGGCCATGTTCCTCACCTTGAGTCTGTGAAGTTTGATAGTGAGCTGCTCGATGGTGTGGAAGACCACACCCACATCCCTGAGGACCAGGCTGGAGGGGGAGTGGCCGGAACACTGACCCCCAATGACTCCCCTGTGGTGCTGAGGCTCTGCTGGCCATGTAGGGAGGTGGTGACACTGCGAGGGACTTGGGGGTGTCCCAGTAGGCTCAGTGCTGGAGTCCAGAGGTCCTGCTGGCATGCTGACATAGAAACAGTTCCCTGTCCCAATGGCAAGAGAAAGGAATCAGAAGACAAGCAGAGATGCCTGAGTAATTCTCCTACGCCCCCAGTGTACCCTGTGACAGAAAAGGCCAAGGAGATGTCTACAGACAACCTACAGGGCCACGCTGCCTATCAGACTCCCAGAGGCCCTTTTCTCTTTAGATGGCAACTGTTCTTAGTCTGGCCACTGGCCAGGCCCACTGGCCAGGGTAAGATGCTCAGTGAGAAGAGGGAAGGAAGGAGGGGCAGGGTTTTAGGCCTCTCTGAAAGCAGCAGGCAGCAACGCTTCAAGTACCTCACTTCACACCCTACTGATGCATGTCAACACTGCCCTACATGTCACCAGCTCTAGAAGCATCACCTGATGAGGGGAGGTCAGAGATAGGCGGCAGAAATAGGTAATGGGTCACTGGAGGCCCCACCTGCAAAGCCATGCAAACCCTTTCCCATCATAGGGCTGGGGAAGTGGTTGCTCAGGATGTTGGTTAAGTACACTGCAGCGAAAGCGCTGGTCAGACTTCCTTGCCTTCTTCCTCACCTGAACACAGGCTGCTTAAACTCTGAAATGGGCTTCTATACGTCCCAGTGAGTGGATTCTTAAAGCTGGAGGTACAGGTCCTTGTCTCTGGGCTAATGTAGTGCTACATCCCACCCAGCTCAGACAGCTCAGGGAACACAGAGAACTCTGACAACAAGAGCCCAATACTATCCCACTGGACCCCTGCTCCCGCCTGGCCTGGCCTTGGCTCCAAGGAGAAATTGATTACCCGTAGCCTGTGCTCCGCCTTCCACTTCAGATAGCTCAGATTCTGACTGGCCACTCTCTGGTAGTGCAGGGATAACATTGCTGCCCTCCACCTTGGCTGCACCGACACCACCACCAGGGAGTACAGAGACTGAGAGACAAGGCAAGGGAAAAAGAGAGAAAGCAGCAAGAAGGGGAGGGAGAAACAGTGGACATGGCAGGAGAGCAAGAGTAAAGGAAGGAAAGCACAAAGTGAGTACAGATCATACATGGCTCTGTCCCAGGAGCTGTAGAGAACTTTCACCAAGTCACCTTGGAAGATCAGAAGCAGGTCAGTTCCCAGAAGCCCGGGAGAGGCAGCCTTTGGCCAAGAGAACGGGGCAGTGTCACAAGGCACTATAGGGAATCACTGCCAGGCTTCTCAGCCTCCAGTGGCCCAGGCCTGGCTTCACTATTCTGGCCATACTCCTCAGGCAAGCCTTCCTTCTTCCATAGCTCACGCTGCAGGGTCCGCCTGCCCCACCCTACCCTTGGCCCTACTGGTCTATTCAAATCTGACTGGAGTAGTCACAGAGCTGCCCACAGTATCTCCTCCTTCCCTCCTTCCCTCCCTCCCTCCCTCCCTCCCTCCCTCCCTCCCTCCCTCCCCACCGTGCACTTGCTCCCAGATCGTCCCTATTTCCAAAGGTCTCCCCAGCTTTGCCTTAAGCCCCTGTGTGCTCAGCTACTTTCTGGAGTAACAGACTGTAGGATTTGTACTCATCTCTCTAAGCCTGAGTCCTTTGGGAAGAGTGACTTTTTTTTTTCTTCAGATAATCAATGAAGAATAGCAAAAAACTTGTACTGGGAAGTTGATCTATACTTGTTTGAGGTAGGAAATGTCTTCCGTTACAGAAGGAAAATGGGATATGCTTTGAAATTTAAGACACACAAACATTAAGTAGCAAGCAAGGACTCTGAACCTTGCTTGTCTGACTTCCTATCAATACTATCTTGTCCCAGGTCCCAGTGCCAGTTTGCTCACATAGTATTCAGGAGAAAGATGCAACAAGTATGTCACACTCACCTCTACCCCAGCAAAAGTCTGAACACAATGGCCACAGAAACTTATTTTACCTTTTCTTACAACTTTGTAACTTCCTGCTGGTTCTGTGCTTGAAGGCTCTTCAGCTGGATTCCTATCCAGCTCAGGAGAGTCCCAGATGCCAGAATTTCTGGTCCTTGGTGGCAGGTGTGCCAGAGAACAGAGAGCAACATGCTCACCCTCTGGCTGGCTTCCCTCTGGCCTTGGGAATTGGGTGCTGTCACTTATAGTGGGAGCTTGTCCTGGGGATCCTGGGTCCCAGGGGTGAGAGGTGATGCTGACGACAGAAGGGGTGGGTGTGAGGTCATCCTCAGGCTCGCCAGCAGTCTGCGTCTTCACAGTGTGACCAGGCAGCAGGCTCCACAGGATCAGGTGACGCAAGTTCTCCACTGTAGGAAAGACAGAGGCCTCCTTAGGGAATGACTGCACAGAGGCTACTAAAGGGAAGCTCAGGGAGATGAGGGGTAGGTATCACTGCTCCTGCATCAACACAGTCTGCTGCAGCCTAAGGGTGGGGCTGGTGGGATCCGGCTGACTAGCTGACGTTTCTGCATTCATCTCTCCTCAAGCATAACGAGTAACAATCTTTGAGCAGGTAGAAGGTGAGATTCATATTGTCTATGCTACTGGGACACCAGGGCCAATGACAGTGTCTTTGAAGCACTCACCATCTTCCAGGGCAGCATCAGCAAGTCCCTCCATGAGCAGAGGGCCTGTGAGGGCCAGAAGGACAGGGTCCCTTGTCCTGATGCCTCTGTTTTCTCCATCCAGGGAGGGGGGAGGGTGAGGCAGGGTCCTCAGCTCCTCTGCATCTTCCTCCTGCTCAGGCTCCTCTTGTGCTACCAGCTGCTCGTCTTCAACTCTCTGCTCAGGCCCGGCGCCTATTTTGGATGAGTGTGTTAGGGCGTAAGAGGAGATGTAAGAGGTCAGCCATGTCCGGGCTGCAGACCCAGGGCTTGGGAGCACTGGTTGACAAGTTCTATGGGAATTCACGAAGCAGACCCCTGACCCATGCCAGTAGACAAAGACTTGTGCCTGAGAGTGGAACCTAAGGTCTTAGTGAAGGGACACAAGGAATAAAAATAAAGTAGGAAGTCAGGCACTTGTTAGAAGGTGAGGAGTATTATGGGAAAAAAGACAAAAATGGATCAGGGTATGAGCATTAGAAGCTGGGTATGAGCATTAGAATAGTAACTACACTATTAACTGAGATAACGAGGGCACCCCTGAAGGACCTGAGGGCTCCGAGGAAGACGGTCTAAGTGGAAGGAAAGGGAAGAGTGACGTATGCAGGGAACTCTACACTTTTCTCCAGACTCAAGATACTAATTTACCAAAACAACAAAACGAAAAGGCCCCAGACAAACCTCAAAGGGAAGTTACTGCAAACTGTGCTTCTCCATCCCATCCCAGTAACTGCTTCTTAACCCTGCACTCCTGGAGTGCCTGTACTCCTTGCTCTCTGACAGCAATCTCTGGCTGAAGCAGGCACGGTCTTTTCTGCTAACCCTGTTTCTATGGAGGCAGTGGAGTTGCTCAAGCTGTCAATCAGTCTCTTCCCCTAGACTCCCCTCTTGCGGTTCTCTTCCACTCATTTTATCACAGACCTCATACCTCTGGCCCTGAGAGACACTCATCACCTGACACCTCAATGTAATCCTATCTGTCTATAAGCAATGGACTATGCTGGTCTCCCACAGGATAGAGAGGCCTTACCTTCAGATAGTTCCTTGGGCTCTCTTCCAGTGTGATACACTTCTGAGTCATTTATTTCTACCCTGAGGGAAGAAACCATGGAAGGTTAGAGCAGACCACTTGGTGGCAATTCTAGCTTTGCCAGCCTAGTCAAGGTGCCATGAATCCCAGCCTGGCCCCCTCATGTCTTTCACAGGCAATGAAGGAGCAGGGTGCAAGGGGAAGGTGCTGGAGCTTATCGCCTGACTGGGCTGTGCAGGCTGGCAGCACAGAATGAATGGTGGCTCGCTTTTCTAGCTGTACTCTATACCTCAAGCCTCCTTTGAGGCAGTCTCCATTGTATCCAAGTGACAGGTGGTGGGGGAGAGCAGGGAGGATAGAAGGCAGACAGCAGAGGCATGCTCCTCTATTTGCCAGAGCCACTGTTTCCCCATGGCATTTCCCTGAGGAGGCTGTCTACCCTAGGGATGAAAGACTGAGGAGCATCAGGAAACAAGCAGGTTGGATAGGCAAACAGTGCTGGGAACTGGAGAGCTCAGCACCATACCTGCTGGAGGGCGAGCCCTGGTAGGCCGGCTCCTGGGATCCAGGTGGTGAGGGATGGATGGGTATTGGGGCAGCTCCAGGGTGCTTGGTGGCATTCTGCACAGCCTCTTCTAAGAGCTCCATCCATCTGTTGTTTGGCACAAACACAGGGCTAGTGGTGAGAACAAGGCCAGGCATACCCCATGTCCTCTGTGGATGGACCCCACTGCCAAAAACTTTCAAAGCCCTTTCTACACCCTGTCTCAAGGAACCTATGCTAGGCAGGTCTACACCTCCATCAACATTTCTCCCTGACTGTTCCCCTGGATTTCTAAGACTTATTCTTTCTGACTATTAGATACTAATACTTTGTTAAGTCTAGTACTAAGCTATACTCTATATATACTAATATATTAGTGTAATATATGTTAATATAGACTTAAGTTAGATACTCTGTATATAGCTCCCTCCCCAAATGACACCTTACAGATGAAAACCCCAAGGGGAAGAAACTATCTGACTTAACCTGTCTCTGCCCACTGTGATGTGCCACCTCTGGCAGCCAATGTTGAGAACATAGGGTAGACAGACAGCCTGGGAAGAGACAGGGCCTGAGTCATACATGGACTTGGTATGCTCATCCCAGGGTCTGGGTATGTCCTGGAGTGGTGGCCTCTGCTGCTCTGTGCTATGCTACCTCCTATGTCTCTCCCTAGCCTTCCATCCAGGAGCTGTTCTGGGCCCAGCCCTAGCCTTAGTGCTCAAATCTTTCTACACACCATTCTGGTTCCCAGGGGACTGAAGTTACATGGGACCCCATAATCAATTCTCACATATTCTTGTCTGATGATGTCAATGCAACCAGCTCATAGATCTGGGGAGGGCCCAGCTCGGAAGTGCAGATGATGAAGAAGGCTCGTTTATCTGGGTAAAGAAAGAAAAGCCAGAAAGTCTATACTGGGCATGGCAGACATGGTCCTTAACCTGAAGAAAACAATGAGATAGAGCTGGGTCATCAGAATCAACTGGGATTCACAAACAAGTGATGTAGGCAATTTTGGGTCCCCAGTGATATTTGTCAGGGTCATTCTTCTCTCTTGCTTTACTAACTGAGTGCTGATTTATACACAATGCTTAGGGCTTAGCAAATCTTTTCATGTCTACTCCATCCCTTTTGAGCTGCTTGGGGAGGTCAGGTGTCATAGGAGGGCGATCCCAGAGCGTGTGGAATCCTACCCTTTCTCATCATATCAGAATTTGCACTGTCATCTCAAATCCCTGGACTTGGCCCTGGGCTGTAGGTGTGCTTGCTTCTGAAACTCTGCTCTGTTCCAGGCATCCTGGCATTGAGACATGTCCTGTTCCTTACATCTACTCCAATTCCTCTGAATCTTGCTTTGATATCCTCAGTGTACCCATCCTATCCATCAGTGTCCTTCAACCCCCTTTCAGCTTGTGCATCTTCATCTTGGTCCACTATCCACCCCTTAGCCTGCCCATCTTGGACCAAATCTTCCTGGTTAGATTGAGTCAAGATAGGAACACAGGAGAAAACACAAGAGGAGATAAGTCTTATAAAGCCCCAGACTGGGCCTACATCCCCCAGTGCTCAACGGAGAGCCCCAGGCCTGCTGGCTCATCTCCTCGTAAGTACCTGTGGCCACAGAGCGGATGAGCACAGCATTGAGCTTCAGCACAGGGCTGAAGGTCTGCTTGCTGTCTGAGGAGCCCACCGCAGTCTTGCTGTGGCACTTCAGTAGCAGCCTCTCCTCTTGCCTCTGCAGCAGCACAAGCAGGTCCTCGAGTAACAGCACCTGCAGGTCTGGGAATCAGGACAATCCCTGAGCTAGCTCACCCCTCATAAGCATGAGGGGCCCAGAAGCTAGATGCCCATGCCCACCCAGGTCTAGGAGGAATACGATAACTCCAACTCTGTCTCTATACCCTCCCTGCCCACGCTGTGTCCAAGAAGACCTTTGCTGACATTCAGTTGCATTGTGTATGCCTCCTCAGCTTCCCACTACTCTGTCAGAGCAGCACACTTACCACAGGCTCCCTCCCGTTTTCAGTCCCTGGCACATACCCAGGGTCTTATCTTTGCTGATCCTCCAGGTCAGAGGCCCCTCGTGGATCATCTTCCTCGTTGTAAGATCCAGGCTCTGTTAAGGAGACACCACCACTCCATTCACTCAACAAGTGTTTAAGAAACCACTGTGCATGGACATTTTGCTAAGGTGCTGGGAATGAGTGCGTAGGAAACAACTGTTACCTTTGAGCTCTTGCAGGGGACGGAGAGAAGTAAAGGGTGCTATGAAGCCCTGTGTGTCCTGTGATACTCTGGGGGATACACCAACGGCTTTGACCTGGGTTTCCCACGTGGCCCACTGCATCATCTAAGCTCCCAAGGCGACACGCTGCCTTTCCTGACCTTCTCTTCAGCTCTATTCCCTCTCTACAGTCTCTACCTTTACCTCCAGCCCTCCCCAGTTCTGTTTTTTTCCAAGGCAGAGTTCCACCAGCTAGTGTTTACTTAGTGAGGCTGTCCTTGTCCATCTAGGGATGAGTGACAATAATAGGGTGTGTCTCCCAGGGCATGATGACAGGCAGTTCATACCTCTTACCTCTAAGACTCACAAGGCCCTGACTTGAGTTCTGCTCCTAAGGGGCCCAAGAAAGATGCACATGAGGGGTTCCAGTGTTGCAGCCTCCACCTCCTACCTTGAACTCTGCTGCCAAGGGGTTGCTGGCTCGCTCAAGGGCAGTGGTATCCAGGCGTTTCTGGTACCCCTCCAATCGGTGACGGTTCTCTGTCTGCTTCACTGCTTCATTCACAAACTTGAGAATCTCTCGGCACTGGTCCCGGGCACGGCAGAGCTTCTCATGCTCAGATGTGCCACCTACCAAATGGAGGGATGTGTAGTGGTTGGTGCTTCTGCAATGCAAAGTGTACTCTCTAGTGTGATATATGGTTTGGGAAATCTGCTTATTTACTGTTATCATGTGTGTGGGGACGCATGTCATGGTGTGCGAGTGGAGGTCAGAGGACAACCTGGTTCTCCCTTTCCCCTCTATCCATCTTGAAGTCCCCTGGTTATGGTGTTTGTACATTACAGAGGCATCTAACAGAGGTATGAATGGGTACTAAAACTCAGCAAAGCCCTGGTAGAAACTCATATTTGTCCAGATGGGCCAGCCTGTGGGTCCACATTTCCTGATTTGTATAAAGGCCCCACAAGCCAGCAGTGGCCTTGTAGCATTTTGTATTTCTTTCTTTCTTTTTTTTTTTCCGAGACAGGGTTTCTCTGTGTCCTGGCTGTCCTGGAACTCACTCTGTAGACCAGGCTGGCCTCGAACTCAGAAATCCACCTGCCTCTGCCTCCCAAGTGCTGGGATTAAAGGCGTGCACCACCGCCCGGCGCATTTTGTATTTCTAAACCACATTTACAATCATTCTGAGACTCACTGTACCAGGATGAGGAAGAAGACACTGAAGACCACAAACTGTGACACAGCAAGGAACCCTGCTGCCACAAGGCCCAGGCCCCTCCCCTGCCCTACCCTCTGTGTGCTTGATGATGTTCTCTAGCAGCAGCGGGTACTTGGTGAGCCGTTGCATCTCAGAGATGATTAGGTCTCGAAGCTGCAGACGCCGGCACTGAGGGTGGCTCTCAGCCTCCTGAAGAGCAAGAGACAGACAGAGGAAGAGGTGCCAACTGGTGGTTGGGAGCTGCCTTCAGGGTTCAGGGTTAAGATGGCTGTGAAAATGCTATGTAAGTCCTAACCCTAGATGGGTCTCTTGGAAATGGTGGCAGTTTTTTCCTTCAACATTTAGAGAGGGGGTTGATGTGCTAGGAAGAGATGGTCAAAATAAAAGGGCAGTATCATTCCAATTCTAGAAAAGTGCACACTAGTTCTGGTAGGCAAGACAAGCCTTTTGTCTGCAATGCAGAGTAACTGTCAACGAAAGGCATCGCTGCCCTGGAGGTAACGATTTACAGTATTGGGTTGGGTGATGTGGGTAGGTGGAGGCACAGCTAGGGGCCCTCCTCAGTAGAGAAGGGATGAGGTTAGGGGCCAGAAGAGGAGGTTAGAAGATCTTTGGTGAGCATGACAGAGATGAGGGAGGGTCAAGACATTGCCCAGGATACCTGCATGAAGAGCTGGAACCGACTCTCCTTGCGTTGCTTAGTCCTGATTAGCTCTAGGGCTACTGACTGATAGGAACAGAATTGTGCGGCTACTTGCTGGAGTTCTTCTCGGGCAGGGCCATCAAACTGAAGAGGCAGAATGGATACGGTCCAGGCATCACACTCCTGCTAGGGAGCAGCACTCCCTCCCTTTAACTACTCCTCCCCTGTGACATTCCTTAGACTTGGGTAAGTAAAGAGATCTTGCTTCCTCCAGCCTCCTCATTGCCATACCCGAGCCAGCATGAGGTCACTGATGTCTCTGATAATGGGGCCCTCCTCCCGGAGCTTCTTCATGGCTTCACACCAGGAATCTGTGGGAACAGGAATGCTAGGGTTCAGCTATAATGCTAAATGTGTTGTTACCAAGAGGAAAGGCATTTCTGACAGTAGTCCATGGAAAAGTCTGGAAACCTTTATTTTGGGGAAAGTTCTGGAGCATTAGTTTCAAGCTATCCATCAGCTTCTCCAGCAGGAGTAGTAGGGTATGCTGGCCAGTCTTATGTCAACCTGACATACACATTAGAGTCATCTGAAAGAGGGAACCTTAATTGAGAAAATGCCTCCATAAGATCTGGCTATAGGACATCTTCCTAATTAGTGACTGATGGGGAAGGGCCCAGCTCACTGTGGGTGTTACATCCCTGGACCGGTGGTTCTGGGTTCTATCAAAAAGAAGGCTGAGGAAGTCATGGGGAGTAAGTCAGTGAGCGGCACTCCTCTACAGACTCTGTATCAACTCCTGCCTTCAGGTTCCTGCCCTGTTTGAGGTCCTTCGATGATCAACAGTTACATGGAAGAGTAAGACAAACAAATCCTTTCCTCTGAAGCTTGCTTTTAGATCATGGTGTTCCATCACAGCAGTAGAAGCCCTATTTACTCGGGGATCTAGGAGCGGGATGGGGTGGATTCAAACTAAAGCAGAGTCAACGGTGGTATAAGGAGTCTAGAGAGATGCAGGCTCCTTACTGTGAATCTCTATCAGTTCAGGCAGATTAGGGAAGAGCCTTGCCAGCTCTTCCCGAGGCATTAGGTTCTCCTTTTTCATGCGCTGGTAGAAGATGAGGTCCAGGACACGGAGTGTGCGCAGGTGGGATGCTTCTGTCACAAAAAGCTCTGAGCAGGGGTTGTGACAAAGAGAGGCAGGGGAAAAAAATAGATCAGCAAGTATCTACAGAGTCACTATCTGGTTCCCGTACCACACTACTTTTCAGGGAAGTAGAGTGTGGACCTTTCTACCCTCGGGCTAAGGTCAGAAATGAGGTGACCTTGAGAAATCTCTCCTCCTCTCTCCCCTCCCCACATAAGCATGAGCAGAGATGAGGAGAACCAGACAGGTTCTCACCATTGATGACCTCTTGTCGGTCAATTTCCCTCTGTGTCAGGTTTGCCACCACATCCTTGCCTACTGTATGCTGCCAGTTTTGGACCTCTGGCTCTGGCTCCAGGTCTGACAGTTGGCCCAGATCATCCTCCAGGAGGTGGGGAAGGATGGCATCTGTACAGAACCCCAGATTGGGGGACTCAATGCTCCTGTGGAGAATGGAGAGCTCAGCTTCGCTTGTTGGTAATTTACACTCCAGACTGTCCATCACTCTCCCACCCAATCTACTTATCCCAGAGAGAATGATACACATCTGGCCAGCCCTAGATTCGAGAAGGTGGCTGAACACAGATGTGCCACAGAGAGACACCAGAGGCACTACAGTGCTCACCACTCACCTGCGGCCCATTTTGGGGGTGAAGGGAGGGGTTGGGTTCTCAAGAGACCTGAGGAGAAAATGCCAACTCTTAATACATTGTCAGCACACTAAACAGCAGTGGGTGTAGTCACTGGAGGCTACTCACCTGGTGGAGAGGCTGGAGGCAGAGGACGAGGCTGACTGATGAAGGCGAGTAGCCTCGGCAGCAGCATCCATGTCAACATCACTTCGAGACCTGGGCACGTTCTCTGCTTTCCGGGATCGCTTCATCTCTTCCCGGCCCTTGAGGCTCTCAGAGCGGCCCAGGCGAATCTCTGAGCGTGAACTGTTAGAGAGGGACAGAAAACTCTGAGCTCTGACATTGTAGCTAGCTTTTACCTGTTACCCCACTTCAAGGGCACCTCAATACCAGAAGCCCAAACATGAGGGAGGGTCCAGAAGCCAGACAATGACAAGCCTTTCTGGCTGCTCTACAGACTCTTTGCTCTCCCCAGTGAGCTTATTGAACAGTTTCCCCTCTTTACCTTGAGCTATCAGAAAAGTGGAGTCAGGGGCTAAGAGAATCAGCTTTATGGTGTGTCCAGATGTCTAAGACACCATGATCCTTTCAGAAGATCCGTGGATAACACAGGCCTTCATCATGAACCACAAGGTCCATCCAACCTCCCTGCCCTGGAGGACAGTACACCTTGCCTATTCTGGAGCAGCTCCTCTCTTCTCTGACTCTGAGGTGTGTTCTTCACAGGACCCTTTCTGAGGGAGGTGCAGTCCGGGCCCCCATACCTTGCCTCCACAATCCCTCAGGCTGACTGTCAGAAGGTTGTACTATTCTCACCCTCTAGCTGTGATGCAGATTTCTTCTTTCCTACTGACAGCACCCTTCCTAAGCTGCAATTTCCATTCCAGGGAGGGGGAGGACACTTTCAGGGCCTGGTTACAGACAGGCAGGGTTCAGCCCTGGCTGTCCTTGGGGCTTGGTGAGAGGCTGACAGCTGAGAACTGCTTTCTATTGAGCCTTGCAGTGCATCGGTCTCAACACAGCTGGCACCTGACCCTTAGATGCCCCTGGATGCCGTCAGGCCTGCTGTGTTGGCCCTTTGTTGACATTATTACCATTATTACTAATCTATATCCTGTTCTGTGTCTGGAACCACAGAGGGGCCTTGAGATGTCTGGAGAGCTTTCAATGGTAAATGGCTGCGGAAGCGGAGAGCCAGTACCTTGAATCTTCATTTGTATTCTCTAAAAAGCCAGAGACTCAACATGGAGCTCATCTCCCAAGGGCCTGAATTTGTCATTGGAGTTTGCAAACATCTTGGCAGCTGATGCCCTATTGAACTTACCCCTCAGAAATCTACAAGAACAATTCTAACCCAGGCCAACTCACACTGTTTCCTGTGTCCTCAGTCAGCACTGCAAACCACTCAGTAGGGCTAGAGAGCTGCAAAGCTTTGTAACTTCCTAGAAGAACCCTCGGGCACGTAACACCTGCTGAGCATCTACATCTAAATTATCTCCAAGTTCACGCTATTCTCCCAAGATTGCCAAGGAGTTTACAAGAAAATCCAAACGCTTCTGCTTAGAATAGTTTTAGGATTTTGGTGACTGCCTTAGGTAGAACAAATTTATCTAACAAGGCCAAGAGTCTGTAAGTGGTTTCAAATATTTTCTCAAGGTATTGACAATGTCTCCCAAACTTAAAATATATGCCATATTTAAATTATCACACCTGTCACAGCAATTACATGATTTGTGTCTAATTTACCTACAAATATTAGGTAATTGAAACCTCAACAGTACAATGCAATCTTGTCAAATCCTTGAGGGTTGGAGAGATGGCTCAGCCATTAGGAGCACTGTCTGCTCTTCCAGAGGTCCTGAGTCCAATTCCCAGCAACCACGTGATAGCTCACAACCATTCATATTGTGATCTGATGCTCTCTCTGGCATGTAGGCATTCATGCAGATATAACATAAATAAAATCATAATCTTTTGTCAAATCCTTTGACATGCACTAAATTTATGAAGGCCTAATATAAAACAAAAAGAAGAACATCTGACTTAGAGTTAACAGTTATTTCAAAAGCAAAATGGCTAGAATATTTACACTGCTACCTACATATTTGCCCTGCCTACTGCTATTCCTCAGTGGCTTTCAGACTAGATTTTAGAATGGAATTATTTTCCTATACAAAGGCTGCAATATGGTATCTCAAGGGTGACTTGAGGAGTCTGTGCAGATATTTCTGACTACAGGTAATCTTCATTTAAAGCTGGCTGTAGCCACAACTTGACTGTTGTCATGCCAGTCAGGAGCAAGTAAATCTTAGAGCATGTGTTAAAACCAGACAGACATCCTGTTTAGCACCTGATACCCGATGGAGATGCAGAAAATAAAATAGCACAATCTCTACTCTTTCTCAACCCTATCTAAGATAGGGTCTTATTTTGTAGCCTAGGCTGGCATTGAACTCTCAGTGATCCTCCTCCTGTCTCAGTTTCTGGAGTGCTAAGATTACAGACATGTGTCACCACATCTGCCCTCTTTTTCCCCCCCTCCCAAAGGGAAGAACAAATCTGTCTTGAACTAGCTGACTCTATGGTCTACTGAAATGGATGACTTAGTCCCAGTTATTTGGGTTTTTGAAAGTGTCTGCAGACACTCCTTTCTAAGCATTTTTATAATTCATTATTATTTTCAGAGGCAAGATCTCTATATGTAGACCAGGCTGGTCTAGAACTCAGAGATCCACTTGTCTCTGCCTCCTTAGTGCTGGGATTAAAGGCGCGCCCATCACACTTACCTAGCTTAAGTTTTCTTAAATGGAAAAGACTTTCTTTAGCCTTTCCAGGCTTTCTATTTTCCAAGACTTCCCCTCTGTTTTCTCAAAGTCCTTTATCCACATCACCCAGTGCTTTCTGATTAGCTGCTGGGTCATATAATCTAACTCCATTTTGGGAAGGAATTGCTCAGTAGTTAAGAGGATCAACCTGAAGGCTGTCTACATGGTCTTTCACTGATCTAATTCCCATCACTGTTATGCTTACTCAGTTACTCAGTTACTCAGGGTGGGCAGGCCCTATGGTGGGACCTCACAGTCTAGTGGAGAGGAGCAAGGCAGCTGGAATTAAACCCTAGTGGTGAAGGCTGCCCATGCCCCATGTCTTGGGCAGCTGGTGGGCCCCATCCAGCTACAGCTACCTGTCACTCTCCAGCAGGTCCTCAGGAAAGCTTCCTGTTGAGAGTCGTTGTGTCCCCGGCTCTGGGACATCATACTGATGGCTGTTCTCAAAGTGCTGAATGATGTTCCTCACATTGCCTGGCTTAACTGCAGGCAAAAAGAAAATGAAGGGTACTATGCTTTCTGTTCAGGGCCTTACTCCCCTGTAGCCCAGAAGACAGAGCAATGAACAAGCACAGATGAGAACAGCATGGACCAGAAGACAGGCACATGACCTAGTCCTCACCCTTCTCTGATTACGCTGTCTGATCCTAGGTGGACACTCTCCCTTTCTAGGTATTCTTTTTCCTCAAGTACAAAATGAGAGTGCTTGGAACCTTCACATTCTACCTGAAAACAGCAATTAACTTTTTTTTTTAAGTCACATGGTAAGTTAAAAAGAAAAGAAAAGAAAAAAGAAAAGAAAAGAAAAGAAAGAAAGCCAGGAAGACCAAACCACATCTATGTGGAATCTGTCCAAGTTGCAAATCTCAGGCCCTTTCAAATTTCTATCATTTGAAGAACTTACCTCCCACCCTCCACCCCACAACTCTCCATCCCATCCCTCTGGCCAGCTTTGAGCTCCATTATTAAAGAATCAGTGAGAGGTGATCTCTTAGAACAGAGGTAGCACATTACTCTCTGGTATTTAAACTCTAGCTCTTCCCCCAAGCTAACATGTTAAGGAGCTAGTCTTGTTTCAAGAACAGCAAGAGACAGATAGGGAGGAGAAACCTAGACATAATGCTTGCCACCCTACAAAGTGGGCCTCAGACCCAAGCCCAGTTTCTGGGGAGCCAGAGAGGAGACGAGGAGTTCATCTTCAAGTCAGAACTGAGGTTAGAGCAGGGCTTAGGTAGAGGGCAGAGGAGGCAGCAAGGGACCCAGGGACCTGATGATAACAAGACTGACCTCCTGGTCACAAAATCTGACTTTCACAGGGAAACTTCCAAGCCTGAGAGAACAAAAAACATTTGTCTATTCTTTCTATGACTACAACTCTATCCTTGAGAAAGATGGTTAGGGTGCATCTTTTTCAAACTTTCTAAGTAAGCAGCCGGGTATATGTTTAATAGGGGCCATTACTATCACTTGCTTTTGGAACTCAGGACCCTTTCTAGACTGAATATGCAGTTGGCTTGGGGGCTACTACAGGCTCGATGGTCTACTGTGCACCCACAGTGGACTTGTCTGGGTGGTTATGCAAGACTCTAGAAATATTCTATAACTGACAGCATGAGGCAGAATCTACCATTGGGCTACTGGAAAAACATCTAGGTATGCTCTATATAGGGTGTGGCTGTGGCAAAAATCAGATGTAGCCCTGAGATCTGGTATGGCTGAGTAACTAGGGGAACAAGGGGAACAGAAAGGAGCAGACTTTTATTCCCAGCAGTTTCACCATAGACTTGCTCCCTCTTCTCTACTCTGTGAGCGATGAACTAAGTACAAGTGAATTATGGGGGTTGGGGTGATAGCTCAGTCAGTGAAGTGCTTGATGCATCAATGTGAGGACCAGAGTTGAATCTCTCACACTCACATAATAAACCAGGTGTGGCGCAAGTGTTTGTCATTCCAGTGGTAGGAAGATGGAGACAGGTAGCCTAGCAGACTAGTAAGCCTCAGTTCCTAGTGAAAGACCATCATAAAAAACAAGGTGGCTGTCTCATGAGGACTGACGCTTGAGGTCGGTCTCTGACTTCTACAGCACTCCTGCCCCCAACACACAGGTGCTAACTGAGCCTTCCTAGCAGTGGATTTTGATCTTCAGATGTAGATATACACTCATCTGATCTCCTAGAAATTTTAGATGCCCAAATCAAATCAAGCAACCAGGGTGATAAAATCTGAATTAAGGAGTATGTGGATGGGGCACAGGGTTGGGGAGGCTCATCAGGGTAAGCATGTGTACTGCTCCTCCAGAGGAACAGAGTTCAATTACTGGCAACCACATCCTACAGCTCACAGTTGCCTGCATCTTCAGCTCCAGGGGACCCAACTCCTCTGGCCTCTGTGAGCACCAGCATTTATGTGCATATACCCCTACTCCGACGATTAGAAATAATAATAAAACAGTCTTGAAAACAGAGATGGGGCGCTGGAGAGGTGGCTCAGCGGTTAAGAGCACTGACTGCTCTTCTAGAGGTCATGAGTTCAAATCCCAGCAACCACATGGTGGCTCACAACCATCTGCAATGAGATCTGATGCCCTCATATGGGTGTCTGAAGACAGCGACAGTGTACTTACATATAATAAATTAATAAATAATCTTAAAAAAAAAAGAAAAAAGAAAACAGAGATGATGTGGACCCTTGGTATCTTTATCTTGCTTTGCTGGGCTCGGCAACCCCCACCTTGTACATTCTTGTTCCAGCTCAAGCTCCTCAAGCGAACCTGCTCAGCTTCTGACCTGCTCTTGCCTCATACTTTCCTTGGCCCGGGAGATGAGAAACGATTTGGCAGCTATGAGCCTGGAGCTGGGACTGCAGCTCAGTGGTAGAGTAGCTTGGTTCCAGTGATGGGCCTGGATTTCTAGGCTATTCCTTTGTTAATTTTTTTTTCAAGAATTATTTTTATGGCTTAGGATAGCATGGGATGTCAGTAACTTAAAATAATTCCAAGGCACTACTTTAAATTGTCATTTTTACATAAAATGAAAATGAACTTAAACTGGTTGTTACTGACTGAATGAAAGCTGACCATTCTTGTTTCTCTCCCTGCAGTACACACTGCAGTCTAGTAGGGTTTGCTTCATATACACAGCCCACTAAAAGCTTGTATGTTGACAGATAGGTCACACCTAATGGTGTGACTGGGAGGTGGTGAGTGTTTTAGGAGGTGTTAGGTCTACCTAGAAGAAGGAGGTCACAAGGGCAGTGTGCCCTTGGAAAAGACACCTGGACCTCTCCGAAGCTTCTCTTCTAGTTTTGTCAGTTACAGATTTCCTCTCCACATGCCACACAGTCCTACCACACCACAAAGCAGAGGGCCTAGTGATTACGGACTGAGACTTTTGAAACTATTAGCCCCAATAAACACTTCCTCTTTTTAAGTTGCTTATCTCAATATTTTGTTATAGTGACAAGCTACTATACTCTAAACAGTAAAGGCTAGGGCCACAGGAAAGCTGCAGCCAAGAAGGCTGGTCTCTGTCAGAACCTCAAGGAAGGCCCGCCTCAGGGAAGGGGGTTTTCATCCCTCAGAAACCAGGTAAGGTAACAAGGTCTGGCAGCTAACAGTGCAGAAGAGAAACCCCAGCAGTCCATGTTACAGAGAAGAAAGGAAGAATACATAAGAGAGATGCAGGGGAGAAAAGGAAGAAGGGACCAGACAGGACCAGATGGAAAAGGACAGCAAGGTTCTGGAGGTGGAAATTGATTCTAATGAGAAGATAAAACCAAAGAAAATGGTCCTTTTACCTTCCACAGGGGACAAGGGAATATGAAATGCTAAAAGAAAAAGAAACAAAAACAAAAGTAAACCATGAAAAGTCAATTAATGTTGCAAGAGTCAAAATAAAAATCCTATCAAGCTGGAAAATGAAAAGGTGGTGACAAAATCAAAGTAGATGCAGGAGTACTGTCCCCCCTCCCTGCCCCCGTCCTGTGCTACCTACCAAAGTTGATACGGAAGTCCCTTCCCCCTACCTCAGTGTCACCAAGTTCTATGAAGCCGATTCCCACTGAAACTCAGGACTGAACATACCGAAAGATTCTAGACACATGACACACAGCTGGTAGGAAGGCTCATTAGTACTTTAGTTACCAGTAGTGTCATGGAGCTTGTCCCTAACCCTGCCAGTTCTACTTAACAGTCATTTAAAACCCTCATCAAAGATCCAAAACACAAAACCACAGGAGTGTACATAAATCCCAGAGATGAAGATGAAGAGGGAACTACAGACCACAGAAGTTCTTGCACAAAACTATTCAGTAGTTACAGCTACTTCTGAAATTCTAGACTAAGACCCACAGGTAAGAAGACCCTTGACTCTGAAACATTCACCTTACCTCAATGAGACTGCACTAGATGTGGCGGGGGAAAGCAGCAGTACTAAGAGCAAGCCACAGTCTCTAGAGTTTAGGCCTTGGCTCCCAGAAACACAGGAAGCCTGTGTTTCCTGGGAGGGTGAAGGGGCTGAGTTCTCTACCAAAGAATGGCCAAGGCTTTTGCTTTCTAAAATACTCACTGCTCTGAGAAGAGCTCTTGGGCTTCCCAATGTATCTGAGGATGGGGTTTCGCTTCTTGTCCTCCAAAGCATCCTTTTCTTTCTTGGAATTGCTGCTCTGCTGAGATAGGAGACATTAGTTAGGAAGCGGTTCCAACACTCAGACCTGAGACTGCTACTCACTCTTTCCCTGTTCCCAAGACTGTTCCTAAACAAATCATTGGAAAGCTGACGAAAGTTTACATCCTATTTCATCTGTGGGCAGTTTGGAGAAAAGAGAGGTGTAGCTGGAATGCTGTGAAATGGCTTTCCTAGTCTGCCTCAGCACGGAGCCCTGCTCCAGGACAGCTATGCTGTGGGCAGTTCTGTTACCTTCTTGGTCTTAGGGAAGAAGGGCAGCCACTTGTCCTTGTCAGGGGCAGACTGGGTCTTTTCTGCTGTGCTGGAGGGTCGAGACTCCCGAAGACGGATCCCAGCATGGCTCATGTAGGTATTAACAGCAAAGTCCATGGGAGCACTATAAGAGTGTTGTAAACCAGAAAGGTCAAGTAATATTTCTTAATAGAAGGCTGAGGGAGCAAAACCCTAAGGACAATCTCTGTACAGCCATCCCACAGAGAAGAAAAGAGGTAGTTATGAGTTAACATATACAAAGTGAAGTCTGGATGATCAGATGCAACTGTAGTCAGAAGCTGGCCCAAAGTTCTTCACTGCTCCCAAGAGTACTCTAAGTAGCATTCTCTCCCCACGAAGGGGTGATGGTCAGTGGATGGGAACACAGGTCCCTAAAACATAAGGCCTGGAGGATGGGCTAACTCTGTAGCCAACATCCTTAGACACACACATGAGGGTTTAAAGTAGGCCTGGGAACTTCACCTTCCCCATCTCTGAGAACAAGGAAAAAAAGAGAGCAAAGGGCTATCAAGGTGTTTCTAATTGCCACAAACAAATGAAACTATCTAGAGCTTTGAGCTTAAAATATATTTAGCCTGTGATTCAGTAGACACATTATCTGCTTCCACTTTGGCTTCATGGCCCATCTCTTCCCCTACAAAGTGTGTGCAGGCAGGGAATGCAGACCCATTTTAAGCTAACAAGAAATAATTAAGCCAATATATAGGAATTATATTTTAAAAATTGCCAAGAAAGGAGGTGTTTTCTTTCTGCTGGTGCTGCCATCACAGACTGATTCTAACACTACCATTTCTTTGGGAGGTGAACTCTTTCCTCAGGGAAAGAAGGTGGGAGGGAGACTCAGGGGTATGACTGTGGGTAGATACACAGCAGGCCTGAGAAGTCAGGAGCTGAGGGCCAGCCTGTCACACCAAGGAGTAGAGCCATATACCAGGCAGTGGTCCCTAGGCATCAAGGATCTGGCCCTCCTAAGGCCTGTGTGTTATAGTCACTCTTCTGGGAGACACCTGCACAGACTCATATCCTGTAATGTTCCAGCTTTCTTACAGGTAGCAGAAATGAAAAACACAGGAGACCTCAGCCCTACTTCTTCCCACCTTGACTGTTGCAAATGTACCGCACCGTGGATTTGCTCACCTCCGATCTTCCTCGTATTTGGACCTGTAATGAAAGAACAAGTGACTTGGACCTGAGACAGGTTGTTCTCTGGGTAGAGGCTTTTTTTTTTTTTTTAAAAATCTTGGTCCTACTGAGTTTGGTTTTGAACTCAGTAGCCCAGGGAAGTCCTGACTTTTGCCTCAGGGTTTGCAGGCCTATTTCACCAGGCTCAGCTATTTGTAATTTTTAGTGAGATGGAACCTAGGGCCTCCTGCTTGCTAGGCAACTGCTCCACTACTGAGCTGTAACGCAAGCTCCCTCTAACCCAGATCTATCACCACAATGACAGGTTCATACATGTAGCTGCCTCTTCACATCTATACAGTTTGACATTCCACACAGACCTCAAACTTAATATGTCCAAAAGTGTTCCCTATGTCACCAATCTCACCTAGAGTGACTGATAGTCTTTTTTTTAAAAAAAATATTTATTTTATGTATATGAGTACACTTGTAGCTGTCTTCAGACACACACACTAGAAAAGTGCATCAGATCCCATTACAGATGGTTGTGAGCCACCATGTGGTTGCTGGGAATTGAACTCAGAACCTCTGGAAGAGCAGTCAGTGCTCTTAACCACTGAGTCATTTCTCCAGCCTGACAGTCTTTTTTGTGGCTTATGTAAGGTACTCGTAGGATCTCTTCTTTGACTTGGACACTCAAGTTTTAAGAAGTTTTCTTCATGATTCTATTGCTCAACTCCACTGAGAGCTGATCTCTATTCACAACTTCCATGGCTATTGCTTTACTATCATTGGTGGGGAATCCTATGGAGGAACCTTCTAAGTGAACTTCTTGGCTGTCCCATCTCTTGCAGTTCCAACAGCTCCTCACTTGCTAAATGAAGACCAAACTTTTTCCTCTATTGTGTGTTGTCCCTCCCATGACCAGGCTCCATTCCTTACTCTGCACTCTGCTCTTTCTGCCCTGCTCCCTGCTCATTACTGTTCCGTAAATGATGAGCACACTCTGCTTGGCTTCTTCTGTTTGCCTTGGCTATTCTGTCTGCAGTGTTTTGCCCAGAAGTCAAGGCTAATTTAGTCAATGTCTTCAACTGATTTAAGTACTACTTTTCCAGGTAGCTCACTTGGACTAGCCTATTTAAGTCTGCAACTCACTGTCTCTGGTACTCCCAACTGTCTATGTCCTGTGCATTTCCTCCCACTGCTTGTTATCTTTAGCATGCTACCAATCTACTTAATTCCTATATATAGCTGTCTCTTCTCATCAACTGCATAATCCCCACAAAGGATATAACCACTTGTCCACTAGATGCCTCATACAGTGGAGATATATTTTATGTTTGCCAAACTGAAAGGCTCATGTTATTGACATTACCAAGGTCACCCGGGCTAGCATTTGTCATTTAGTTTGTGAGGTCCAGAGAGACAAAACAGACTGATTAAGGTCACTACTCAGTAAGCAAAAATATTGGGAAGAAAATCTGTTCTTAGAAGTTCAGTCATCAACTCTGCCCTTGGATTCAAATCATGGACAACATATGCTTTAGAAAATGGGACTCAGGGACTGGGGAGGGAATGGGGTTAAGACCACTGGCTGTTCTTCTGAAGCACTAAAGTTTGATTCCCAGTACACACATCTGTAATTCTAGCTGTGGGGGTGGGGGTGGGGATTCCACACCCTCTTTTGGCCTTTGTGGGCACTGCATGCACATGATGCACTGACTTACAAGCAGAGAAAACACTCGTATACATAAAGTCAAAGACAAACAAACAAAAGCAAAGAAACAGAAAGTGCTGGAGAAGCAAAGCAAGAGCAGCTGTGCTGAAGCTCCCAGGAAGGAGCTCTAGTTTTCTGTTGTACCTGTGGAAAAAATGGCTGCTTTCTTTAAGTCAGTTCTGACCATCTCCTGAAGATGCTCCATCCCCCTGGCAAGGGTAGTCTCACTCTGAGTATCAGCCCCTCAGAGGCAGGGAAGGAGAAAGATCATGAAAGAGCTAGAAAGGGGAAGCAGAAAGCTCACTGTATTCTTGGACTGTCATAACTACCAGAAAGTGATCAGCACCTCCAGGCTTAAAAGAGGGGCCCTCAGCACAAGAAATGCAGCAGGATCTTTTGGTGAAACAGACTATGCAAGAAGTTGAAGAAGGTAGAAAACAGACCTACAAGATCTGCCAACCTGTCTGTTAGGTTCAGAGGCAGGAGTTAAATTGAACACTCACAAGATATCTCCCAGGGCAGCCAGTTGCCTCTCAGCCATTTGGCGCTCTCGAAGAGGGTCCCCATCCAGGTCTAGTAGGTCATTTTCGCCATAGAGGCTGCCCAGCCCCAGAGTGCGCTTTGATCTACACCAGAGATACAACGGGGAAACAAGCAACATACTGAGCAGGTGTGTACCCAGAAGAGAAAATCAGATACAGCCTCCGGAGGGGCAGCGAGAACAGAGGAGCTCTGCAAACCTATAGTCATTCATCTGTTCCTGGATCTCCAGCACGACTGCCTCCTGAGCTTCACAGAGCACACCACGAGGGTCCTCACTGTTTCGTAGGCGTAGGTCTGTAGTGGGAGACCAGAGAGGCAGAATAAAAAGGTGTTGAGGAGGAGAAGGAGGAAGAAGAGGGGAGGGGAAGGAGGAGGAGGAGGAAGAAGAAGAGGAGGAGGGAGAGGAGGAAGGGAGGAGGAGATAATTTCTGCTAAGCCCCTCAAGTGGTTTTTGCATCCTGTGATGCTTGGTAGAAAAATTGGCTTTTTGGCCCATTAGCCTGAAAGTAGGGGTGGCCTGCATTCCTTCCAGGCAATATGCTTTTTCTTTAATTAAGGACATGTTTCACTTATTGTGTGTGTGTACATGTGCCATGGTGTATGTGGAGGTCAGAGGACAACTCTGTAGAGTTGGTTCTCCTCTCCCCACCTGTATGTGGCTTCCACGAACTGAACTCAGGTTGTCAGGCTTAAGGCTGAATCATTCTTCTGTTCCTATTAAAGTAAAGGATAGAATTATTCTTTGGATGTCTAATGCTCCATGAGAGGAAGTATTGAAGCCCTTTCTCATTGGATATATGCTTAAATGTCTGCGGATGTAGTCTTCTTGTACACGTATTCCTTCTACTACCTTGATACCATTTCAAAGGCCTAAACACCAGAAACCTTTCATATTCCATGGAGCCAAGACATGCACTTCCTGTTCTGACATCTAGCAATGCACAGGTTGTGCCAAGGTCTTGGAAGCGGCAACCTCATATTCTTATATATTCTCTCTCTCTCTCTCTCTCTCTCTCTCTCTCTCTCTCTCTCTCTCTGACAGGGTATTGATATGTAGCTCAGGCTGTCCCAGAACTTATTTTGTAGACTAGGCTGGACTCATACTCAGAGATCTGCCTGACTCTACCTCCTGAATGCTGAGAATAAAGGCATGTGCCACCATGCAGGTTTTCTCACTGTACTTTTGAGCAACCTGCTTTGTGTGTACGTGGAATTTGTCCTTCCTGTGTTTTTGCCATTAACTGTTTCTTTCCAAATGTAGCTCTAGCTTGTAAAACACTACCTGTGCCCAGCTTCTTCTTTTTTTGTTTGTTTGTTTTTTGACAGTCTCATATATCCTAGACTGGCTTGCTATATAGCTAAGGACAATCCTGAACTTCTGATCTGTCTCTACTTCCTGAATGCTGGGATTACAGAGGTGTGCCACTACACTTGGCTTATGGGTACTGGGATTCAAACCCAGGGCTTAATCTGGAACTAGGAGGAAAGGCAACATCACCTGTTCCCTGGTCCTCATTCTGACTCTTCAGCAAACAAAAACCCAACCCCCTAGAACCAACCAACTGAAAAGTCCTCTCAAGTCAAGAGTCCAGAGGTTCTGACTTGGTAGGTGGGTTGGAGTAAGGTTTGGTCTCTGTAATTTTACAAGTCACCCACAGCAATCTGTCCTTGCTTAGAGATCCTTGGTTAAGTCTAATTTCCTCTTCTTCAAGTAAACCTATAAAAAGTAAGGCCCAGGGGTCCCATGGAGGGTTGGCAGAAATGAATTCAGGTTTCCTAACTACTCCAGTATCTGTGATAGGGCAGAGTGAACTCTTAGATCGTATCTGTTCAGACCTGTTCCTAAGTGTCAAGTGTTTTGGACTAATCCCCTATGGATTCTGCCCCCTGTACAGGGCAGCTGCCCAGGGTCAGGGACTCTGACTCTGTCTCTGGTGCTTCCTGAGAGCTCAGTACAAGAGGGCACTAAAAAGGCAGCCTGACCCATGAGCGACTTACCGATCTCAGCCTGCAGCATCTCAGGGATCTTCACTCTGAGAGGCTGTAAAATACAAGGTGGGGGCAAAAGTGAGGCTGTGTGCACTGAGAGGACCCGAGCAGGAGGTGCCTAGGGCCTGGCCATGTGTCCTCTCCTGTCTACAGCAAGCTCGCCTTTCTATCTCTTCTCAACTTTGGATATGAATTCTAGGCTAGGACTCTGGACATGGCCCGTGAGTTACAAGGCAAGTGGATACTACACTCTGAGCGCGGCCCAGCAGTTTTCTTACTTTGATGCATGGAATATAGAATGAATGGCATGTTCTAAAACTGAACTAGTGTTAAATTAGCTGCTAGACTCTGCTTTGCCTCTGAGTGGTTCCAAGAGGATAACCTTTGTTACTGGATAGATTGTTGCTCCCCGCTTTGCTACCAGTGGAAACTGGGTATATGTCACCAGTCCTGCACGATACTCTGACACGTGTCCTTAAATCTCTTGCCATGTGGCTGGATGTTGGTATGGTTTTGCAAGTATGTGGCAGCTCTAATCTCCTTACTCGAGACCCATTGAAGGCAGTAAATGCAAAACACTGAGAAAACCAAATTTCCTGAACTTCATTAGCCTTCGTGGTCGACTGTGAGAAGAATAAAATCATCTGGAATTAGCTTAGTTGATCAGATTACAAAGTCACGATAAGGAATGTGATCTGCAGGCAGACGCTTTGGCCAGCAGGATCCTGACATCCCTGAGAACCCAGTTCAGATGCAGAGAGGTGCAATCCTCCTAGACACTATGGGCTTCCCTTCCAACTCCTTCTTTAGAGAAGGACAGCAAGTCTGCCTAAGTTTTGGAAACTCACACTCTCCTTACTTCACTAATCCAGATTATCTGATATTCTTGGGTCTGTCTCTTCATCCGGGTAAAGAAAACCAGACAAGGTTTGGGGAGTAATTAGAACATCCATCTCAGTGGCTCTCAACCTTCCTAATGCTATGATCCTTTAATTCAGTTCCTCATGTTGTGGTGACCACAACCATAAAATTATTTTGTAGTTACCTCATAACTGTAATTTCACTACTGTTACAAATCATAATGCAAATATCTGTGTTTTCTGATGGTCTTAAGCAACCCCTATAAAAGGGTTATTAGACCCCAAAAGAGGTCTCGATTTACAGGTTGAGAACTGCTACTCTATTTCTAAATATTCTGAAGAGAGGTAGTGTGTATTTTATATGTGGAACTAAAGAGACACAGAGGATATAAAATCTTTAAATTAGGAAAAAATGTTCTTATTTTATGTGTTTTGCCTATGTGAATATCTGTCTAGCACGTGAGTGCCTGTCATATCCCCTGGAACTGGAGTTATAGATGGTTGTAAGCCACCATGTGGGTGCTGGGAATCAAACCTGGGTCCTCTGGAAGAACAACACGTGCTCTTAGCAACCCATATCTATAGCTCTAGGGGAGATAAATCTTTGAGAGGCAGGAACAGAATCCAGGAATCCTAAAAACTTGTCCGTAACTTTCTGGTGTTGACAACCTACCTATGAGAACATGCCTCTCACAAAGGATCTCCCCCATCCCTCTCCAGAGGGAGAGACACAAGAAGCAGCACCTGGTGCAGAGCCCTGACTCCTACTTTATAGGTATAAAATGCCCATGATGCTGGCTGCTCCAGTGTCCTGTAAGTCCACAGAAGGAAAAGCAAAGCTGACAGGAGGAAGCAGCACTAAATTCAAGATGGGTGGCGACCATCCTAGTGAACACAAACACATTTTTGAAATGTTAAAAAAAAACAACCCTGTTCTCTATATAGCTTTAATATTTTGTTTGGCTTTCCTCTGCTTGTGGTTCAGACTATGGAATTGTAATCTAACTCATGATGGTCTTACCGCATTTTTCTCTAGGAAAATATTCCAGATGTCTCTGCCCAAACTTCGGGAATCTTTGGGATTTGTCTGCTGATAAACTTCTGAACACAAATAAAAAAGCTACAACGACAGAGAAACTGGATTAGAGTCATAGATCTTCCTTCTCCAGGGATGACTTTACCATGAGGACATTGGGTAATGTTTACAGACATTCTGACTTGTTAATTTACTAGGTAGTGGTTCCTACTGCCATCTAGGGGTCGAGTCCAGTAAGTGGGTAAATATCTCCAAATTAAGACAATCTTTCACAGCAAAGAATTCTCCCTCTGAAATGCCAACAATATGGAGGCTGAAAACGATAAACAACCTCAGTCCCTCCCATGAGCACATTTCAGGTTGGCTATTCTTCTACTACTGTCTCCTTCCACACTCAACATTTCTTGGTGCTTCTTCACGTGTTTATGTACTATTTCTGAAGAGCTTTTATTTTGCTTCTCTTGGTGATGTGTGACTTTTCAGGAATGCTTCTGAGACATCAGGATTTGGGGCTAAACAAACAGGTATTCAACGAGTTCCCTTTGAGCAAATCAATGTTTGTTCTGGCCACTTACTGTGATATTCCCAGAAAGAAAAAAACAGCAGCTCATTCCTTGGGCTTACTCAGAAAACTACAACTCTGACCCTTGTCTCCCATCATCCCGTTTCTATGCCACTTGGAGGAATGAGAGGGCGTATACGGTGGCAGCTTTGTGCATCACCTTGGGGCACCATGGACTTTATCCATCTTCTACTATGTCTCTTTTTTTTTTTTTTTTTTTTGAGACAGGGTCTCATTGTGTAGCCCAGAACTCAAGAGACCATCTGCCTTTGCTTCCAGAAGCTGGTATTCCTTCATGTATCACCTTAGATGGAAGATTCCTTAGTACTCTGCCCTACCAAAAGTTTTTATAGCAACATTGTAAATCTGCAAGGGTGACTCAACTCCTGGGTCAATTTGTATCTGCTTTCATTTAAAAACTCTGAAGACTTCCTTAACCAATGGAGAAGGACAGTTTTCCTGGCCTAGATCTTCTTGCTGTCCCTTAGGCTACAAGTAAGGCTCTGTTCTGTCTCTGACTTTGAGATGTCCGACTTTGCCTATGGAGCTGACATTAAAAACTAGATACATAGAAAGATCAGACATAGTGATCAGAGATTCCCTGCTGAGTACAAGCAGGGCTCAAACAGACTGACACTTCTGACTTACCAGGGGGCCAGGGTCTGCCTGGGAGAAGATGTAACGCAGAAAAACTACCAAGTAAGCTGGATGTGACTTCAGTTTTTCAAGATCTTGGAAGATGATATCACTCTGGAAGGCAGAAAACTGAGAATGGCCAGGAGGCACAGAGACAGGAAACGGCACACTTTACTCCCAAGCTCTCTATCTTCCCTGCTCCGTTAGCTGAGCCTTCTTCCCCATAGGGTCCTTTCATAGCTGGTGCCAATCAAACTGCTTCCAGTCAAGGGCAGTGTGGGTAAAGCAAGGGAGGAAAATTAAAGGAATAAACCAGAAAACTGTTACCTCATTGTTGAAATAACCTGGGTCATAATCTTCCTCTGGGCCAATAATCAGAGGCTTTGGGCTTTGATCTATACCCTGAAGGAGAGAGTTGAAATATAGAATGAGAGATTATAGAAGATGTAGACTCAACTTCCTCCATGATATCTGTTCAGCAGCCTAACTTTAAAAAGGCCACTTGAGTCTTACTAGCACCTCAAGGTTCAGCACAGATGTAATGATTTCCACTCACAGAAAGCCAACTGCTTCGTAGGACCCAGAAGACATAGAGCAGTCTGGTCACATGACATGGTAAGATGGGAAATTGGAAAAATGTTCTCTTTCTGTTTGCAAAGATGAGGAGTGAGTGTCCTTTAACCAAGTAAAAGCTATCAGCACCTAATGGACTACTGGGTTGGAGACTTGTGTTTTCCTAAACAGACCAACTCACCACTGTTCTCCCTAAACAACCACACAACTACCACAGTGCTGCTGAGTAGTGTGGACAGCAAGTGTATGAATGAGTAACTGTTAGAGGGACCGGAGCACCAGATTTGTTTCTCCTTCAATGCAACAGGATGGGGCTGATCTTCTTTAAACACCCACACGTACTGTTTTCCTTGTCTGTTTAACAATCTATGGTAGACTCCCATTCCCTGTTAAAACTCAGACTCTCTACCCTGGCTTTTATGTTTCTTTTTTCTTTCCGTGGATTTTAAAAAGATATTAATCCTAACATACCAGTAATGACTTTCCAGGAGGCTTCACACTACATGAACTTTTCAAATACTTTATAGGTCAGACTCTTCTAAAGATTCCCTGAGATACCAAAAGCTTTTTGATTTTGTCTTTTCCCAAGACAGTCTCACTATGAAGCCCTGGCTGTTCTAGAACCCACTCTGTAGACCAGGCTGGCCTCAAACTCACAAATCCACCTGTCTCTGCCTCCCAAATGCTGGGATTATCAAAGACTTTTCAGTGACCACATTCCCCCATTTTTAGTGACTCTCTAAACCAGCTTTGCTTCTAGAAGCACCTACTTTACTTATGTCCTTCCTTAACAGGTGCATCCTAATGGTGCCTCTTATCTTCTGTTTTTCTGGACAGTTATTCACCTCTAACCCCAGGAAGACTGAGAGAGAGAGACCCCCAAAGTATCAAAGAGAGTGAAAGAGGGAGGCCCTGAGCTGCTCACACCTTCAAAGCCACAGTTAGGCTGGCACGCTGTCTGTACTTCTCAGATACATCTCAAGGCCTCCACTCTTGCATCAGCTGGTCTTTGAAGCCGATGCCATCTAGATCCCCTAGAATCTCTGGCAAAAGCACTAAAAAGACTAGATTTTAGCTTGTCCAGGGAAAAAGCTTTTAGAAATATTAACTTATTTTTAAAATGTTTCTGTATAGGTGTATATTGGATGCTGAGCATACTCTCTATATTTTTCTCCCTTCTAGTGCCTTATCCTCCCATTGGTCCCCTTTGTCTCTGGGGACAGTCATTTCATATACACAATACATAATTTTATATATCTATAGAAAGCCAAGAAATAGCAAATGAGCAAAACACATGCTATTTGTCTCTCTGAAATTGGCTTTATTCTTATGATTAGCTCTAGTTGCATCCACTTTTATGCAAATGACATGAGTTGGTTCTTTATTATGGCTAAAAAAAAAATTCCATTGTGTATACACACCACATATTCTTTATCCTCTGGTGCTGAACACCAAGGCTGGTTCCATGACTCAGTTACTGTGACTGTGCTGCCATAAACATGGACATGCACATGTCTGTGATCCTGACCTGGAGCTCTTTGGCTAAATATCCAGGAGTGGTATAGATGGTCATTGCTGTACAGGAATTTTCTCTAAATAAACATTCTATACTACTGGAAGCTCCTTATGACTCAAGAAGTAAACAACTCAGACACTTCAGGAAATCCCTGAGACTGACTGATGCACTAAGCCACTCCTTCCCCAATCATATAAAAAGCAGTAAGGACTGCTGAGAAATACCCTCAGACCAACTGAGCTATCTAGAAGAGACTCTCTCCAACCTGTCAAGTTGACAGTTGACTAAGTTCCACAGTGCATTCTAGATTTCCAGCTGTCATGACCTGTCACCCATGCTAGGGTTGGCTTTTGTTGATCCCTTTTGTTGAATGTTTCTGTTCCTATAGTCAACTCTACCCATATTCCTGTAAGTAACTCCAATAAAAACTCAAGTACATCAAGTTGGACTTTGGTGGTATTATCATCAGGTCCCTATCTGGGATGCATAGATATTTGTTCAGGTTGCCCCAGAATAGTGTCACACAATAGTCATATGAAAGACCTATTTTTAGTTTTTGAGAAATCTTCATATTGATTTTAATAGTGGTTAGGACTAGCTTATATTACTACCAGCAATATATAAGGATTTTCTTTAATCTACATCCTTACCAGCTTTTTGAATGTATTTTCTTAATGACTGCCATTCTAAATGGGATAAGATGGGTCTCAGTACAGTACATTTCTCTCACGGCTAGTGAAGTTAAGTATCTTTTCATGTTTATTGATCACTGTATTCCATATTTTGAGATCTGTTTCTTCACTTCATTAGCCCACTTACTGACTGGGTTTTGGTTTCTTACTTTTGTTTGTGTTTGTTTTGGAGACAGGGTCTCTTTACATTGTTCTGGCAGTCCTGGGACTGACTAACTATGTAAACTAGGCTGGGCTCGACAACTCCATCTGCCTCTTACTCCCAAGTGCTGGGATTAAAGGCATGCTCCACCATGCCTGGCTTCCAATATAAAATTTCTTTTCTGAAAAAAAATCAAGTAAATGCTATTAGATTCTAATTCATTACAATAAACATTGCTTCCAACCTTAGCTACTCCAAGTGACTGGCATTCATGTGGGTCTTAACAGGTGGAAGGATTAGAATAGCTCAAAACCTGCCCAGCATAGTGCCTACAGCTCATTAATAAATTGTAATGTTTTGTGTCATTGGAAATTTTTGGGCAAGAAGTGGAGTAGAAACCCCCTGTAGTTAAGGAGTAAAAGAGGGCATAATAACTCCCCACAAAAATAATTAATAAACAGCCAGTGCTTTTGACTGCTGAACCATCTTTCCAGCTCTGAATTTTTATAGTACAAGATACATTCACATAGATTGGAATTGAAATGATATAAAAGGGTAAATCGATTTAAAGTTTCTCAATTTCTGTCTGAGTCTCTTTGGAGGTGATAACCATCAGCTTCTCATGTATTCATGCAGAGCCAGCTCATGCAGGAGGCATCTCATAAACATAAACGGCAGCTTTCTCTCTCCATTGTCCTGTGCCTTTCTAGATAAGGCTTTACAAAACCATTTCTAGACATGTATGCTGCCTCACTTACACTTACCTTATATTCATGGTATGTGATACTGGTTTAAATTTGCAGCAGTGACAAATATCCTTTAAAATGAATTTGAGTTTAAGAAAGTAAGCTTAGACAGGCTTGGTAGTGCATGCCTTTAATCCCAGTCCCTCAGAGGCAAAGCCAAATATCTCTGAGTTTTAAGTTCAGCTGGGTTTATACAGTCAGTTCCTGAGCAGCCAGGCTACACAGTAAGACAATGTTTCAAACAAATGAGGGGGTGGGGGGAGGATGGGGGCAGTGGAGAGAAAAGAAAAGAAAAGAAGGAAGAAAAAAGCAAGCTAGCTAGCTAGCTTGAAGAAAATACTAAATAACATTATGAAACTAAAATGTAGATTTGGAAAAACATTAGTGTAGTGGTAAAATTTATAGACCCCTGTCGTAGTGAGCAGTGTCTTGTTAGCCTTCATCTGCACTACTCCAGGCAAGCCCGTCCACAGCCCAGGTTCTCTGCAGGACTTTGTCTTGAGCCCAAATTCGTCTCCCTGAAATCTTCCCTGGACCTAGTTCTACTTCTGAGAGTGGGGGCTTTCAAGTCACATTTTGTACTCTTGGGCAGTACCAAAGAACCTGAGGTAGCTGAACAGGAAAGTTTCTAAGCATGTTGAACTTCTGTTTGTTTTCTATATTGGGATTCTAGAATAAGGCTCATTGTTTATTTAATACACAGCATAGTGTTTTCGTATAGCTACATCATTGTATCTTGCTCTTATTCATGTCCTTGCCCTCAGTTTTGATTGAAGCAAAGTTTTGCTGAGGGAAGATAAGTATTCTGAATATCCAGATATTTAAAGATCACCAGCTTTTCTTTAACTTGTGTGATCTGTGAGAGACATCTACTGACTCCACACAGAAGCTGACTCCTTTCCTCTTTACTCTGTGCTCGGTCTTCTCTATTTGTTCTCTAGGTGACCATCTCAAACAATGTGTTGTCAGAGCAGGGTTAGTCTGATTATTCAAGATTACATACTGGTGATAACCCTGGCCTGAATCTTAGCTGTGAAAGGAGAAAGGCAGTCGGGGGGTGGAGGGTGGGGGGTGGGTGGGTGGGTGGGGAAGGGGTGGTTTGTGTCTCTTACCTGGTGGTTGAGTGGGTGCACCACTGCATCGGAGCCCTGCCGCCTGTGGTGCTGGGCCACCCTGGCCAGGATTACTGGGGAGGTTTGAGGGCTGTCTAGTCCAGGATCTGACAATACTGAGTTCCGATTCATCAATGACTAAAGGAAGAAAATTCCGTGAGAAGGAACCTCCCTCATCCACACAACTCTCTGGGGTCAGCTTGCTTTATGAGGACAACCATGCTGACACCACACCCTTGATTATATATTTTCCCACGTAACCTAACAGCTCTCTGAGGGAACATCATCTCTCAACCTCCTTTTCACACAAAGAACCAGGCCTCAGAAAGGTCATGAGACTTATTGACAGTCCAAGAGCTTGTATATATATTCAATCCAGAAAGTCTCAGTCACAGTTCACATACTTCACTGCCAAGTGCATCACCTCTTATGTATGACAACCAGAGGTTATGGAGGCCTATATTACATTCCACCATTTTCTTGGAGACCTCCTCACATATCTGTTCTTTTATAGATACCAATCATCTTGTCACCAATAGCCAGGAACAGTCGGAAAAGGACTTGGTGGGATTCACTAACACTACCCACCTTTTCACTTCACATTTTACCCAACAGAGCTGATCAATTGTGATAGAATACAATCTGGCATGAGAATGTATGCCAAAGCTGCCCAGATCAGAACACAGTGACTGAGTCCCTAGTGCTACAATTGTGGAGGATGATGTACCCAGACGATGGGTCAGCGAGCAGCAGCGCTGTCCAGTGCCCAGAGATGGGACACTGGATGCATAGTTGTAATTGTGCCTATTGGCACTCACCTCACTGATGGAGGGAAAGCGTTCTGTCCCAGAGTCCAAGCCACTGTCGGCCTCCTGGGAGTCCACAGAGAGGCGGCCTGAGAAGAAACCGGGTTAGACAGTTTTAGAAAAGATCTCAGGTCCTGAGGAACAGACTTTCTTGTGGGCACTAGGTAGGGAGGGGAAGCTGCCATCTTCCTTTCTTCTGCCAGCTGTCCTTTAACTCTTTCATACAAAGACCCCCATTTTCTCTTGACACACTGGTCTTTTACTCTCCCAATATCCAGCTTTTGCCTACTTCTGCAACTGGGCACAGAATACGTCACCACCTAAAATAAGTCTGTGTAATGCCCTTAAGGCTACTCTTACCCTTCAGCTTATTCCTGACCCTCGTCTGGTCACCACCCTTCTTTGCAAGAGTTTGTTGAACTCCTAAGTGCCACATGCTGTCAACAAGCTACTGTCTGGACTTGTAATCTCAGTAGGTCCTGTTTCTTAACTACTTATTTTTACACACCCAACTGCCCTGTGGGTTGGTATCCCTTTTCCTTGTTATTCTAGAATCTGCCTCACTGGGAGTGACGACCATGAAATAGCCTCATATATACCAGGGGATGACAAGATTTACCTTCACATGTTCTCTGGCTGGTCTCACCACAGAGTGGAAGTATGTCCTAAGAGAGAAAAGACCAAAGGGGGAGAACTGTTTTAGAGCCTCTCCCACTCCCATTCCTTTTCCCAATCAGAGCTATGTTTGCTTTTATAGCAAGTGGCCACCTCTGCTTTATTGCCTGGGAAATGCCTGGCTTAAAGAGATGTTCTCTGAGAATGTGTAGCCTGAGAAGGTTTCCCAACTTCTTATAGTGGGAAAGGAGTTTGACCATTATTGTAAAACTTAATAAAAATCTCCCTTCACTTACCACCCTGGACTTTAAAACATGTATTGTTTTATTTCGGTTAGATACAGGAAAGGTATTCTAACCATCAAGAAATAAAACAGTCCTAAGGTTGCACTGAGGACAGATGTTAAACAGCTGTGTATGGGGAGCACTGGTATTGGCATGGAACTGTGCCCCAGCCATTGCAGAAGTGACACTGGCAGCGTTTTACTGTGCACAAAGCATTTTCTTAACTGCATTCAATCTTTCAGCAACTCCAGTAAAAGAGGCTATTCCCATGTAACAAATGAGAAGTTAGAAAGAAGCTTAGGTGTTCTAAGCCACAGTCTAAGTGAAAAACAAAAACAAAACAAACAACAAAAAACCCAAAAGTAGGGCTAGAGTCCAAATGTACTGATCTCAGCTCAGAGTCTCAGAATTCATGTCACACAGACACCAACAGTGGCAGCAGCCACACACACATGCACAAAGCATGGTGCCAGGGGCATGCTCTAGTTCTGGCAACACCCTAGTAGGTAGATTCTGTTGTGGCCTTCCTCTATAAGAGAGAAAACAAAAGAGCGGGCTCTTAGTGGTGAGGTTACTTAGCTATGAGTCTGAAAGTTGAGGGGAACTAGAGCTAGAAATCAGAACTAGATGGTCTATGCCCATAATCTAAGCCAGCCACCATGTATCAAAGTTCCTTCAGAAAGTAAATTTGTAAAGTTTATTTGCCTATGTTTTTACCAACTTCTGA
Organism: Grammomys surdaster; assembly: GCF_004785775.1. Lineage (NCBI taxonomy): Eukaryota > Metazoa > Chordata > Mammalia > Rodentia > Muridae > Grammomys > Grammomys surdaster. The sequence continues at coordinate 1,057,847 of NW_021620768.1, read as the reverse complement.
ACAGGACATTAAGAATGTAAACTGTTTTAAATTTTTAAAAGTTTTTTGTTTTTATTTTGTGCGTATTGGTGTTTTTGCATGCATACGCACATGTACGTGCACCATGTATGTGCAGTGCCCATGGAAGCCAGAGGAGGGATTGGATCCCCTGGAACTGGCATTATAATTGGTTGTGGGCGCTGGGAAATGAACATGTGTCCTCTGGATGAGCAGTCAGTGCTCTCAACTGCTGACCCATCTCTCCAGCTCTACCTCAAACAATTTCTATGGGTTTGGGGAAATTTTCTTCTTAGATACTACAATTTCCTAAGGTTAGTTCTTACCCTAAGAACTGAGGCTTGATGGTTATAAAAAGACACTCATAGTAAAGTCCCTGATGAGAATAAACAACCTCCTCCTGTGTGGCATTTTCTACAAAGTGCATTTAGATCCTTCTCTACTGACTGAAATCTTTTCCTGAGGCTGAGGAAGGTACTTATGTTCCTTTGGAAAAAGCTACGAGGTGAATGGTGAGTGATCCCAGAGCAGGAATACACACTTTGTGGAAACTATTCAGAAGGGAAGAGTAATTAGCAGATAAAAGCAGACATCTAATTTAGTGCATTTGCTTTTTCACAAGGCGGGCATGAAACAGGCTTTGGTATCCTGTGGTATCTCTACGGTATCCCAGGTAGGTGTTGCGATAGTGCTCAGCCTCTGTGGTGCTAGTTCTTCTGTGGCCCATGAGACTTTCTGTCCTGCTCTCCTCCTCCTACACTAGTCTGTCTGCATGGAGCTGCTCCTTAAGCAACGCCTACTACCACTCACCACTAAGCCACCAGTCTCCTGCTGGATCTTCAGCTGTAACTGAGTGACTCGCCGCCGGGCACCTTCCATTTGCTCTTCTAGCAGGCTGGCGGGGTTCCGACTATACACCTCATAGATACGCTAGGGAGGAGTAAGGAGGAAGAGGAGGAGGAGGAGGAAGAAGAAGAGGAAGAGGAGGAATAAGAGGAAGAGGAGGAAGAGGGGAAAAGGTAGAGGGGTGGTTAGTAGAGGATAGCTGACTTACCAGCAGTAAGAACAGTAGTTACCACAAAACAAGAAGAGGGAAGAGATTTCTGTCTGTTATAGGTGCCTGCATTTCACCATCATTTAGGATCAGAAAAAAGGTGACTAATAAGAGACAGAATGTATGAAGCAGCTGAGAAAGGAAACAAACCAATGAAGCAAAACCAGAGGCCTGCCCTACACTCACCTATATTTAAGGGCTGGATGAGGTTGCACATCTGGCACAAGATCTTCTGTAACTCACAGTCAAGTATAAAATACTGAAGTGACTACCCAGATCACTACACAGATAATGTTAGGGCAAATATAACGTAATGGAAATCTCGAATAAGGAGAGGAAAAGCTTAGAAAGGCCTTGCTTATCAGAAGCTCCAGAAGAGCAGGCACCGTCTACCTCTCCTAGCATATCTGCAGCATGCAGCAGAGGAAGAGCACAGGGCTGACAAGACTGTCACTAGACCCTGGCTCCTTGATTTACTACCTGGGTAGGCTTGGGCAAGCCTGAATACAGCTGTCAAGAATGGAGATGACCCTAAGATCTGAATACGATTAGGTAACATGCTCGCCAGAGTGTCTGTGGCAGTTATTTGTTGAAATGTTTTTGTTAAAAAGGAATCGCTAGCAAAACTTACTAGTTAAATGATGACGTTAGGATTACATATTCACCAATTTCATCTGAAGCTTCCTGTTACCTGCCAACCTCATTAAAATTCCTTACATTTTACATTTATCTGTTCTATGCCACCAGAGCACAATTTGTCTCAGAACTTCTCCAACATTGCTCCACTTCAAAACATCTGCATCTGTACTCGCTAGTTTCATCTGTCAACTTTAGACAAGCTGGAGTTAGCACAGAGAAAGGAGACTCTCATAGGAAATGCCTAATGCCTTCATGAGATCAAGCTGTAAGGCATTTTCTCAATTAGTGATCAAGGGGGGAGGGCCCAGCCTATTGTGGGTGGTTCCATCCCTGGGCTGGTAGTCCTGGGTTCCATAAGAAAGCAAGCTGAGCAAGCCAGGGGAAGCAAGCCAGTAAGCAGCACTACTCCATGGCCTCTGAATCAACTCCTGCCTCCAGGTTCCTGCCCTGTGTGAGTTCCTGTCCTGACTTTCTTTGGTGATGAACAGCAATGTGGAAGTGTAAGCTGAGTAAACCCTTTCCTCTCCAACTTGCTTCTTGGTCATGAAGTTTTGTGCAGGAATACAAACCTTGACTAAAATAGCATCCATCTCTCTCTTCTTGTAACTCAGAAATTGCATCTTTTATCACTCCAAACCACTCTGATTGCTTTGAGTGTTCCTTAGACATCAGATACCTTTAAAATCTTTTTCAAATGGTTCCTTCCCTTTATCTGACCTTTTAAAGACATCTAAGTTCCCTAAATTAAGAGCAAATTCCCACAACAAAATTATTTCTACCAATCTAGATTGTTTTTTAAGCCACAGCCCCATTTTTCTTCCTCTCCCCATCACCTCAGCAGCTACCCTTTAAAAGATCAAATAGCAAATGGTATAGACACTGGATGCTGCCACAGTGACACAGATGTACACAAATCCTCAATCCACTTTCAGGTTTCTCTCCTCTGTGTTGGTGTGTTGGCTGACTTCAGCTAGACCCCAGCTTCAGTGATTATCTTGTTATGAGGATATCAGAATCTCCTTTCTCCAGAGCCATTTCCCAGAGGATAGAGAGACTACCTAGATGCTTCACAGGCACGCTCAATTCAGACCCAAAGGTGACCTTCAGTTCCATCCTGTAAGCTTTGCTCATGTGCCCTGTTTGATTCTACACATGGCACCCAGGCACCAAACTGAGCCATACTTTACTCTTCTCCTCTTAGCACATGTCTTAGGCTTTCCTGATGGGACTTCTGAGACACTTGTGACCAACTCTTTCACCCTAACTTCTACTGTTCTTGTCAAGCCTGCCATCATCTCATACACTAAGAACAGACACCACCAAGGTTTCTTTATGTCAAGTGTGTGTGCCTCAGGGTATGTATGTGCAGGTTCCTGCAAAGGCCAAAGGGCCCATGAAGCTTTGAAAATGGACTTACAGGCAATTCCAAGTGATACCATGTGGGTGCTGGGAACTGAGTCTGGGTCCTCTGTAGGAATAGCAAGTGCTCTTAATCATAGAAGCATCTCTCCAGCTCCCCAAACACTTCTCTCAAGAAAACTGATTTGAAAATCAATTCCCATAGCCTTTAGGAAAAACTCCAAGATCTTTAAGTGACCCAAATCACTTGCCCACCACTGTCCTCTTCTGTCATTTCAATGTTCTGGACACAGCAGACTGAACCCAATTCAATTATCACCTCAGGAAAGCACTGATTGATAACTGCATAAATTACTTATTCTTTCAGGCTTCTATGGTGCCCAAGAATTATTTAAAAATTTTCCATTGAGATATAATTCACATAATTTAAACTTATTTACAGTATACAATACAAAGTCTTTCAGTATATCACACAGTTGTGTAATCATTCTCACTATCAAATCCCAGCACATTCTCATTGCTTCAATAAGAAAGCTGGCTCCTGTAAGCAGTCACTGGCTCCTGGTAACTGTGAGTCTGTCTGTTTGTGAGCATTTGCCTATTCTGTACATTCCACACAGATAGAACTACAACATTTATGGGCTTTTGTCTGGCTTCTTTCACTTGGAATGTCTTCAGGGTTCTTCCATTTATAGCATGCATCTATTCTTTTTGATGGCTAAATATCCTACTGTGTTGAATATTTACCACATTTTTCTTATCAGTTGGTGACTATTACAAAGACGGTTGTCATAAATGTTCATGTACACATTTTTGTGTGAATATGAATTTTCAATTTTGCTTGGCATTTATGTAGAAGTGGATATATTTGGTTACACAGCATCTGTAACACCTGGAAGAACTGCCTAACATTTCCACATGACTGTATTCTTCTACATCCCCACTGTCAGTGATGCAAACAGACTGGGACAGTAAACTTGCAGACAAAACATAAAAACATTCCTCAGGTTTGTCTAAGGCCCTTCCCAGCATGCTACGCTTCATTATTTTGGCCATAAAGACCCCGGTGGTGGCTGTAAAGCAGAAGTAGTTTTGTCATCTGGAGAAGCAGTCCCTATCTTCTCACATACTTATTGGCCACGTGGAGTTCTTTCATTGTGTTTTTAGGGATGTTTTTCTCTATATAACCTAGGCTGGCCTCCAAACTGCAATCCTGCCTCAGACTCCAAGTGTTGGAATTACAGGCATATGTCATAACGCCAGCTTCTATCTTCTTTAGAGAACTGTTTAAATTCTTTGCTAATTTTGTTTAGAGTAAGAACAAACTTATGGGGCTGGAGAGATGTCTCTGGAGTCATTGTTACTCTTCCAGAGGTGCAGATACACTCTTCTGACCTTCCTGAGTACCTGCACATACACATTCTTAAAAAATGCTTTTAATTGGGAGGCAGAGGCAGGTGGATCTCTGAGTTCCAGGACAGCTAGGGATACATAAAGAAACCCTGTCTTGGAAAACCAAAACCAACCAACCAAAACAACAACAACAACAACAACAACAACACAACAACAACAAAGCTTATAATACATAAAAAAAATCAAATAATATTTTGAATTAATCAGTTTCCTACCTAAAGTGGGCTTTTTTTTTTTTTGTTTTCTGTTATTGTTGTTTTGTATGTCTAATTTTGGATGTTGTTTGCTTGCTTCTACTACTAAGCATGAACTGAATCTAGGCAATGATCTAGGCAAGTGTTCTACCACTGAAAAAAAGTCATAGTCTTTGCCATTTTTTTTTTTTAAAACGTGAAGTATACTGTAGCCATCCTCAGACACACCAGAAGACATAACCGCCATGTGGTTGCTGGGAATTGAACTCAGGATCTGGAAGAGCAGCCAGTGCTTTTAACTGTTCTATCTCTCCAGCTCCCTTGCCAAATTTTAAACTGTGCGGTCTTTTTTTAAAAAAAAAATATTTTTATTTTATTAGTTTATGTGTATGGGCATTGTGTCTGCATGTACATCTGTATACCATGTGCATATAGGGGCCACTGAGGTAAAAAGAGAGCACTGGATACCTTGGAACTGGAGTTACAGACAGTTGTGAGCTGCCATGTGGGTGCTGGGAGTTGAACCTGGGTTCTCTGGAAGAGAAGCCAGTACTCTTAACTGCTGAGCCATCTCTCCAGTTCCATTATTTGTCTTTTTACTCTTGAAGTGGAAGAGTTCTTTACACATTGTGGTAATTGGACCCTTAGCAGATATCTGACTGTGAGATATTTCTTTTCTTCTGTGAGCTGCCTTTTTATTTTTTTATTTTATTCCTTTATATACATACATTTTAATTTTGATGATATTCATCTATCTTTTGGAAGGATTGTTTGTGTTTTTAGTAACACAGAGAAACTAGTGGCTAATCCAAGGTTATGAAGATTCATACTCATGCTTCCTTGTAAAAGATTCATATTTTTCTTTGTTCATTACTTATAATATCTAACATAACGTAAATGCTGTGTAGCTACAATCCTGAGGAAATAGTAACAAGAAAACCATCTGTACATATACAGCTCAGATTCAAGTCCCCTCTTCTCCGTAACTCCTGGGAGTTTCATACTCTTGTTTGTTGAGACTTTCTTAATTCATTCTTAATTAAGTTTTGTTAATTACATGAGATAAGGATACAAATTAATTCTTTGTACATATTCAGTTGACCCAGCACTATCTGTTGAAGAGACAAACACTATTGTCTTAGTATCTTCGTTGGAAATGAGTTGCTATACATGTGTGAATTTCATACACATGTCTGAATTCTAGACTAGTGACCTGACCTATGTGTCTAGCATTGTATTGTAGCACAGTGTCTTAGTAATCCAATGTGAATATACAAGCACCAATCTACAACACAGTATGTCTTCATTTATCCCACCATGCTCCCTGGCACTGCTGTAACTCCTTCAGGGAAAGGCACACCTCTCATTTGTCTCTGTAACCATTCTAACTCCTACCTCTAAGGCTCCCCTCACTCACTGCTCTTACAGGATACTTAGTATACTGCAAGAACACAGTGCTTGTTAAGGGTGTTCTCACACGCCATGCCTTTCACCTAAACTGTTTTCTCACTAACATTCCCCAAACTCCTTTTCTGTTTATTTTTGAGTCAGGTTTACTCTATGTAGCCTTAGCTGGTCTGAAACTCACCACGTAGACCAGACAGGCCTTAAATTTATCGAGATCCACTTGCTTCACTCTCCCAAGTACTAGAATGAAGGGTATGTGCTACTGTTCCTGGTTTCCTCCATTTCTTTTGTCTGCTAAAGTTCCACTCCTTCAAACCCAACTAAAACACTATTTTTACTGCGAAGCTTTTACATGCCACTGTAATTGTTCTTCCTTTAAATCTTTATTACACACACACACACACACACACACACACACACACACACACACACACACAAATAAAAATTTAAAAAAAAAAAAGAAAAAGAAAAAGCTGGGCGGTGGTGGCGCACGCCTTTAATCCCAGCACTTGGGAGGCAGAGGCAGGCGGATTTCTGAGTTCGAGGCCAGCCTGGTCTACAGAGTGAGTTCCAGGACAGCCAGGGCTATACAGAGAAACCCTGTCTCGAAAAACCA
>NW_021620768.1:1037638-1051068 GCF_004785775.1 Grammomys surdaster | reverse complement strand
TAAAAAAAAAAAAAAAAAAAAAAAAAAAAAAAAAAACTTTATTATAAACTCTTTGTCCTTCCTACTTTCCTCTTACTAGAATTTGAAATTTTTCCCCCATTAGATTTTAAGTACACTGAAGGTAAGAACCACCTCATCTCCTTTTTGTATACCACAAAAACTAAAGCAATGTTTTATATATAATAAGTGCTTACAGCATGACCTATTCCAGCCAAATTAATCCTCTTCTTGGTCTCTGTGCCCATCACTTTCTGTCCTGGTGGTCTTTCTTTATCCTCTCCCTCATCAGTCTAGACCAGCACTCTTCTACCCACCCCTGCCTCCCAGGTTACCACCTTTCACTTCCTTGGATTCCTCTAAGAGCAATTCCAATGAACTGGAATGTTCCTCAGTTCTACTAGTTTCCCACTTTAGTCTCTTTTCTTATTTACTTATATTTCGTCTAGCTAGTCATCCTCCTAATGGATTAACCATGGGATTCTGCTATGCTATTCACTCCACTGGTCTGCTTTAACAAATTCTATTGGCCAAAGGCAACTCTTTAATGGTCTCAAGATAGTACTGTTTTTGTTTGCTGGGGACTGAACCAAGGGTCTCAATCATGTGCTCTACCACTGGGCTATATACCAACAGGCTCTAAGGTTTTACTATAAAGGTCTACAAAGTTAATAAAAACAATTTTGTTGCAAAAAATAAAAACTCAGGTTGCACACACTAGTAGATTGCTGTGATAAGGGGTAATCTCATGAAGGCAATGGTCAGTCTATCTTTAACAGTGATCTCACCTGTAACTCTTTCTCCTCCTGCCTTAGCATATTCCTGAGGATTTGAGTAGCGTGCTTTTGGACTTCAGGATCCTAGGAATGGAAATATAACAGTAGTGAAACCTGGAGACTAGCACAATAGCTTAATTCTCTTATATCTGCTCATTCCTGGGTGAGGAAAGGTGTTGAGAGTAGAATCTTAGTTGTGAGTACACTCTGGACAATGTAACATCTTGCTGGAATGCAATTAACATAAAGTCTTAATTTTGTTTTAACTTTACTATTGAGCTTAGATATCCTGGCTATAATCAGCTTTAATAGTGGACTGTTTTCTAACTTCTCCAAAGCACTGGTTCGATCTTCTATTCAATTTGGAAACCTGTTTCTTATCCATATTTGCATCTTGCCACTGTGAAGTCTTTACACGGGCTGTTCTACTCTTGAGGCCTCTCTTCTACCTATTTTCGTTCTTTCTGACTCTTCCTCTGCTGACTGTCCTCAGGAGCGTATGCACTCTTCCAGGCAGCCCCCTTGCTCTGGGAAGCAAACAGTCTCCTCCTCTTTGCCGTTCAAGCACACTCTCCTAACATCAACTGGCAATAATCTCTAACAGATGCTTCTGTCCACGCCTAGGGCCCAGGTAGGAAGAGTATTCCCAGATGACCTCTGTGAGTCTTCACACAGTGAGGAAACACTGAAGATGCTACCTATAAAACCACATATGCAGAGGACTAGGGCATAAGGCATGAACGTCCTTTTATGTTGACTGCATTCTTAACTTTTTAGTGGTATTCATGTTTCTTTGGCCTATCTCTACTTACCACAACCTTGTTTAATTTAAGTTCCACTGAGAGAGATCATCAAAGAATCCCTAGAGTGATCAGGAAAACTATTACCTGTAGAGGTTTGGGTCCAGTAATGTGTTGTGGAGGTGGCAAGGGTGGAGGAGGTGGTGGTGGAGGAATCGTGGGATTAACTCTAGGCCCTCCTGCCAGAGATGTGTTCTGCTGGAGCCCAGAGACACTGATGGAGGAAGGAGAAGAGCCCAGGAGGGTAAGCGCAACATAGGCACCAGCTAGAAGGAAGAAGAGGAGGCTTGCTTGAGTACTCTTAGTTAAGCACAAACAAAATCATCTTTCTCCTTTCATTAAGCCTCACAACCCTGTAGACTAAAATCTCATTTTTAAAGTTCTAGCCATGTGCTAATTTCTGTCCTCCTGCCCTACACCAACCAAGTTCTCCTTTCTTCACATAGAGACCCCAACCAAAATCTCAACCACAAATATCCCTGGAAACACTTCCCATGAGCCATCTCACCCAAACTGCCCCAATCTTTTTTTTTTTTTTTTTTTTTTTTTTTTTGCTTTTTTGAGGAAGTTTTTCAATGTAGCTGAGAATGGCATTGAGATACTCCTGCCTCAGTCTAGTGCACTACCATGCCCAGCTTCCTTCTTTATCTCATTAAACTGAACCAATGTAAAGTGCAGCACACTGCCTGCCTGGTACACACAGGCCCTCTAAATTCTAGCGTTCCACTCTCCCAAGGCTTCCCACAGTCGTCAGTTACTTCCTTGGTATTCTGTCTATCTGACTCTGTATAGACTCACTTGGTGGGCATTCCTGCAGAAGTGTTTGCCTCTATTTTGCCTCCACAGATAGAATGTGAATGGAACAGATGACAATGAAATGAAGTGGTCTCAGTAGGATATGATCAAGAGGGCAAAGATGGTGTGCTACAAATGAAGAGGAACAGTGTCTACTTGACTTCATGCTACGGGTTTGCAGCAGTTTAAGTTGATCACTCATGTTAAAACTAAAGATGTGGTTTCATCTGTCTCAGTATCTATAAACGAAGCCTCTAGGGTCAATAAACCTGCCAATTTGTCCCAGAGTCCACCAAGTCTTCTATTTTTTTTTTTTCAGTTGTTATGCCCTAAGCAACTCACATTTGATAAGCTTCACCACCTCCAGGTGTGAGCTATTGGTCACCATGGTGCCGTTTACCTGTTGGAGGGACAAATAACATTGAGTATTAGTGGTGTCAGCCTTTTTCCAAATTGAAAATGTCATTTCCTTAGGCTATTTCCAAGTGCTTCTCAGTTACCTCTGGCTACTTGTTTACTCAAATTTACATTATCAGTTTGTTCCAAGCTGGCTACTAAGTTTTCAGGAATAAGACTCATGTGTCTATTCACTGACTTTTTCAGTTACACCTGTGTATATCAACTGGCCCTATGGGGTTTTTCCTTACTAAAGGGGTTGAAGTCTCTGCTGCTAGGATTTCTTTCTTCTCTTTTCTTTCTTCCTTCCTTTCTTTTTATTTATTTTTTATTGGATATTTTATTTATTTACATTTCAGATGTTATCCCCTTTCCCCATTCTCCCCCTCCATAAGCCCTCTATCCCATTCTCCCTCCTCCTTTTTGCTTTTATAGCATTTTAATTACATGCAAGTATTAAAGTCAGTTCTAGGTTGAGGAACTAGCAATCCAATAGAGGCAAATAGTCAAGTAACAAGCAAGACAATAAATACAAATACTCAAAGAACAAGCAAGGCAATAAACAGTCCCGAGGACTCCATTCTGCAAAGACAGACCTATATCTAGAAGATTATCTCATGCCAACACTGTGGAAGATAGACTCAGTAAGAATCCGAGGGCTTGGGTCCTTTACTAGCCACAGCTGCTTCTTCTTAACCCTGTTTTTTGTCTTTTGTGAAATAGGGATAAATAAAACCTATCCCAGAACACTTCAAGGTCAGTGAACTTGAAGACCCGAGAACACAGGCAGGTCATCTCCATCCCTCTTCCCTGTTATGGCACTACCCCAATCTAGTGGCTGCCTGAGAGTTAGAAATGAGAAGTATGAGAGAGGCCACAACACCTGCAGATGGGGGAGAGGTCAGGCTACTCACTTTGATGATCCGGTCACCCTCTTTCACACCAGCTTTCATGGCTGCGCCTCCTGTAGGGAGAAGAGCTGGTCAGCAGAGTCCTACAGACACCCCTAAAAGATACCAGGTCTACACCACAGTCCCCCTTAGATCACCTGGACTGAAATTTTATATCAGAACGTCAAATCCTGGGTGGACATCCAATTCTGTTCCAGCAACATGATGCCTTTTAACCTAGAGTGGACTGCATTAGGTCACACCTGCTGCTTTGTTCTTCACCTAACTCAGAGAATAGAGTTCAGACAGCCAAGTCATGTAGGGCACAGGTAGGACTAGGCTCTGAGAAGAGTATACTTTTGCTTTATTTGAATGTTTTAAGATCAGATAAGAGTTATTTCTTATCTCATGGGAAACACAATTTTACTGTATTAAATATAGTAAGTAAAGTAATAAGAAGAATTAGAGAAGTGGATTAAAACAATAGCTTTCAAACTGCTATTTTCAAACAGCTTATAACTCTTGAGAAGTTCATAAAGATAATTCTCTGGGTTCTTATCATTAGAGATAATGATATAACATTTTACTAAACAGAGTTTCAATCCATTGATAGTCTCTTCATTTGAGGTGGACCATATAAAGGCCTTCTGATGTCAGCTGACCAAAGAGGAGCTCAGAAGACCATGCTCTTGACCTTTTCAAATGGAGGGTGCAGAGTTTTGGTTCATCATATGGTTGTAAATAATTTCTATTCTTAACTTTAATTTATATTCAAGAAGCACAAGAACACTACAACAAAAACAAGTTAATGAGAAGCATAAACATTATATTTTGTAAATCTGCCCCAAGATGATCATTAAATCTTGTAAGTTGTATTTATCTGCTAAATCCCTCACAAAGTACATCTAGATGCTCCTGCTATATCAAGTCTACCTTTCATTTTAGCTTTCAATTTGGGAACTAAGATTGCCCTCTTCTAAAATGTATTATTTGAGGCTGGAGAGATATCTCAGTGGTTAATAGCACTTGCTATTTTGCAGAGGCCCTGGGTTGGTGCCCAGAACCATTCACTGTTCTGGGCACCAACTGTAACTGTTTGTAACTCCAGTTCCAGGGAATCCCATGCCCTCTTCTGGGCTCTGTGGGCATATTTTATATTATTGTTTTTGTTGTTGTTACTGTTTTTCAAGACTGTGTTTCTCTGTATAGCTCTGGCTGTCCTGGAACTCACTTTGTAGACCAGGCTGCCTCCAAACTCAGAGACTGGCCTGCTTCCGCCTCCCAAGTGCTGGGATTAAAGGTGTGTGCTCAAATACCCAGCGGTTTTGCTTGTTTGCTTTGTTTTTTTTTTTTTTTCCAAGCAGGGTCTCACTATGTAGCCTTGGCTTCCCTGGAACTCAATATACAGACCAGGTTGACCCTAAATACACACATGCTCAAATGCTGGGATTAATGTGTGTGCTACAACGCCCAGCTCAAGTTTAACATTTTAAAATTACTAGTTATTAGAAGTAACCTGATGTTTACATATTCAGGTAAGATAGCTACTTCCTCTCTAATTTCAAGTTATTTGCCAGTAGATTTCCACACACAGCACATTTTAGAAAGATTTATTTACTGTATATGTATGTGTGTGTGTGCATCAGAATGTACTTTACCACTTGGCTGTGATATAACCATGAATTCTAGATTAACTCATCTACCCTTCCCTTGGGATCCCCCACTTAAACAGCCTCCAAGTCGTGCAGCACCATCACATACACAACACCTTTAAAGATCTGTCCACTCTTGACAGAGGGTCATGACACTCACCAGGGCGCACAGACTGCACCAGCACAATGCGATCCCCACTAACTGTGAAGCCAAAGCCATGCTGGTCCTTTTGGATGATGACACAGCGCTGAACAAGACCTGTTGGGAATGGGGGACAGGAGTTTGGGCAGGCAGTCCCATTGGAAGGCCAGTGTATCCAAGCCAGCCAATTGCTTTTTAAAGATGTCTTCCAAGACTAATCCAATTCCCCAGATTCACCCTGTCCACATATACTGCTCTAATATATAGCATTCTCAGTGACTGGTAAAAACTATAATTAACTTTGTAATCCATATGAGAAGTGACCCTTCTCTGAAGTGCTGACATAGTTGTGATTGGTTGAAAAAGGGGTAGAGCTAATTCTAGCTGTGCTCCTCAAGACTAGAAATTTTATAGTTATACCCAGTGACCACAGCAAATGCCAAAGCTTGTCAATTGGTGCTACAGAGCTGGATAAATCATGGCAGCGATTTAGGGTTGTTTCCTTGCTAAATACAGGGAATGATAAGTGCCAGGAGAAACCCCTTTACGCATATCACTATTCATGCATAGTGTATGCCAACTGTCTTTGCTGTGGATCTTTGCTGGACACTGCACATATGACAGCACTCTGGGATGACGGGGCGTGGGTCTAGAGTTGCAACACAACTGTCCTAAGTCTCAATGCTCCAAGAGGTTTGAGGTTGGGCAAGTTTCCTAACTTTTCTATCTACTTTAGTTTCCTTAGCTACAAATTAAGTATATAAAACCCACTTCCTAGGTTGGCATAAGGAGGTAAATGCTATAAACCTCCTAACATAAAACCCAATACACACATTCCGTGCTCAACATAAAGTTCAGATGTTTTACACATGACTGTACAGGATTTCTCTATAGGGGCACACACCGGTGTCTATGTGCTGATATGCCACCAGGTAGTTAGTTACCTGTTGTCTCAGAGGTGTCAGAGGGCTGTCGGTGGTGAGAAGGGGATGTGCGTTCAGGTGTAGAATCTCCCAGAGAAGACAGGCTACTTAACCTGGAGAAGGAGTAAAGAAAACACATTAGTGAGCTGAGCAGGGAGGGACCAGTGGAAGGAGGCTCTGTTAAAAGGGGCCTGAGTCTTGAACAATGAAAGATAACCCGCCCACCTTATAACCTGGTCATCCCAATAGGAGATTAGTCATGTGTTCTACACTGTTGGCAACACCACCTATCTGGAATCCTGACTGGGCAGGGCAAGTATGGTCTCTTTAATAATCAGCAGAGTGTGAAAAGAAATACTCTTTGTAGAGTCAGACAACAAAGAGACAACAGCAGGAAGATTGTGCAAACATACATGTGCTTGCTGGGTCTTACCAGGATGCAATGGGGCTGATGGAACAGAACGGAGCAGCGGAGAAAAATGAATGCAAGAAAAACAAACAGCTAGTTAGTGTTAGGTGATGATTTGCAAAAGAGGAGACTGGAAGAACATGGTGGGCCAGACACATACAGAGGCCTCCATGAACACAGCAGAGCACTGAATGACTTCATCTCTTTGTCCCTCAAAGTCTCACCTCTCTAAGATGGTGCCTGGACATTTAGTACTAAGGAACTAGGGAAAGGGCAACTTGAACCCTTAATCTTTAAAAACCAGGATCATCTTAATAGCTTGAGCTTCTGAAAAGTCCATTTATCTTCTGGATTCTAGTGAAGAATAGGAATCTGCTCTGTTGGTGACCATATACTCCAACCTCACAATCAGCCCAGCCCCACAGCTGGCCTCTGGCATACTGCTTAGATATTAAGACCCTCAACCCTCTATGCACCACATTTCACCAACCAACAGATTCCTTTCTTGATGTCTTCTTTAATTAGGGAAGATACAAGAACAGAAAATAAACTCAGTACACTGATGTGGCCTGGCTTTTTAGAATGTGCACAAGTTCACAGCTTCAGAATCAGTAGCTGCTGCCCTCAGGAAGGGGACGGTTTCCATCTTAGCTGTTGTTAGTGACTAAGTGGACGCTTATGCACAGAATTACTGTGCACAATAGCAGAATACCAGAAATGATGATCTCATATCTACAGAACAATTCATAATTTGTCCTTATAAAACTGTGTATAAAGAATGATTTCTATGATGCTATTAAGGGAAGAGAATTATGTGGACATTTAAAGCAGTAGATAAAAAGGAAAAGATGATATGTCTGCATATTTGTTATATAAGTGTAAACACCTGCCACATCTTTGCAGCCTGTAAGTGAATCAACAGTGGTTTCTCTGAGGTGGAAAGGGGTTGGCTAAGGAACAGGTACTGGGCTGGAGACCTCTCATCATATTCTTTGTTGTGCTTACTTCTGAACTGTGTGAAGATATTAACTATTCACAAGAGTCAGATGAAGTGGCAGACAATTGTAATCCTGGCCTTTGGGAGGCTGAGGCAGGAAGACTGCTGAGCTCAAGGTAGTCTGGGCTATATACAACATGTTTTAGACTGGCCTGGGTTATATGGTGAGTCTCAAAAACAAAATAATACTCCCTATTCCACAGCCAGTCAACATCACCACCACCACCCTACACAAATTTAAAAATACGAAGACGCGGATCTTTTCTTCCCCAGAGTCATCCCTCTTACCTGGACAGATGAGACTGCTTTTTATTGGCTGATCTTTGGATCAGAGAGAGGAAGGCATCAAAGAAGAGGACGTGGGACCCAGGAGAGAGTGATGCAGGATAGGAGGAAGAAAGAGAAAGAAAACAAAACAACATAAACCAGACAAGACACTGGAGATAGTTAGTTAAAAGGAAAAACCCAATAGACCAAGGATGGGAGCTGATTCAGTGGTGAGCTTATAATAATGCAATTCACCAGTTTGTCTATGTAAAATTCCTCAGAGGCTCATCTTGTACTCAGCAGTAAGTACCAACTAGGTCATTAGCCATAATATTTAACAGGAGGTATGACCTGCTGTATGGTTAGGTGCTTCCCTGAACTGTTCTATAGGGCCCAGTATTTTGCCTTTCTCCAACAGGGAATATTATTGAACAGCATTGCTCCAGACACTGCCAGGCAATAGGGATACAAACAAGTAGATGAGGAAAACTTGTAGTTTTGGTTCGAACCCCATAGACTACCAGCCCCCTGTCAGAAATGAGTCTCTCAAAAAGGGCTTGCCAAGACTTTTTGGTTCAACTACTCCACTGCTTTCTTCAGTGAGCATCCTCCATCCAATACAAGCTGGGTCTGAATTCCTGAGAATGTCCATTTTACCTTGTTCTTGACTCTGGAAGGAAACTGGCTTTCCACATCTCTATTAAAACTCAGAAGATTCATTTGAACTTGGAAACACTTTTCTGTTTTGAGTGGTAAGGACTGAGTCTATGACCTTGCATAGCATGCGGTCTATCACTGAGTCAAGCTGGCCTGGACTGCATTTGAGCTGTGGCACGAATAGGGCTTCAAAATTGAAAGCAAGTATACATTATCTACTAAAGAAACTGCTGGGGACATGGGCAGAGATCAGCTGACCACGACCAGACTCTACAGGTTCCACTAAAACCAAAACCAAACCAAACCAAACCAAACCAAACCAAACCAAACCAAACCAAAACAAACAATTGGCCAGGGCAGGTGTGATAGAGAACAAACAGATTGTTAAGTGTTCCCCTCCACCCTGCTTCTGCCTCCACGGGCAGTGATGAAGACATTATTTTAAACAGAAGGACTTTGGCCTGGTAAACAGGAATGTTATTGGCTAAACAGAGACCTAAACGTGGGTTTCTGCCTACCAGGAACCCCCACTTAATCCTATCCCAAAAGTTACCTATGTCAGACAGGGGATCTAGTTCCTGTCAATCTGAACAGCCTGAATCAGATCAGAGACTCCGCCCTGCTGGATGTCATATAAAGTCCATTTGCTTTTCTGCCATTTTTCCTCTTCTCCCTGTCCCCAAGAAATAACCTTGGTAGTCTGATCTCCAACAGACCTGTCTTTCTACCCACGGAACAGTCTAATTTGGTGTTCACTGGGTCCTTGCTTACATCATGTAAATACAGCTGCATTTTTTCAAGAGAAAAAATAAGAGCTTAAAGAAGGAAAAATGATCAATGAATTGAAGGAGGAAGAACTGTCTATGTTAGGCCTGGTAGGTAGAAAGAACAGCCAAACTTTGGGTCATCTTAGTTTCAAGTCTGAGCATTTAGAAGGAAGACCTTAGAAGGTTAAAATATGAAAGACCAGGGAGGAAGCATAGGAGAGACTAAAGCAGTTTGATATGGTGGTCAGAAGAAAAAAATTTTTTTGCAGTTATTTTCTCCATTAAAATGTAGCACCAAAGCTCAGGTTCCATTTAATTTCAACCTTGAGAATAGAAATTTCCCCTCAAACATGCACTCTCTAGAGTTTTCTGATACAAATTATGCAGCTAAAATAGGACCATTAGAACCTGTTCTGGTATAACAAATGTACTTCCTGTCTATGGGTTTGCTCTTCCTTCAGTGCATTTTTGATCACGAGGAAGTTTTCCTTGTCCAGAAATTTCAGTTGGATCCCTATTTTGAACACTACAAACTGTCACCTTAGTACGTACACTGCCTCAAGCTTGGATTACCAAAACAAACCGACTACCAAGTACCGACACAAACTACAATCACGCCATTTACTCTCTGCCACATTACTTCCTCAGCCCTTCAAGAGCCCACGCCAGACTCCCCAGCCTTTTCACTACATGCACAATTTGGGGTGTGAGATTCACCTTTCATCAGGTGAATCTAAAGCCTTTGCAAGTTTACTCCTGACTGCTTCTCTCCACTAGCAGATCCTAAGGAATGCTGTGCTCACTTCTGCCTCCAACTTAACCATACTCCTTTTTAAAGATATTGCCCAATTGCTTATACCCCTTCCCCTCTATCAAGTTACCCTGCTCCGTATTTGATTTTGAATAATTTCAAACAGCACTAAAGCTGAAGCAGCAGGAGGGAGAGTAACACTCTTTATCAGCAGTTCTCAACCTGTGGGTCGAATGATCCTTTCACAGGGGTCACAGATCATATATCCTGCACGTCAGATATTTGCATTACAATTCATAACAGTAGCAAGATTAGTTATGAAGTAGCAGTGAAATAGTTTTATGGTTGGGGGTCACCACAACATGAGGACCTGTACTGAAGGCCTGCAGCACTAAGAAGGCTGAGAACCATTGCCCTGAATCCACCATTGTCACATATGTGCTCTGTCTGTCTCCCCCTCCTTTCTACCTCTCTGTCTTCCATCTACTTTTTTGTTTGTTTGTTTGTTTGTCTGTCTGACACAGGGTTTCTCTGTGTAGACCAGGCTGGCCTTGAACTTAGATCCACCTGTTTCGGTCTCTCCAGTGCTGGGATTAAAGGCGTGTACCACCACTGCATGGCTCCCCTTTTTTTATTATTTTTACATTTATTTATCTGGGGGTGTGCAGGTGGAGGTCAAAGGACAACTTGTGTGCATGAAAGTACCTGCGTCAGTGAATACCCACGACGGGCAGGGATTAGTGGACAGAGGCTGATACCAAGTATCTTCTGTTGCTCTCTGCCTTGCTTTTGGAGAAAGGATCTCTACAGAATCCTGACCTTACCAATTTGACCGGGCTCGTAGGCAGCAAGTTCTCTGTAAGCCAGAACTGGAATTAAGGGTACCCTGGTTTTCCTTCTCATGGGCACTGGTGATACCAACTCAGGTCCTTGTGCTTACACAGAAACTCACTAGTGAGTCCCCTCCCTAGCCATATTTGCTTCTTTTTCTACATAAATATTTTTTTCATTTAAAAATTGTAGAGACATCATGACATTTTACCTCTAACTACTTTAGTGTATACCCACTGAGTACCCTGAGACTCTTCTGTATGAACTGTGTCATCACAAAGTCTGATAAGTTAACTTTGATAGAATATTACCTAATGTACATTAGCATTCAAACTTCCCCAATTGTCTTAGCAATGTTCTTTATAGCCATTCCTTAACTGCTTCAACCTAGGATTTAGCCAAAACTCTTAGCTCGCTCGCCCTCTCTCTTTCTCTCTCACATACATACATACATACATACATACATACATACATACATACATAAAAATATACACTCTCTCTCCTCTCTACCTACTGAGCCCTCTGCTCATTTGATCTCTTATAACAATGATGTTTTATCATGTTATGTGTTATATATGTATGAGTATGTTTGTCAGAGGTCAATATCAAGTGTTTTCCTCAGTTACTCTCCACCTTATTTTTAAGATAGGGTTTCTCATTGAACCCAGATTTCAACTATTCAGCTAGGCTATTTGGCCAGTGAACTCCGGGGATTCAAATGTCTCTGTTTTCCTAGACTTATAAAGCTAGAGCTGGGTTTACAGATTCTATCAGTTCCAGCTTTTTACATGGATGCTGTGGATCTGAACTCAGGTCCTCACATCTGTACAGCAAGCACTTAACTGACTGAGCCATATCCCCACCCCTATAGAATATTTTGAAGAGTCCAAGCTGACAGTTTTGTTGAATGAATGGCCTACAATTGGTAAATGCCTGATGTCTCCTCATGATTAAAATCAGGTTAAATATTTTTGTTTGCTTGGGACAGAATCTCACTCTGTATCCCAAACTGTCCTGGAACTCACTATTTAGCCCAGGTTAGGCTCAAATTAAGTGTCCTCTTGCCTCAGTCTGTGATTATAGTAACATGCCACTATGCCCATCCTGGCCAAATATTTCAAAACATTGTAAATGATGCTGTATAGCTTGCCCTATGGTGGTGATGTGAGATTTCTTAAAGGTCAAAAAAATCTATTCTATTTGAAATCTGCTATGTGTTTTGAGAATTCTGTTCTCAAATAACCACTTACCCAAGTCTTTATATCTGTTACTATTATTTTTACTTTTAGAATTATATTTCTATTTATGTGTTAGTGTGTTGTCTGTGCTTCTCCCAAGTGTGAAGGTGACTGTGGAAGCAAGAAGAGGGCATCAAACTCCCTAGAGCTTGAGTAAGAGGTGCTGTGTATCTACTACTGTCTGATGTATTACTACTGCTCCTCATCTGAGAAAACTGCCCTCACTCTCTTTTAAGCTGCTAACAAGTAATCATATCCTTTGTTTCTTCCCCTAAAGTCATACACTATATAGTTCATTATCTTTTGCCTCCTTGGTGCTTTGCGTACACTAGCCCACTGAGCTGCACCTGAAATCTCTTCTCGACATTTGTTAAAACAGTTCAATTGACCCAGAACACCGGGGGGGGGGGGGGGGGGCCCGGGGGGCATACAAAAAAGAGGTTCACTCACATGTTCACAATCATTTTAAGAATACCTGTGTAACTTGTCCAGGATGTCAAAGGTATATGCACCAAAAAGGCATCAAGTCCCAGCCCCAGGCAAGGTGTGGCAGAATCTCCTTTCTAATTTTTTGAGGGTGTCAGAGAAGGAGGAACTGGCTATCAGACAGGTGTTTGTGGAGGAAGCAGGCAGGACTAGTATGCTGAGGGCTGGTTAGCTTGTCAACACTGGAGCACAGATAGAATCATGTGATATAGTTTTAGAAACAAAGCTTTAGGGCTGGAGGAGATGGTTCAACACCCATGTAAAAGCCAAGTATGGCAATATGTACCTATAATCCCAGTGTTACAAGTCAGGGCTGGAACAACCCAGGGGCTCCCTGGCCAGCCAGTCTACCCAGTCAGTGAGCCTATCTAAAAAATAAAGTGGACAAAAATAGATGGTGACATCAGAAGTTTACCTCTGGCCTTCACATACATATGCACGGCACATACGACCTTCCACATACATATATTCCTCCCCATACAGCCAACAACATCTGGTCCCCCCACAGCTTTAATAATTCAAACATAATTCCATGTCCAGGTTCAGTCCTTTCCTGGCTGTGTAGTTCTCAGCCAAGTCACCTGGCCCCTCCAAATCTGATTCCTAGCACAGCAGCAGCAGCAGCAGCAGCAGCAGCAGCAGCAGCAGCAGCAGCA
>NW_021620768.1:992512-1037628 GCF_004785775.1 Grammomys surdaster | reverse complement strand
CAGCAGCAGCAGCAGCAGCAGCAGCAGCAGCAGCAGCAGCAGCAGCAGCAGAAGCAGCAGCAGCAGCAGCAGCAGCAGAAGCAGCAGCAACAGCAGCAGCAACAAGAACAACAAGTAGCACCATCACAACAAACAACAAGAAGTGGTACCAGCAGCTTTCTTATGGAAAAAGACAAAATCACCTCCTCCAGCAACTCGTTAAAGCTAGAATGTTAAAAACTGAAGTCAATGTCCTCCACTCCTGACCAGCCCTGCATATGCTTTCTCCTCAGCAAGCAGTGCTGTGCAGGCCAATGCCAGAAATTCAAGTTTCTTGATCTCTGAATGAATTAATTAAGCCTACTGACATAACTGCCCAGCATCTCAGGAATCCACCTAGACAGCATGGCCTCTACAATGGCCTAAGGCACCTTTCACTTGTCACCTTACAAGATCTGTCACGGCCTCTACAATGACCTAAGGCACCTCTGACTTCACCTTACAGATCTGGCCTCCTTACATCCACTTTCAGCTTTAACTCCTGCAGGAGCTAGTGCTTGTTCCTCCCAGTTATCCTTTAAAGAAGTGAGTCACAACATTAGACACCCTTCACCCTTCAGGGATTCCCTGCTTTTTGTTTTCTTGAGACAGGGTCTCACTGTGTAGTTCTGGCTGTCCTGGAAATCACCAGGCTGGCCTTGAACTTACAGGCTGCCTCTGCCTCTCGAGTGCTGTGATAAAAGGCACATGCCACAAAGCCTGGTCTGGTGGTTCCTGGTTTTGATTGAACTCCAAGTCTTGAACATGGTGTGTGTGGCTTTTACAAGTCCTTAACTTTTGCCATACTCCCCTTGACCACCAGTTTTTAACTCTCTGAGATCTACTCATTCTTCAGGGTTCAGCTTCAGATATACTCCAGGGAAGCCACACTGGATTTCTCTGGACCTTCTTTCTATGGTGCCAACCTAAACACTAACTAAATTGTTATTTTAGTGTTTTTAGATTAACATTTACTCTTCAACAACTATCATGTCTTGTAGAGCACTGTGGCTCCAGAACACACAATATAGGAAATATTTGTACTAGATAATACAGGAAACAGAATTTTAGATATCAAGGTATCAAAAGCATATCTGACTTTGGTTGAGCTTGTCCATGCATAGAAATTAAAATTGAATTCACAATTTTATAGTTTTAATAAGACTAAATGAAGTACAAAGGCTTTTCATGGACTTACAGAAGGAGGGTCATATGAGTCACTGAAAGGATACCTAAATGTGTCAGTCTTTCACTAGAAAAGAATTTAGTCCTAGAATTTAGTCAAACAGAGCTATACAGTGAAGCATCTGCTAAACAAGCAAATACATGTTAAAGTGTATTGAAAACTACAAATTAGATCCAAGGAATGATTGGCATGTGTTAAGTGGATTTTATCCAGAGTACCTAGGAAAGGATAGGATTCTAACAGTAGTTCTGATGACATGCAGGGAAGGAAATAACATGTATAGGCATAGGAAAAAGTAAAAGACACAGCAACCTTGGCAAGCTGTCAATGTCATTGTAATACAGAGAAAAAAAGGAAAAGAATTTAGCAAGAAACAGGACTAAAAAAATTCTCCAAAGACATGAGTTTCCAGTCTGCTCTGCTGTCATTAGGAGTATAGTATGGATGATTGGTTCCCTTGTTCTGGTCTACCTATGTCATATGGCAACTCTGAGAGCTAAGTGAGATCCGGTATCTGGTCAGAGGCCCTGCAGACTGGAAAGCAACACAGTGATGTTAGGAAGCAGAATGACATCAGGACTGGGACAATTTTTACATGTAAGGGTTCTGGATTTTACTTATAGGCACAGCAGTATCTAGGTAAGATCAAACAGAGCTTTAAAAATGGAAACCTGACTACCAGTGACTAGAGTGTACTGAAGAGACAACACCAAGGCCCAGAGACTAAGCAGGGCAGAGAACATACACCTGAAGGATGACTAACAATCAGAACATGCCAGAAAGGCAAATGAGAGAGTTCCAAGGGCAGGCTGCTGGGAGCTCATGTTGGGTGCACATTCTGGTCTTGCCTTACACTGAATAATAGCATGTGTTAAAGAGTACTGGCCAAACTGTACTTGGTTCATACTAAAATATGCTGTAAAAGTAAAATATACACCAGATTTCAATAATTTAGTGTAAAAAATGGTCTCAATAATACTTTTTTTCCACCCAAGACAAGGTTTCTCTGTGTATCCCTGGCCAGCCTGGAATTCTTCTGTAGACTATCCTGGCCTTGAACTCAGAGATCTACCTGCCTCTGCCTCCCGAATGCTGGGATTGAAGCACCACCACCAACATATTGAAATGACAGTATTTTGAATGTAATGGGCTAAATGAAATGCATACCATCAAAATTAATTGTACCCATCTCTTGCCACTTTTCATTTGGCTACTATAAAAATTTAAACCACACAGTGACTTCTACTTTGTGAACCATCCTCTGCTCTTTTCTTCAGTCAGAGCCTCTAACCAGAGACTCCCTATGGCGTCTGGCAGGTATTTCTTGCCATGAATCTGCCATAAAGCTACACTCCTGGAGATACACTCCATGTAGACTATACTCCTAGGCTGGTTGGCCTGAGACGTCCTGAAGGTCAACTTCTACTCCTGGTGCTCAAAACCTACATTGCCCACCTACCAGAAAACTAGGTAGGGTGTCTACAGCTCCTCTGCCCACATCTCCCTCTGCCCACATCACCTGTGAATCCCACAGACCTTCCCTTTTAACTTCCCTCTCCCCACTTTTTGCTTTATCCCAGCCCCCAACTCCAGCAAGCACTCTCTGTTAACCCAGACCATTCTTGCCAAGGAAGCAAGTAGATTGTCTGTAGATTTCCCCATCTTCTTCTGTTCTTTTAGATCCAATACACCAATCTCATTCCCAGAGCTATTAGCAGACCTCTGGGGTGACCCCGCTTCACTGGAGAGGAAGTAAGCAGATCCTAGTTGAACACTCTGCTCTCCTCTCTCCCGTGAACCCTTTCAGACCCTTAGCCTGTGCCCATTTCTAAGTGTCAGCTCCCAATACCCCAGAAACATTTTACCAGGAACTCCTAGTAGTCATGACTATCACAGATCCAAAGAAAAATTTCTACTAGGCAATAAACATCTAGAGAAAAAACAGAAATCAAGGAACAAAACACTCACCTAACAAAGACAAATGCAGAAATCAGCATCTGCATGTATAATCATTCCAACCCCGGATGCCTAGATGCCAGTGTAAAAACACAATCAGTAACGGCAGTATGTCTCCACTAGAACCTAGTTATTCTACCACAGCAGGCCATAAAGAGTCCAACATAGGTGAAGCACAAGAAAAAAAAAAAAAACCTTAAAACTGCCTGTATGAAAGTGACAAGAGATCTTTAAAGAAGAATTTAATAAATCCCTTGAAGAAATTCAGGAAAACACAAACACTGGAAGAAAATGAATAAAACTTTTCAAAACCTGAAAATGGAAAAAGAATCAATAAAAAAAAAACCCATACTGAGGGAATTCTGGATATGAAAATTTAGAAATTTGGATAGGAACTATAGAGGCAAGCTTCACCAATAGAATAAATGAGATAGAAGAGAGAATCTCAGGCACTGAAAATACACTAGCAGTAACTGATACGTCAGTCAAAGAAAATATAAAATTTTAAAAACTCTTGACATAAAACATCTAAAAAATCTGGGACACCAAAAAGACCAAACCTAAGAATAATAGGAATAGAATTCCAACTCAAAGGCTCAGTATTTTTGTTTTGTTTTCTTTGTTTGTTTGGTTTTTTGAGACAGAGTTTTGTTGCATAGCTATGGCTGTTCTAGAACTCTATCTGTAGACCAGGCTGACTTCAAACTCAGAGATCTAATCTGTCTGCCTCTTCCTTCTGAATGCTGGTATTAAAGGCATTCACCACCACTGTCTGGCAATGAGGAAATGTTTTCAACAAAATCATAGAAGAAAATGCCTATAAAGGTACAAGAAACACAGAACATCAAATAGATGGAACCAGAAAAGAAAGTCCCTTATGTTTAATAATAATTAAAACATTAAACTAAACTAATAGAACAAAGAATATTAAAAGCCGCAAAGGAAAAAGACCAAGTAACATATAAAGGTAGATCTATTAGAATTATATCTGACTTCTCGATGGAGACTCTGAAGGGCTTCAACAGATGTGTTGTAGACTGTTGTAGATGTGTTATAGACCACAGATGTTACCCTAGAGTACTATACCCAGCAAAACTTTCAATCACCACAGATGGAGAAATTAAGATATTTCAAGCTGGTCTATCCATTTTAATATCTAACAAAATAGACTCAAGCCAAAATTAATCAAAAAAGCTGAGGAAGGAATTACATATCCATCAAAGGAAAAATCCACCAAGGTGACATTTCAGTCAACTCTTAACAACTATGCCCCAAATACAAGAGCATCTAAGTTTGTAAAAGAAACACTACTACAGCTTAAATCATATATTGATCCTCACATACTGAGACACAGACTCCCAATAGTAGGAGATTTTAATACTCCACTCTCATCAATGGACAGGCCATCCAGACAACTAAACAGAGAAAGACTGGAGCTAACAGACATTATAAACCAAATGAATCTAACAGATATCTACAGAACATTTCACCCAAACACAAAAGAATATACTTTCTTCTCCATGCCTCATACTTACTTTCTTCAAAATTGACCACACAAAGCAAGTTTCAACAGATATAAGAAAACTGAAATAATTCCCTATACTCTATCAGACTTCTGTGAATTAAAGCTGGGTATTAACAACAACAGAAAGCTTACAAATGCATGAAAACTGAAAGACTCTCTATTGAAACTGGGTCAAACCAGAAATAAGAAAGAAATTAAAGATTTTTTTGGAATTCAATGAACAGGAATACACAACATGCCCAAACTTGTGATGCACTGTGAAAGTGGTTCTAAGAGGCAAGTTCATTGGACTAAGTGTATGCGCGCATGAAAACACACACACACACACACACACACACACACACACACACACACACACACACACAGGAAAGCTCTCATACTGGCAGCTTAACAGCACACCAGAAAGCTCTAGAATAAAAAGAAATAATTGCACCCAAGAGTACTACAAAGTAAGAAATAATCTGAGGGCTGAATTCAATAAAATCAAAACAAAGAGAACAATAAAAAAAAAATCAATGAAACAAGGAGTTGGTTCTTTGAGAAAAAGCAACAAGATAAACAAACCCTTATCCAAGCTTGCTAAAAGGCAGAGGCAGAGAGGCAGAGAGGCAGAGAGGCAGAGAGAGAGAGAGAGAGAGAGAGAGAGAGAGAGAGAGAGAGAGAGAGAGAGAGAGAAATAAAAAGTGAGACATAACAACAGACATGAAGGAAATCCAGAGAATCTTAAGAATATACTTTAAAAATATGTGCTCCACAAAATTGGAAAGTCTAAAAGAAATGGATAATTTTCTCAATAGGTACCTGTGATGGTTTGTATATGCTTGTCCCAGTGAGTGGCACTACTATTAGAAGGTGTGGCCCTGTTGGAGTAGGTGTAGCCTTGTTGGAGTAGATGTGTCATTGTGGGTGTGGGCTTTAAGATCCTCATCCTAGCTGCCTGGAAGACAGTACTCTGCTAGCAGCCTTCAGATGAAGATGTAGAACTCTCAGCTCCTCCTGTGCCATGCCTGCCTGGATGCTGCCATGTTCTTGCCATGATGATAATGGACTGACCCTCTGAACCTGTAAGCCAGCCCCAATTAAATGTTTTCCTTATATGAGTTGCTTTGGTCATGATGTGTGTTCATAGCAGTAAAACCCTAAGACAGTACCACTTACCAAACTTAAATAAGATCACATAAGCAAAGTAGACCTATATACCCTAATGAAATAAAAGCAATCATTAAAAGTCTCTCAACCAAGAAAAGGTTAGGGCCAGATGGTTTTAGCCCAGAGTTTTACCAGACTTTCAAAGAAGAGTTAACACCAAAATTACTCAAATTATTCTACAAAATAGAAACAGAAGGAACATCACCTAATTCATTCTATGAGGCCACAGTCACCCAGATACTCATACCACACAAAGACCCAACAAGAACAAGAATTTCAGGCCAATTTCCCTTATGAATACAGATACAAAAATACTCAATAAAATACATTCAAACTGAATGAATCTTCAACAAGTGATGCTGGTCACCTGGATGTCTCCATGTAGAAGAATGCAAATAAATCTCTACATATCAATGTGCAAAAAATTCAAGTCCAAAACCCATTACACTCAGCCCAATAGAAAAGAAACCAGGGATAGTCTTGAACTCACTGGCACAGGAGAAGACTCCTTGATCAGAACATTAACAGCACAGGCAACAAGATTAACAAGGTAGATGTCTTGAAACTAAAAAGCTTCTGTAAGGCAAAGGACAGCATCATTTGGACAAAGTGACAGCCTGCAAAATGGGGAAAGGTTTTTACCAACACCACATACAAAATATATAAATAAGTCAAACTAGATATCAAAAAACAAATAATTCAATTAAAAAATGGGGTACAGATCTAAATAGAGGCTTCTCAATAGAGTACACTCACATGGCTGAGGAACACTTTAAGAAATGTTCAACATCCTTAACTATTGGGGAAATGTTAATCAAAACTACTAAGATTCCATCTTACATCTCTCAGAATTACTAAGGTCGATATAAAACTGATAGCTCATTTTGGTGAAGTTGTAGAATTGGGGAACACTCAGTCATTGCTGGTAGGAGTACATTCTGTACAGCTATTATGGAAATCAATATGGCAGTTTTTCAGAAAGTTGGGAATTGATCAACGTCTAGACCCAGCTATAGCCCTCCTTGGACATACACTAAAAAGACACTTCATCCTACCACAAGGACACTTGCTCAACCATGTTCATAGTAGCTTTATTCATAGTAGCCAGAAACTGGAAACATCTTAGATGTTGCTCAACAGAAGAATGGGTAAAGAAAATGTGGTACATTTATGCAGTGGAGTATTACCCAACTATTAAAAATAATAATATGAAATTTGCAGGCAAATGGATGGAATTAGAAAAAAATCATCCTGAGTGAGGAAACCCAGAGAGAGAAAGATGGTATATATTCACTTATATGTGGATATTAGCTATTTGATAGATAATCAATCTACAATCTGTAGACCTACGAGAGGTTAGGTATAGAGGAAAGGAGTGGGGGGGTTGGAGGGGCAGGAGACAGGAATCTCCCTGGGAGAACAGATTTTATGGTGAACTGGGGGCAACTCAGGGTTGAGGAAGGAAATGCAGAGACAGAGAGAGAGAGAGGGACAGCTGGAACTGAGGGGCGTTTGAGGGATGATATGGAAACCTAGTGTAGTGGAAAGTAAGTAAAGTATATGAAGGAAATCCTATGAAGTCTCCTAATAATGGGGGACTTGGAGTCCTAACTGGCCATCTCTTGCCACTAAACAAGGCTCCCAGTACCAGGATTAGGCTGCATTCAACAGAGTTGTTGGCCAAGGAGTCTATGTTGGCTAAGCTGTCCCATAGAAATCCCCAAACAACTCAGGCTGTTACCAAGACAACAGGTTACTCTCTGCAAATGGGGAGCAGGGCCCCATTGCTGAGGACAATACCACACAGCTCACTGAACACGGAGAAGTTGAGCTGGTGCCTACATGGAGCCTTTAACCCTACGTTCTAGTGTCTTTGGTATGGAAAGGTACTCTGCAGGCTACCAAAAAAGAAACATATACAGCAACCCAGCTATAAAACCCTTGACCTGTCTTCAAGGTATGACACAGAACCTGTGGGAGTAGCCAATGTTTGATTTGACTTAAGGCCCATTCCACGAGATGGAACCCATAACTGACACTGCTTGGGTGTCTTAGTTTGGGTTTTACTGCTGTGAACAACACCATGAACAAGGCAATTCTTATAAGGATAACATTGGGCTGGATTACAGCATACACAGAGGGAAGAGAGATCCTATACACATTTCTAGTATGAGTTGAAACTAAAGCAGCCACTGTGGGGGACCAAATGAGGCTGCTTTAGTTGATAAAAGTTGAACTATCCTCTGGGCCACCTATACCTCTTCTGAAACATTCTAAAAGTATGTAAGTCAGTAAAGCTTAGAGCTACTTGCTCATCCATGTTTATCAAAGAATTATTCAGAATATTCAATTTATGGATACAGCCTAGATACTTGTTAACAGATGAATAAATAAAGGAAAAAATCATCCTAAAAAAACTGAAAAACAACAACAACAACAATAAAAACCCCCACAATCCAAATCAAGATTACTCTGGGGTGTGCATACGTCTCTTCACTCTCGATCTAACACTACACAGGCCTTCCAGCTTTTATTAGCAGAGACTCACACTTTTCTTATCTTTTCTTTTTAATTAGCACACAATGGACTGAAGAGATGGTTCAACAGTCAACAGTTAAGAGAATGGCTGCTTTTCTAGAGGACCCAGGTTTGATTTCCATCATCTACATAACAGCTCACAATTGTTTATAACTCTAGTTCCAGGAGCATGTGTGGGCACTACACACAGACACACACACAGACACACACACACACTGTGCAGAGACATTCACATCCACAAAACATTAAAACACATAAAATAAAAATAAACAAATCTCTAAAAAGTAAAATTAGCACACAGGTATTAGCACTATAGGGTTGCTCTTGTGTGTGTGTGTGTGTGTGTGTGTGTGTGTGTGTGTGTATAAAAGAGAGGGGGGGGTGTCAGAGGTTGATGCCAATTTGCTTTCCTCAATTGTTCCCTACCCTACTGTATATTGAGACAGGGTGTCTCACTAGAACCCAGAGCTTGCTGATTTGGTGAGTCTAGTTGGCCATCTTCTTCCATGGATTCTGTTTCTGCCTCTTCCATTCAGCAATTTCAGGAGGGCTTCCACATCTAGCTGACATTCATGTGGGAGCTGGGGAATCAGAACTCCAGTCTTCCTCCTTGTGCTTTACCCACTGAACCATCTCCCTAGCTCTTTTCCCATGGGCTGCACTTCATTACATATTCCTCATATAAGCTCACTGTCTGAGCCTTTTCTGGGAATTCGAATTATGACCAAGGAGCAATGTGGTGGCATGTGGAGTTAGACAGTATAGGTCTGCATCCTAGTTTTACATTTGATATCTGTGACTTAAGGAAAATAATTTACTTTCTGCATGCTTTTCTTATCTATAAAACTATAATACTAACTAACCATCATGCAGTGCTGTTTTAAAAACTGGCACAGCCAAGTGTGGTCATGCACACCTTTAATCCCAGTAACCAGCAGGCAGAGGCAGGAGGATCTTGAGAGTCTGATGCCAGACTTGTCTGCACAGTGCTCTCCAGACCATCTAGGGCTACATACACAGTGAGATGCTGTCTTAAAACCAAACAGGACCAACATAATTAATAAGTATCTATCTGATGTATGGTATACAGTAATACTTTATAAAAGGCTGCTATTCTTGTTATGGGGCCTGAAGACAAACATAATTAGTTTGTTGCTGCCAAAGCAATTATAACCTGTCCTGAAAAACAAAAAACATGAATTGAATTATCATTATTGAATTATTATAAATATGCCCATCTTACAGATATCTGAAGAAGGTGGTTCACTACTGTCCATCATATTTAATCTACATTAATTTGTTTTTTTGCTGTGTACTCCAGCAAACAACTGCCTCTGATTAAAAGTTATCTCAAGATAGTATCTGGAGATCAGGAGACTGGCATGTTGGTAAAAATCTGCCACTTAAGGGCTGTACAACTTGACATCATAATCAAATCAAGTTTCAGAAAATCTAAGATCTGCCTGGGGCAGTGGAGGCAGACAAAGCCCACAGGGAGGAAACCACTGAGACTGCCACAGGAGAGAGGAGCAAACCCTGAAAGCAAGTGGGCAGGCTGAGTGAGAAGCTGGGTTCTAGACCAACTCTGCCTGCCTTTTTGTATGCCCATGAAAAGGCATAAGAAAATGATAGATAACAAGCTTTAATATGAAGTAGGTACTCATGAGTTTACGGTGAGGTGACCCTGCTGCTTTCTTCAACTGATGAAGAAGATGAGACTGAGAACTTTTCACTGTTCCTTAGTTTGTCACCCCTTCAGTGAGAGATTGAGATGGGTTATTATGGGTCCTTTCTTGTGCTAATACTGCACGATTCTTCATCCCTCATGGATTTTCTAATTTAAACATGAATCTGGTCAGGATACTGACTGAGGGCCAACCATGGAAAAACTGAATCAATTTCTCTAGCAGCCAGACTCTTGCAGCTCTCGTTACAGTTCTATCAGCAAGAGATCCACTCTGGTTCTCTCTGATTTTTACCATCCCTTCAGGCTGCACTGAAACATGGCACTATTTGTAGAACAAACTTGCCATGCCTAAAATAATCTCTGCAACAAACTCAGATTGTATCTTCCTGACTGTAGATGGAAAAGGCAGGCTGCAAATCAAGAGAACTCCAGTAGCCTTGTCATCCAGGCTTTTCAAATCTGCAGAGCTAGTTGGTCCACATAAAGAGGAAATCAGTTGCTGTCTTCTACTGGGGGGAATCCAATGCCATTTTGTGAGAAGATAAAGGGTTTGTAGAACCATAAATATGGTTCTTTCCATATTTATGACACATACACATATACATGCATGCACATACATGTTCTTTTCTATTGAATCAAAATTTTGAGAGGAACAATGAAAAGAGTATTAAGACAAGAGTTACTGGTTCAAGGAGGTGGCCTTATAATACCTTCCATAGATAACATGAATAATAAGCATTTGCCCCAGAGCATGCAATTTGACTACATTTATTATCAGGTAGCAGAGATGTTTAAATATGGTGTACTATGGGTCTGAGAATTTGGAGTACAATCTTAGTTCTAAAGTGTAGTTAAAATGTGAGGTGTGCTGGGGAGTAATGGATAGAAGAAGAAATGAATGAGCAACACAGATTCTTCTTTCCCAGGGACCAGAACATACATTGATTTTATACAGATACAAATCACATAATGATTTTTTTTAAATGCCAACAAGGGCCCCCACAGAGTATAGAAATAACAGTACTTCAGCTTGGAAAACACTAGTCCACAAAAGTAACATCTAGAAGACAGACCTGGATGGACAGGGAGAGGCAGAGGCAGTTGAGCCATCCCCTCAGACCTTAGTGGTCTCCATTGAGTGCTGTCTAATGCATGGACACATCCTGAGAAGGGTGTCTGCTCATTTAATTGCTATTTGAACATCATAGTGTACTTAAACAAAAGATGGTTACGACATCACTGGGTAATAATGTCTTACAGAACTACCATCAGAAATGTGGTTTGTGGATGATTAAAGCCTCAATATGTGGTGTCTAAATATACTCTCAATGAAAACGTGTTGAATGATGAGTGACTAACTTTGAAATTCAAACTTTTTCCAACCTCAGGCCTCCAGATTGTTTATTATTTCCCTTCAGCAGTTTTCTAAGGCTGAATTCAAATACAACCATTTCCAATAAGCTATTCTAATTAGTCCAACTTCTTCAATGACCTAAGAAAATTAATTTTTACTGAGTTTTGAGTTGATACTGCATTTATTTCAAATTATCTCATCAATATCGATCATATCTCTGGCTAACTATATAGTCAACAACTTAAGAGCCCCAATCCTGCCTGCCATATCCTGCACTGACCAACCCACAGTGCTGAGCACATGCCTGGCACTCACATGGTAATGCTGAAAGCAGAGGGCGGCCTGCTTTCAAGCACTTACTAAGGTAAAGCAGACTTACAAGCGCAGGCTCCTGAGCTTCCCTGTCTACAGCTTTAAATGCCCCAGTCCCTTCCTTACTGGTTACGTGACCTCAAGGAGCTCACTTAACTTCTTGCCAAAGCTTCCTCGTTCATAAACTAGAGATAATGATAGCACCACCATCTCACAGGATCTCTAAGACTGGGTTATTTTAAAACACACCCTTAAAATGCTCAGGCCAGGGCCTGGCACTGCTAACTTTCAACCCATTCGTTTTTATCCTATTCAACTCTCACAATATCCCGAGTGGATACAATTTGACTATTTTACCCCTGAGGAACCAGGACTATGAAAGGCTGTCTTGATTACAAGCACCCAGTAAGTAGGAGCTGGTAGTTGAACCCAAGCAGTTTAGTGTCAGGTACGCACCTCTATAAACACTGCTTTCAAAAGCTAGGGATGTAACTCAGAAAATAACCATTTACCTAGCATGCATGA
Source organism: Grammomys surdaster (assembly GCF_004785775.1). Lineage (NCBI taxonomy): Eukaryota > Metazoa > Chordata > Mammalia > Rodentia > Muridae > Grammomys > Grammomys surdaster. The sequence continues at coordinate 1,025,378 of NW_021620768.1, read as the reverse complement.
GGCCCTGGGTTCATTTGCCAGTATCACAGGGGGAAAAGTCTCACTAATGCTTTGTCCTCTGGCTAGAAACATAAAGCCCTTAGCATCTACTTTATCACAGATCTGTTCTTAACTTACTTCAGTGTTCTGAAATCTCAGACCTCAAACTCAGGAAAGGCTGCTTGTTTTCTCTGTATTCAAATTCAAATTATGACCATATGGTGCATATACCTGTGATCTCAGCATACAGGTGGCAGAGGCAGGAAGATCTTGAGTTTGAAGCCAGCCAGGACTTCATAGTGAAACTCCATCTTAAAAAATTAAGGGATGGGGGAATGGGGCTCAGTGGTAGAAAGCTATCTAGTATGCACAGGTCCTAAGTTCCATTTCTAGTACTAGAGAATTTAAAGAATTCTGCTATCATTTGCTAAGTACTGGGTAACAAGTAAGCTGAAGACTAAGTATTGTACTTGATACTCAGAGCAACTCTGAGATATTGACAGAAGATAAAGTACTTGGCTGAGAGTCCTGGGCTGCTGAGACCTGCAGTTGGTACTTGAATTCAGATCTCAGGTGCAGATCCGGAAGTGCACTTCTTTTGTCTCAGGCAACATATTAAACCTGTCAGCTTCATCTGAGGTTGAAATAACTATGACACTGCATCATTAGGAAGTTAAATGGTGAAATTCACTCAAGTGTTTGGTACAGGGCACATAATATATGCTCAGAATATGCCAACTCTTACCACATCTCATTACCATGAGACATGAGAACTTAAGTTGCTGACTTAGTATCTTTCTCCACCTATTATTATTTAGGGACATCCCTATAAAAATGATAGTGAGGGAGGAACTGCCATGTAAATCCCCTGCTGGAGGTAAGGGACAGAGTTTGGTCTAACTTTTCAGCATCTGCTTTTCACCAAAACTGGCTATCTGCTGCCAATCTGAATCTTTCAAAAACATCTACAATTTCAGAGTATGTAACTCTTACTCAGTTCCAAAGGAAGGCCTATGTCCCATGACTATATTGATTTTTGTCCCTTCTGAACTTTAGGGATTCTTCCTGCTCCCAGCCAAAACTGGGTGCTGGGCAAGCTGTTCCAAGTGGAAAATTCAACTCCATCCCAGTCGGAAACCCCAAATCTCTGCTGTTCTAGCAGATTTCCAGGACGTGCTGGCTCCCAGAAACCACAATTACAGGCAAGCTCAAAGCAGAGGAGTAATTAGCCCATACCATCAGCTCAGCAGTTCTCCCTCCAGGGCTGACTCCATCTCTCTCTCCCAGTCCCCACTAGCCCAAACCTCATCTCAACCACTGCATAGTGGAGAAATGCAAGGAAATTTCCATTGTCTTGTTTTCCAACCCTTACCCACTTCCAGGAAACTGAAGAAAAAAAAAAAGGCAGAGTGAGAAAATAAAGAGCTCAACTCACGAATATAGATAATGCTGGTAGTGATAGCAGCCACAGACAGAGAAACCCGTGGGGTCCCTCCCTTTGTCTGCCCCACAAAGTTAGCTTTGGAAAGGAGTCTCTTAAGGGAGTCCTTTTCCTTCTCAAAGTAAAAAGGAATCTTGTGAATAAGACATGTGAAATTACAAAGAGAGACTTGGAGGCTGGGGGACACTCAGCAGTTAAGAGCGCCAGCTGCTCTTGCAAAAAATCCATGTTTGGTTTCCAGCACCTACATGGTGGCTCACAACTGCCTGTAACTCCAGTTCCAAGGGGATCCAATATCCTTTTCTGGCCTCAAGGGGCACTCTCATATATATACAAATAAAAATAATGAAAATAAATCTGAAGAGAAAAAAGGAAAAGAAGAAAGCAGCTTCCAACTTTCCAGAATAGGAATAGTCTTGGAAATGGAAGGTGGCAAACATGACATCTTGTAGGTCAAATGCATCGAGGATTCTAAGTTTTATCTTAAGACAGTAGAGGGGTCTGGGAGGCGTTAGCTCTTCTCTTTTCTAAACTGCGCCTAACTCAACAGGCCTTCATTTCTAAGTATGCTGCTCTTCTTTACTGAAAGGTGGGACTGGTGCTCCCTTATCTCAGACTCCAGCACAGCAGCACTCCGAAGCATCACCCTTCTGCTCAGTGTTACCACCCCTTCTTGGTGAGGTAGATTTGCTAATGTTAGTTTTATGATTGTCTCAAACAAATCATTTCAACAGAGTATTCTTCCTTTTACTGCTCCTCGAGTTCTCAGGGCTCTAGCTCCCACGGAGGCCTCCTTGATAATGCTGATGGCCTTCAGTAAGTCTCAGAACACTGGATCACCCCAGGGACTCTCAGAGGTGATCTTAAAGTTAATGGTCCAAAAAATATGGATGGAATGGAGATCCAAATGGGAAATGGACTTAAAAATCCTAAAAGGTTTTAGAGTGGAAGGTTGTTAGGATAGTTTCTAGAGTTTTCAGAACTGTAGATGACACAGCGGATGGAGAAAAGTTCCAGAAGTCTAGTACAGACCCAATTTTACCAAAACCTGACCTAAAACAAGTCAACTCCAGAAAGCTTTCTTTGATTTAGTGCCTTGTGACTGATCTTTCTTCTAGGCCAGTGTCTTAGTTAGGGTTTTACTGCTGTGAACAGACATCATGACCAAGGCAACTCTTATAAGGACAACATTTAATTGGGGCTGGCTTACAGGTTCAGAGGTTCAGTCCATTATCATCAAGGTGAGAACATGACAGTATCCAGGCAGGCATGGCACAGGAGGAGCTGAGAGTTCTACATCTTCATCTGAAGGCTGCTAGCAGAATACTGCCTTCCAGGCAGCTAGGATGAGGGTCTTAAGCCCATGCCCACAGTGACACACCTACTCCAACAGGGCCACACCTTCTAATAGTGCCACTCCCTGGGCCAAATATATACAAACCATCACAGCTAGTTTATCTTAGTTGTATATAAACACACCATTGGTTACTTTCTTACAAGATCAAGAGGAAAAACATAATACACAGCTATTTCATCCACTGATTTTAAGTTACATCTTACATATCTAGCATAACCAAAAATACAAACACTTTACCCTGGATTGTTCTAAAAAGTTCTGTGTTGGATCAAAGGATGCTTGCTTGCTTTGATATTCATTTTCTAAACCATCTTAATATACTTCCACACCTCTGGTTTTCCCCAGTAGATGATCAGCTCTTTGAAGAGAAAGAACATGACTTTTCACTTACATTTTTTTTTTTTATTTTTAAAGATGTATTTATATGAGTACATGGTAGCTGTCTTCAGACATACCAGAAGATGGCATCAGACCCCACACATGGTTGTGAGCCACCATGTGGTTGCTGGGAATTGAACTCAGGACCTCTGGAAAAGCAGTCAGTGCTCTTAACCGCTGAGCCATCTCTCTAGGCCACCTTTTCACTTTTAAAGTGTCTGCATTCCCTCCTTTTCTGCTGGTCAGCTGGATGAATAGGTGGTAGTTTAGCACAAAATGCAGGACTCTATACTGCTGGGAGCCGACTCCTAGCAGAAGGCAGCTATCATCTTTGCAGCCATCTCAGGCCATACACCCTGACAAGAGACTTGTTTTCTACAGCCCACAACAGCTGAACACACTCTGATAAACATCTTGTTTTTCTCACATATCTTGTTTTGCTGTTTAGTGCTCCCAGCTGCAAGGTGCATATGGTAAAGTGTCTTCAGCTGTGTTCCCCTGCTTGCCCACGAGGGCAAGGCATGTGGTAAAGCATATAAATACCCAGAATTTCCTTTGAATAAAAGAGACTTGATCAGACCCTCTGTCTTGTCTCCATTCTTTGCGTCTCTTGCTCCTCCATCCCCACTCTCTCTCTTGCTAGACCCTGACCTGCGGACTGGAGCAGCAGTGTGGGCTGGTACAGAGTGGCCCCCAAATGTGGGGCAGAACAGGCCGTTACACTATACACATTGCATTGTTCAATCCACTGTTTGGTAAGTCAAATGACAACGTGTTACTGGCACAGCCACAAATCTAAGAGATCAGACAGCTCAAAAGAAATGAGAGATATTCAAAATTGAACCACACAATCTTATGAGCTAGACATCTGAAGTCTGGTTAATTAGATGATTACAAAAGTCCTTCCAACCCTGAAATGGGTTCTAATCTCAAGACTGGGAAGGTAAAGAAGGCACTAGGATGCATCCCACCAAAAGCACTGCAGTAACAGGGCAGAACTAGGTAGAATTTTGTGTCTCTCTAAGTCTTGGAGGGAAAAGATACTGAGAATGATCCTATGGGCAAAAACTGCCCTAGAGTGGGTCTTAAGACTGTTTCTGGAAACAGCAGGCACATGTCAGACAGGTAGTGTCAAGACAGCAGCATTAGAGACATGTAAGTTTCCCTACCTGCTGTACTTTCTTCCTGGGATCATACTGAACCTTTAATGATCTGGCTGGTGTGGAACGTCCTCCCCATAATCTATTAAGTGTGAATAAATTAAGTGCCATGGGCACAGGATAGAGGACACAGGCTCTTGCAAGGCCAGGCTGGTCAAGATTAGTAGCCATTTAGATCCTAAGAGACTATGGGCAGAAGGTTAGACTGTCTCCCTGGCAGGTTCTGAATGTGCTGGAAGCTGAGTCAGGGAAGGCTGCTGAGATACCAAATATGCCTTACTCTGAAGAAATGAACAGAACTCTTCACCTATGTAACCCTTGTTCTCCACTCACGTCACAGGGTACAAGGTGGAGAGAGAAGAAAAGTACAGGGAGAAGGGACAGGGAGAAATGACATATGGTGTGATGAGAACAAGGCAAGAGGATGAGTGGAAAGTGAAGAAGAAAGCAAAGTTAAGAGTTGGGTGGAAAGTTACACAGAAAGATGTGAGGTGAGGGAAGACAACAGGCAGGGACGATGAAACACTGAGGGGGTGAGGGGCACACAGAGCTAGTTAAACATCATACCACCTCAGCTGGTACAGACTCCACGCCAGCCAGACTTGCTCAGTTCTGGCAGCAGTAGTGTTAACATAAAATATCTTATTACAGATTGTGTTTTACAAAAAGGCTACAAAATTGTTAATTAGAATAGACTGTCACAAAACAGGATAGGGTGCAGAGGAGGGCAGGGTGCAGACAGAAGTGAGATGGCATCTAAAAACAAGAAGCAGGTTTGCCTTATGTAGGATTCTGAATTAAGGCGCTGTCCCTACATAGCTTCCAATCCAGCTACATAGAAGTCAATACTTGCCCTCGTCCTCTAACTAATATACTACCTGAAGTAACCGTCTCTTTGGTCACCTTATCTAAACTGTAAGCTCTATATTCCTAATAGTTCCCATTTTATCTCCTTAGCTATTATTACCTCATATATTTTAAATTCATTTCTAATTTAATTTAAAAAGTGGTAACTTCAAAGTGGGCAAAATTTTTTTTGTCCATTTTGTTCACTATCTCAGTGTTAGCAATAGTTCCTGGAACATAGCAGATGCTCAAAAAGTACCTAATAAATGAAAGAGCAAGCCTATCTCTATTTGAATCCAATCTTACTAAGTTCTGTGACTTCACAGAATAGAAGGAGAAGGTGTTTTCTATAAATTCTCAAATTACAAAACAATACAAAACCATTTTATACATATGTCAAGAGCTACAGAGAATTTCACATCATCTTTTTTCATAGGAATGAACTGTGGAACAGACCTTTGCTATGTACTGAGTGACTGTGGCTACACAGTCAGATAGACCCTTCCAAATGCTGAAGGCCTAAGCTCCAATATGATGGAATTTGGAGATAGGACTGTGTTGTGTAACATTTTCCTCTGAGATTAAAAAACAATCCTACAGAAAGCTCTGCGAGAAAGAAGGTAAACAATTCAAAATACCTTCTGGCAGCCCTTGAAACTAACAAGATTCACTGGGCCCTTCTCTTCCATAGTAAGCAATAAAAGCTGAGAGTCCCCTTAGAAGGATAAGAAGCCAAGCTGCAAAGACTTGCAAACAAAATGAGCTATTAAAAAGGACTCTTTTGAGAGGAGAAAAGCAGAAATGAAGATTTTAGACTAGACCAGCTGCCTGCAAGAAGCAGAAACAAGCAGAGCTGTCTGGAAGGGGTTTAGCCCAACTGAGGCACCAGGAAAAGGACACTCTGCAACCCACTGTGGACCACTCTGTACACTGTGGTCCAGATTCCTAGCTTTGTGAGCTACCACCCATGCTGAGGTGAATTACTTCTGCTCTTGTAAGTAACCCCTTACCCATATTCCTGTAAGTAACCTCAATAAAACTCTTGGTTCACACAGTTGGATTTTGGTGGTACCTGTACTCTGGTCTGTCTCGGATTCTCGACCTGGGGTGAGTAGATTGTGTGTGTTGCGTCTCCCCAGATAAAGTCTTGTCACACAACCAGCCTTTAGGAGATGATGAGGCTCAGGTGAGGCATTCCTGGTGGGCTTAGTGCTCACTGAAGAAGAGATGCCAGGGTATCTGCTGTTTCTTTTCACAGTGTGGGGAAAGGACACATGAGCAAAGGTGAGAAGACAATCAACTGTAAGCCAGTGACGTCTTCTCAGAACTTAGCCATACGTTCACTCTGACCTCAGACTCCCAGCTTCCAGAGTGGAGAAAAGTCAATGTTGATTACTTAACTTATCCAGTCTTTGGTATTTTATAGGAGCCTGAGGTAGTACTGTTTGCCTCTGGGTAGAGATTAGGTTGCCCTCTGGGAGCTTCTATTAAGCATTCTATAGATTACATCACCTGAGGTGGGAGCCTAGCTCTTTCCTGACTGTGGAGGCAGCACCTGCCACTATGACTTCCCCACCCCAATGGACTACACCCTCAAATTGTGAGCCAAAAGTCAACCCTTTCTCCCATACGTTGCTTTTGTCAGGGTATTTTGTCTTAGCAACAGGAAAAGTAACCAAGACAGAGCCTGGCTCGCTAGGGGAGCCTTTAAGTAAAATTTTAGGGGTCCCTTAGAGGCAGAGTGAGAAGACTGGGTAGCCAGTTGGCTCAATCCGAGTCTGAAGATGACGACGTTAGGAGAAGCTGGGGAAATGGGCAGCTCATCCCAGATTTCACTCTGTTCAATTCCCCAGAATTTCTCACCTTCTGCTTCTCCTGAGCACAGCTTCATTTCTTCTTTCATTTCATTTCAGGACAGGTAGACAAAAACCAAGGTTTGGTTTTGCTTCCAAAGGCTTTTAAACTAGCTATTTAAAAACTATTATTATTTTGTGTATGTATATGATGTGTGTGTGTTTGTGTGCATGTGTGTAGTCGTTCTCACCATCCACTTCTACATGGGTCCCATGGATCAAACTAAGGTTGCCATGGCAAGAGCTTTACCTGCCGAGTTATCTCACCAGTCCCTTCATAGTTACTGCTGAGCCTCAAGTCAGGATTAAGAGAAGTATTTAGTATTGTGGTATTAAGTCCACAAGAAGTTGAAAGTCAGACTCTAGTAAAAGAGTACCTATAAATAATTAGACTGGGCCTAAAGCAAACCTGGAGGCAGTTTAGTGCCAAGACTCTTGTATATCACTAGACATTTAAAATTATAACTTTCAAGTGACCTCTATCTTTATGAAAAGTCTGCTTATCAAGTATGAAACAATTTATACTTAATATGCTTCCTAAGTAACCTAGAGATTTTTATATTTTTGATCACATTTTTGAGCCCGGGTTATTCTCTGTAGCACAGATTGACCTTGAACTCCCCCTCCTTCTAACTCAGCACCTGAATGATGGGATTCTAGGTGTCTGTCACAATGCTTGGCTCACTATTACAATCACGTTAACCTTTGCCAATGGTTAACAAGTGTCTACTGGTACAAAGAAATGCTTTAGATCTCTAGGACATACCTTAAGGTATAAACATGTCCTTGGGAGACTTAAGATCTTAAGAAGCTTGGAGACAGACAAAACAAACTTAACTCTGTGCAATGTACAAAATGCAAAAAGTTAAATCCAAATCCACAATTTTACACAGGATAGGCTGAACACCAGTTATCCAAAAGTGAAGCACATCGCAGAGAGACAGTCTAAGGTCAGCTGTGTTGAACCAGGCTCTTTAGGACACCCTCTGTCTTACCAGTGTCCTGTTGATGTGAAGATAAACCATGGCCAAAGCAATTTAGAAAAGAAAGCATTTGATTGAGGGCTTGTTTACAGTTTCAGAGGATGAGTCCATGATTATTACGGTGGGAGCAAGGTGGCAGTCAGGCATGCAGGCATGGCACAGGGGCAGTGACAGAGAGCTACATCTGATCTACAAGTAGGAGTCAGAGGCTGGCCTGGCCTGAGTTTTTAAAAGCTTAAAGCCTACCCCCGGTATTGTAGAATTATTTTGAGGGGGCTTTACTACTCCCCCTTTTATTTGTTATTATCTACTGGAGTGACCACCTTATTATAGCCTGCCTGATTAGCTCCCAAGCAAATGACATAGAGACACCAATTTTATTAATAAGCTGTTGGCATTATGCTGGGCAGGTTCTGAGCTATTCTAACCAGGCAATGTTGTTAAAATCCATATAAATGCCTGTTACTTGCCAATTTGTCCTGTCTGGGCTGCTTCTGTTGTAGCAGCTTATCCTCAGGCAAACCTTGGCCATGTGCTTATTATGATCCATCCTGCCTAATGGTGACCTTGTTCTTCGCCCTGTTTTTCTTCTTTCTCTCTCATGGTCTCTAGTCGAGATCCCCAATCCCAATGTCTCTTAGCAACCCAGTGACACACCTTCTCCAACAAGCCACACTTCCTAATTCTTAAATAGTCCACCAACAGGGGGACCAAACATTCAAATATACATGCCTATGTGGGCCATTCTCATTCAAAATGCCACACAGAGTTTTACTCTCTTAAAAATTTCTCTTCTAAAAAATAAAATTAAGACAATTATATTCATGAATGAAATTACCAAAGAATTTTTCCCCCTCCTAGCTTTTAAAACTTGAGTCTGAATCATGATTTGTTTTAAACAATCAAGGGCTGGGAGATGGCTCAGAGGTTAGGAGCACTGGGTACTTTTCCAAAAAACTCAAGTTTGGTTCCTAGCACCCATTACCAACGGCAGCTTACAACTCCAGTTTCAGGGGTCTGACTTCTCTGGCCTCTTAGGGTACCTGCTGCACTCATTTATTTATACATACTCACGTGCAGATACATACACTGACACACAATTAAAAGTAATTTAAAAATCTTTAAAGAAGAATACAATACAGATTCATTTTCTGGTCTAAGCAAGCTGGTAGAAACCCTCTGCACGATACAAAGTTAGTTTAGCTGGCTGGAAAGTCTGATAAACACCAACTTTCCAGGGCATGTAACTGTGGTTCTGAGCCATGCCACTCTTTTATTAGCCCCACTTCAAACTGACTATGCACTGGCTGAACTGCCATGTGAACTTGCTGCCCAGAGCATCTGTCAAATTCAATCTCGCTCTTCTGTCCACAACAAAGGGAGACTGTCCTAGCTTTCCTTCTATTGCCATGGGGGAGGAAAGGGCTTTTTTGGCTTAGACTTTCTGATCACAGTCCATTACCGACAGAAGCAACGGTAGGAACTTAAGCCGAGCAGGAACTTGAAGGCAGGCACTGAAGTAAAGGGCAAAGAGCAATGGTTTTCAACCTTCCTAATGCTGTGACCCCTAACCATAAAATTGTTTTTGTTGCTACTTCATGATTGCAATTTTCTACTGTTATACATCGTAATGTAAATATCTGATACAGCAGGAGGTCTCATATGTGACTCCTGTGAAAGGGTTAGCCCCATGGGTTGAGAAACACTGGGATAGAGGAATGTAGTTATCGACTGGCTTTCTTATAGCACCCAGAACCACCTGCCCAGGGCTAGTACCACCCACAGTGGGTTGGGCCCTCTCACATCAGTCACTGAGCAAGAAAATGTCCACAGACTTATCTACAGGCCAATCTAAAAGAGAAATTTCTCAACTGAGGGTCTTTCTTGTTAGAGAACTCTACATTGTGCTAAGTTGAAAAAAAAAAACTAACTAGCACAGACACCTGCAGCTAATAGGCTTAACAGGGAAAGACTGTCTTACTCCTAGCATTTTGTAACCAAGTTAAGAAAGGCTGCTCCTTGTCAGTTCTAGTTGACCTGGGGTAGTTCTGGGATCACTAAACAATATGAAGAAACAAAAACATCCAAACTGAAAAGAAGTTAAACTCCCTCCTTCACAGATGACTTGATCATGTGCACAAACATCTTAAGAAATCCACACACAAAAAAAAGATTTAACAACAAAACAATGAGAATATATACAATCACCAAACAAAAGTCTACTTTCTATATATAGCAATAAACAATATAAAAGTGAAATTAAGAAAGTAATCTTGGGGCTGGAGAGATGACTCAGTAGTTAAGAGCACTGACTGCACTTCCAGAGGTCCTGAGTTCAAATCCCAGGACCACACGGTGGCTCACAACCATCTGTAATGGGATCAGATGCCCTCTTCTGGTGTGTCTGAAGACAGCTACAGTGTACTCACATAAATAAAATAAATAAATCTTAAGAAAGAAAGAAAGAAAGAAAGAAAGAAAGAAAGAAAGAAAGAAAGAAAGAAAGAAAGAAAGAAAGAGAGGACGGAAGGAAGGAAGGAAGGAAGGAAGGAAGGAAGGAAGGAAGGAAGGAAAGGAGGGAAAGTAATCTTGGCACATGTCTTTAATCCAAGTACCTAGGAAGCAGGGGAAGGGAGCTCTCCAGGAACCTGAAGGTAGACTGGTCTACACAGAGTTCCAGTCCTGTTAGGGGTACATAGTAAAACTCTGTCTCAAACAAACAAACAAACAAACAAACAAACAAAGCAATTCCATGTTAATAGTAAAAAGACTAAAAAGCATATATGAATAAATTGAGAAAATATGTACAAAATCTGTACCCTGAAATTCACAAATAATGAAAAAAAAAAGCAGAAAGACATGTTCAAAGGGAAGGAGATTTTGGAGTATGAAAAGTGAGCTACAACTTCAACAAAACCTTTATCAGAACTCCAGATTTTCATTACTTGCTTTTGGCATAGAATGTTACTGATAAAATTCTCATGAAAATGAAGAGCTAACACAAAAAGGGCAAAGTTGGAGTACGCGCACACTTCCTGATTTCAAAATCTAATATCTTTGTGTTCTTGATCTAGTCAAAAGTTTCTTAGATATGAGATCAAAAGTATAAGTCACAAAAGAAAAATTAAACTTTATCAAAATTAATTAATTTTTGTGTTTCAAATCATACTATCAAGAAATTGAAGACAATACACATGACAGAAAATACTTTCAAGCAACATATATAATAAAGAATTTGTAACCAGAATATGAAAGACTCTTAGATAGCAACAGAAAATTAAAAAAAAGCACTCAGACAGTACATGTGTGCTTATAAATACTTTAAAAGATAAAATTTCTAGCCGGGCAGTGGTGGCGCACACCTTTTTTTTTTATTATTATTTCTTTTGTTTCTGTCAACTCTTTTGTTGTTGTTCTTTTTTTCCTTTTTTATTGGATATTTTATTTATTTACATTTCAGATGTCATCCCCTTTCCCCATTTCCGCTCCCTAGAACCCTCTATCCCATCCCCTCCTCCTTTTTGCTTTCATACCATTTCATTACATGCAAGTATTAAGGTCAGTTCTAGGTTAAGGAACTAGAAATACAATACATGCAAATAGTCAAGGAACAAGCAAGACAATAAACACAAATAGTCAAAGAACAAGAAAGGCAAAAACCAAAATTCTGGGAAATCTCCCGTGTCACTGTTTCTATGGGCTTATCAGGATGACCAAAATATTTGAGCCAACTTCCTTTTTTTTTCCGTTTTTCTTTTTTTAAAAAAAAAATAATGTATTTATTTATTTCAAATCATAATTTATACTCATTCACACAGGGGTTATAAACACAAAAAGGCAGGACGTGGGGAAGGAATGACACTGGAGCGTGGGTGTTCAGGGAGAGTACAGATATCTTTCAGAACAGGGTATCAGCTGGGTGAAGGTTCAGGGGACAGGTCGCTATGTCTCTGCCTATGATTCACTTGTCCTTATCTAAGTTGGTATTATCTGCCAAGGCTACCTATTTACAAGGTCTATGACTACTCAGGCTGGTAAATTTCCACAAAAGCTGGCACACGCCTTTAATCCCAGCACTTGGGAGGCAGAGGCAGGTGGATTTCTGAGGCTAGCCTGGTCTACAGAGTGAGTTCCAGGACAGCCAGGGCTAAACCCTGTCTTGAAAAACAAAACAAAACAAAACAAAACAAAGCAGAGCAGAGAGCAGAGAGCAGAGAGCAGAGAGCAGAGAGCAGAGAGCAGAGAGCAGAGAGCAGAGAGCAGAGAGCAGAGAGCAGAGAGCAGAGAGCAGAGAGCAGAGAGCAGAGAGCAGAGAGCAGAGAGCAGAGAGCAGAGAGCAGAGAGCAGAGAGCAGAGAGCAGAGAGCAGAGAGCAGAGAGCAGAGAGCAGAGAGCAGAGAGCAGAGAGCAGAGAGCAGAGAGCAGAGAGCAGAGAGCAGAGCAGAGCAGAGCAAAACAAAAGAAAAAGATAAAATTTCTTATTAGTTCCCTATGACTTTCTAGGGAAATCAAGACAACAATGAGCTACTTACTACCTTACATCCACTAGGATAAATAGAACAAGAATACATAGGTGTAAAAAACAAAACCTGAACACTCAGAAGGTGCTGGTGGGAACAAGCAGCTTTTCAAAAAGATAAAGAGAGGCACTGTATGGCTCAGCAGTCAACTCCCAAGGCTGGAATCCTACTCTCACCTGAAATATGCATCAATGTTTCCAACAGCAGAACTTTATAAAGGCCTCAGTAAAGAAACAACCCAAATGTCTGTTAAGAGATGAACAAGTAATGCCATATTAACTGGCAGTTTAAAACATACACAAAGAAATGATAGAAATTGCAACATAGATGAAGCTTCAAAACACCATGCTAGGCAAGAGAAGACAGCACAGAAGACTCAATGCTGCATGACTCCATGTCTGTGAAATACTCAGAAGAAGTAAACCAGAAAGAGTGGCTAGGCAGCTTAGGACTGAACTAAGAGGAGCAGTAAAGAGAAGACAATGAGGTTTCCATTTGTGAGACTGAAAGAATTCTAAAACTCAGCAGTGATAACAGGAAAACTGTGATCATTCTAATCCATCCCTTAACTGTCCAATCTAACCGAGTGAACTTTATAATGTGTGAAATGTATCTTGGTAAGGCTATGTAAGGTCTTTCCTGGCACTCACAAAAGACTCTCCTACAACTTCCTCACATTTCACACACAGGCTAGCTGCAGGCCTGTTGCTCTGTCTAGGTATTAATGAGTCATCTATGTTGACTCTAGATTAAAAAGAGAACTTAGCCCACAGCACACAGCCCACAGCAGTATTAATAACATTTGGAACAATGTTATCATCACCACAAAGTCATCATCACCACCATTTTCACAATTTTTAGGTCATACATTTAACATAGTTTATCAACAGTTGAATGCATATGAAGAAGTGCTACAAGACTGTGAAGGGAAAGGCAGATGAGACAGAAGTCAGATTCCCCTTCCTTGGTACTGTCCTCCAGTCTTCCTTGTAGATACTGCACAGGCACATGGTGGTGATGGTGACATGTAGCCATCTAGCCCTGGATATCGATAACAGACTACCTTCTGGGACTGAGGTTGGCCAAGGTTGTTCCATGTTATGGAGGTCTGATTTGTTTTGCATTTTTTTAAGGGCTGAATTATATTTCCTTCCCATTACTGTACTGAGATCCCCTCCCCCACCATATCTATATCCCAAAAGCCTTTTCTAGCAAGTGGAGCTATTTCAAAATACAAATATTATAATACTAATGATACAAATGTTTATGTTTGTTACAAATGTCTCATTCTGTTTAGGAAAAAAAATCTGTGGCTCTTGCAATCCATTTTGAATTATACTTTCTTTAACTCCCATGGTTTTCACTTCTTACTTACTGTGTAACTAAACTTGGATCTTGACATTGTTCACAAGGCTACTTTGAAACACAAAGATTTGCTCTTCCTAAGGAGACTTTCCTGTAAGAACATGCTTCCCAGAAGTAGAAACAGAAGCAGTGCCTGATGCAGAGCCCCAGTTCCTATGCCATGACTATGAAATGCCCAGGATACTTCTAATCCCCATGATCTTTGGCTTTGCTAAGTGGCATCTTGAGACCTGGCCACTCCACTGTTGTGTCAGCACGGAGACAGAAGTAAGGCTGACAAGAGGATGTTCCTTCAGGTAGACGAAATACAACAATTATCTGAGTCAAGACAAGTGGAAACCATTCTAATAAACATATCCTGAATCAAACAAACATACAAGCACACAGATTCAACCCCCTTCCCAGATATTTCATCTTAGCATACTGGCTTGCTGGCGACCCCACCATACCCTTTCTCGGTTCCTCCCAGGTTACAGCTGATTCTTGATTTCTTGTTTGTGGGCATTCTGATTCTTTTGCAAGTTCAATTTTCTCATTGAATCTGTCCAACCAAAGAGCCCACCTCTGGGTTTTGCTGTCATTTCCGGATAGTTACTCTCAGTTAGGGGAAAACTACACCACTGCACATTGTAGCAGACAGTTTCAAGGTCAGCACCCATGGTCAGGCTTTCAGGATCTGTGGTCCAACTTTATCAGCCTTGGCCAATTCTTCCACTACTCCAAAACTGGATGGCTCTTAACTACCATTTTTATGGCTCTAATAAATATGAGACACTCTTATTTTACTGAAATACTGGAGTCTTTATACATTTTTTCAACATCCTACCTCTACCTCAAGCTTCTCACACTACACCCACACTAACCTAGTCTCCGTTAGTACAAGTTCATCGCCTCTCTGGGCTCTACCTACTCAGGCCACAAATTCAACCAAATCCTTTTTAACCTGAGGGAAAATATTTCCTTAACACAGTCAGTCCCTCTAGCTATTACCAGCCAATCTCCTGGCCTGCTTCTCATCTAGACTTCTGAAAGCACATTTACCATCTCCTTTTCCTTCTTCTGCTGACTCCTCCAAGGGGTTTCAATTTGGTTTCTGGTGAAATTATTCTCAATAAAATCATTAATAGCCAGACCATCAACTGAAAATTTTGAAGGATTTTATTTTCCAGATCTCATTTAGCTGGACCTCACTTCACTGGATAATGCTGATGTCTTTTTCCTGGGGTTTTTGCTCTCATGTGGTCTTGAAAGACAGGCTGTTCTTGTTTTAGCCAACCTTACAATACTTTTCAGTGCTAAGATTCTCTCAAGTTTCAGACTCCTCTATTCCTTCCTGGGGAACATCCTATAGATACTTAAATCCAATGCACTGAAAAAGTCATTTCTCATTCTCCATCTCTGTCTCTCTTTTTGTCTTTCTCACATCCACTTAGTTAATTAATAATTCTGCCAGTATAACACAGGCATTTCTATTTATTTCTGTGTCTATTCTGGGAATTCTAGAGACTGGATGGTACAGTAATTAAGAGCCAAGATTCCAAGGGTCTTTCCTGGCTGGCCTTTTCATAAGTTGACACAAACTAGACTTATCTGGGAAGATGAACCTCAACTGAAAACATGCCTCCATCAGATTCACCTATAGGCAAGTCTGTAGTGCATTTTCTCAATTAATGATTGATGTGGGTGGTGCTTCCCCAGGGCACATGGTCCTGAGTTATAAGAAAGCAGGTTGAACAAGCCAGTAACAGCACTCCTTCATGGCTTCTGCTTCAGTTCCTGCTTCCAGGTTTCTGCCTTGAGTTCTTTCCCTGACTTCTTTCACTGATGAATGGTGATGTGAAACTGTTGGATGAAATAAATAAACCCTTACCTTCCCAAGTTGCTTTTGGTCATGGAGTTTTATCGCAGCAATAGAAACCTAATACAGAGCCAAACTGAAATCTGAAATCAAGTTCTACTACCTACCAACTTCATGGCCTTGGGGAAGGTGCCATGTTTAATTACCATGGGCTGTATAGTTCCTTTTAGGGTTGTTAGGATCAAAGGAGTTACTCTGTGCTTGAGAAATGGTGAATGACCTTACTCCAGGGTTCAAGCCCAGCACCACAAAAACAGATCTGCATATGTGAAGAAACAGACTGTGTCCACAGGTAAAAAGACTGAATAAAACACAACTTTCTTCAAACTGATTAACAAATGTTATAGCTTCAACTTTTTTTGTTGTTTTTGTGTTTTGAGACACAGTTTCTCTCTGTGTAGCCTTGGCTGTCCCCTGTAACTTGCTTTGTAGATCAGGCTGTCCTCAAACTCATGCACAGAGATCTGCCTGCCTCTGTCTCTTGAGCTCTGGGATTAAAGGTGTGTGCCACAATTTTTTATTTACTTTTTTTGGACAGAAATTGACAATCTGATTCTAAAATTTATATGAAAATAAAAACAAGGTAGAATAACTCAATCAATTCTGAAGGTAGAACAATGTTGCAAACATTTTGTTACTTGTTTGCAAGGAGTACTTTAAGGCTACAACAATCATAAAGCTTGTATCTGGTACATGCTGATGGGACAGAGTAGACAGACTAAGTGTATCTGATGACTACTTCTGCACTGGTGCCAATGCAGTTCAGTGACAGAGAATAATCTTCCAACAAGTGTACACCATACAGACCACAGACTTTGGCTGCTTGCTCACACTGTACAAAGTTACCAAAACTATACCACGGTTAAAAGTCAGAAGCACAAAACATCTAGAAGAAAATATAGGAGAAGTCTTAAGACTTTGAAGTTGTAGAGCTTAAGTACATAAAGTACAAACTACTAAAAGAAAAAACTGATATACTGGATTTCATCAGAATTAAGAACCTTTGCTCTTCAGATATCATTGTACAATGTGCAAATTTAATGGCACATTTCAAAAGACAAAATGAAGAAGCAAGAATAGCAGAAAAAAACAGCAAAGACATGACAAGCCACAATCCAGGGGAGAACAGAACAAAGACACCCAACAGAAACTACCCAGAACACACAAGTGTTATAATGCAGTAGATGGGCTAACACTGCAATATGTCCAATTGTAAAAACTGACAAGATGACTAAGCAAGTAAAAACACTTGTCTTGAAACTTGAAAACTTGAGTTGGATCCTCAGAACCAACATGGTAGAAAAAGGACAGACTTTAACAATTGTCCCCTGACATCCACATATGTACACCCCATCGTGCAAAATAAATGTTAAAGAGACTTTGTTTGGCCAGGAATTGTGGTACACACCTTCAATCCCATCCCACCACTGGGAGACAGGGTCAGGTAGATTTCTGTGTGTTTGAAGCCATCCTGGTCTACACAGAGTTCTAGGACAGCCAAGGCTACATAATGAGATCTTTTCTTGAAAATAAAAAATAAAATTCTTTTAAAATGGACAAAAGACTTGAAGAAAGATGAAGGAACAAACATTGCTGTGATGGCTGATTTAGTTGTCAACTTGACAGACCTGGGAAGAGGAAGCTTCAACTGAGGAAGTACCTCCAACAGACTGGCCTGTGGGCCTATCTGTGGACATCTTGATTGCTAATTGATGGAAGAGGGTCTAGCCCACTATATGCTGTGCTGTACCATCCCTAGGCAGGTGTCCTGGGCTGTGTAAGAAAGCTGGCTGAGCAGAAGACATAAGCCAGTAAGTAGCACTGCTCTGTGGTGTCTACTCCAGTCTCTACCTTCTCGTCCCTTGATGATGGTCTATAGTCTGTAAGTTTAACCCTTTCCTCCCCAAATTGGTTTTGGTCTGTTTTATCACAGTAACAAAAAGAAAACTAGGACAACAGCAAATAGACACATACAGATGTTCACCGACATCACTCACCATAATAAAGTACAAGTGCACAGCTACTGACCAGACCAACTGCGTTATACACATACCTAGAACATGACAGAGCCAGTCTTCTAAGATTCGCACAAGGAAAAAACTCAAAAAGCAAAACACATGCCTACACAAAGACCTGCACATGAATGTTCATAAAAGGCTTATAGCAGTACAAACACATAAAAAGTATACACAAAATGGAATACTAAACAACGTAAAGGAACACACTACTGATACACATGACAACACAGACTAACTTCAAAATGACTATGTTAAGTGAAGGAAGTCAAACAGTAAAAGGTTGTATAATGCTGGTTTCCAGAAGAGGCACTAGGAACTTTTGAGAGGAATGTTGGTTATGTTCTTTATGCTGATTTGGGAGATGGTATCATATACGTACACATGGATCAAAATGCATCAAATTAGACTCTATAAACAAATGCATGTATTTAAACAAATATATCTTAATAAAGCTATTAAAAAATAGCTCTTTAGCACTTGATCTGTACTAGACACTCTTCAAATAGAGATATAGAAACACATTCTTTTTGCAGGTAATAAAAGTCAGTCCATTTCAGAGTGCTGCTAAATTATAAAATGAGTCAATTCCATTTGAATTTAACATGGAAGAAAATTAGTAAGTACATATACTCTTGCATTTTAGGTTTGAACATGCATATAGTTATTTACTTGATTAATGCATAGGCAAGTTCCAAATATACATAACGATGGAGAGGCAACACAAATAATCGGGACTGATAACTTTTAAAATGCATTTTTATTGCCTTTGTTATATATTAGTATGTGGTTTACAGAAGATATGCTTTCATGGGTCTAACACTAAGATGAATGTTTACTAATTAAGTGTGTGTGTGTGTGTGTGTGTGTGTGTGTGTGTGTGTGTGTGTGTGAGACAGGACAACTTTGGGTGTTGGTACTCTCCTTCCACTATCAGGATTGGCAGCAGGTGCCTTTACTCGCTTTGCCATCTCACTGGCCCATGAAGTACATTTTAAAAACTGTATACTATGGGCTAGAGAGATGGCTCAGCAATAATGAACACTGGGTGGTCTTCCAGAGGACCAGAGGTTGAGTCCTGCACCCACATGGCAGCTTACAACTGTCTATAACTTCACTGCCAGGGGACCTGACACCCTTTCCTGGTCTCCATAGGCCCTAGGTACATAAACATACATCAGGCTAACAGCCTATAAATAAAAATAGTTAAAAACCTATATGCTACAATAGGAGCTCAGGAATAAAAGGCAGGGATAAATTACAGTGCCGAAAATGATGAAGCATGTATACAGTGAAAATTCAAAGGAATTCATGTGTCTTCCAACAACATGGACATGGCTTATGTTTGCCTTGTATTCTCTATTCTCTCTGACAAGCTGCCATAGAGAACTTTCTGGTCATCAAAGTAATTGAATCTCAATGTGAAATGTGTAACAGTCTGACCATATACACATAAGAAAAGGCAGAGAAAGCAAAAGATCTAATCTTGAGATTCTTTCAGTAAACTCTCTGCAATTATAGTCTTTGGTAAAGCAGTTGCTATGGTGACAGAGGAGGGGGAGGGGATAAATACACAGTGCCAGGTAAAGAGTTTTTAAAGAGAAAGGCAATGAGATCTGAAGCAAGAGGAATGTATGTACAGGCACCACCAATGCTGAGCACCAAAAGGGAAAGTGGAATTACACATATACCTTGCCTGCTAATGATCATGACTAAAACAGAGACATTGAAAAGCATGGGAATAACAACCAAAATGAAATCCATCCTAATGTATGGCCTTGTGATGAGAGAGTTAAAAAGATCCTCTCCCTCTCTGGGAGTTTACAGTTCAGGATGGTATTGGTAGTGATTTTTTGTTTTTTTTTGTTTTTGTTTTTTTTAAAGGAAGCAAGCTGCATGTGGTAACATAGGTCTTTGGACCCAGCACTTGGGAGATGGAAGCAGATGAATCTCTGTTAGTTCAAGGCAATGGGCTACATAGTGGGACCCTGTCTCAAACAGCCCAAAGAAATGAAAACCAATGGTGAATTAATTATTTATGTTAAGAGGGGAAAAGTCTTCATTCCTGCTTCAGTTTGACATTATGTGGTCACAGGCAAACTGACTAGTTTATGCTTCAAATTTTCTGGAAGACTATAATCATAGGATTGTTGTAAGGACCAAAGTAAGTGCAAAAATTTGCATTAAAAGACTAGCAAATTGATTCTAGCAACATGGGAAATTAATCAGATGCTATGGCCAAGGGGAATTTATCGACAATCAGTTGGTGCCAAAGTAATGAAGTAGTGGGACCAGAAGAAAATGTCCTCTTCCTAATGAGGATGGTCTATGCCAATCTCAAGGTAGCATCATACATCATGGTAAAAAGAGGGAAACTCTAAGATTAGGAGTAAAAATGGGGGGCTGGAGAGATGGCTCAGTGGTTAAGAGCACTGACTGCACTTCCAGAGGTCCTGAGTTCAAATCCTAGCAACCACATGGTGGCTCACAACCATCTGTAATGAGATCTGATGCCCTCTTCTGGTGTGTCTGAAGACAGCTACAGTGTATTCATATATAATAAATAAATAAATCTTTAAAAAAAAAAAAAGGAGTAAAAATGAAGGATGGTAACTACCACCCTGTCTCCAACATTTTAGTGGAGAAGCTAGTCAGGCAACAAGGCAAGAAGATACAATGAAAGCCATCCAGGCTAGAAAGAAGGAAAAGATTTGACTCTGCACAGGTGATAAAATCTTGCATTTAGAAAACTCAAGGATTCTAAAAGAAAAGGAAGAGCAAGGAGAAAAAGAGAAGGGGGGGAGGAGGAGGAGAAGAGAAGAAAAAAACCTATAAACTAATGAGCTGGGCAGAGTTGCAGGACACAATATCAACATCCGGTTAACACTGACACTGTACCTACACCTCTGTCATTCTGTCAATCTCTCACTCTACAACCCATCGAGATACAGCAAAACTCTTAGAAAATATCTTTTAAGATTAAAAAAAAAAAAAAAGACTAGCAAAAGTATTTGACAAAAACGTGTCCAAGACCTAACAGCGGTACACTCTAGACTACAGCTCACTAGGGACCTCAGTGAGGACTGAGTAACTAGAAAGATGTTAGGAGGTTCGATATAGTTAAAATAGTAATCCACAACTTTATGTACAAGCTCACTTTAAAACTCACATATAAATACAAATGAATAACCCAGACAATCTTTTAGAAAGTACCCAAATCTAGAAAACTTGTACTTACTAACTTTAAAATTCATTATGATCCAATGTGATACTGGCAAAAATGACATATACATATCTCAACTGGTTTAAATTAAGAGTTAGAAATAAATTCCCATTTATGGGTTCAGTAATTTTGTTTTTCTTTTTTTCTCCTCCCTCAAAACAAAAACAAACAAACAGCAGGGTCTCACTATGTAGCTCAGGCTGTCCCAGAACTCACTACATAGAGAGAGCTGGTTTCGAATTAATAGAGATCTGCTGGCCTCTGCAGAGGAATTAAAGGTGTGGACCATCATGGCCAGTTCCATAATTTTCGTTTTTTAAAAGACATTTTATTTTCTAACTTATGTATACATGTGTTTGGGTATGTGTATGTGTGAGCAAAAGTGTATGGGGTCCAGAAGAGGTCACAGAATTCCTGGAGCTAGAGTTACAAACAATTGTCAGCCACCTGATGTGGGTGCTGGGAACTGAATTTAGGCCCTCTGGAAGAACAGTGTACACTCTTAACTCCTGAGCCATCTGTCTAGCCCCAAGGGTCCACAGATTTTCAACAAGGCTGCTAAGATGATTCAGTGGAGAATGTCCTCACTAAATAATGCAAAACAACCAGATATCCATATACAAAGGTATGAGACTAGAGTTCTACCTCCTTCTATGTACAAAACTCACTCCAAGTGATCCATAGACGGTAAATGCTTGTCCTGGCTTGCTTCCGTCCCTCCTTCCCTCCCTCCCTTTTCCTTTCCTTTTTCCTTTCCTTTCCTTTCCTTTCCTTATCTGTGTCCTTCCTTTCTTTATCTGTGACGAGGGAACTTCAATTGAGAAAATGCCTCCATCACACTGACCTGTAGGTAAGTTTGAGGGGTGTTTTCTTGATTAATAACTGATGTGAGAGGGCCCAACCCACTGTGGCTGTTATTACTGCTGGGCAGGTGGCCCTGTGGTATAGAAGAAAGCAAGCTGAACAACAAGCCATGTAAGCAGTGTTCCTCAATGGTTTCTGCTTCAGTTCCTGCTCTGATTTCCCTCAGTGATGGTTTGTTATCTGGAAGTGTAAGGTGAAATAAACACTTCCTCTGCAATTTTTCTTTTGTCATGGTTCTTATTACAACAATGGAAACAAAACTAGAATAGAGCTCAAACTATAAAACCTCTAGAAGAAATCTTGCAAGTTGGGCAATGGCTTTAGATCTGACATCAAAAGCATAGTAACAACACTACCTCTTACAGCTCAACAACAAAAGGATACACAATTCAAATAAAAAAATGGGCAGAAAGCTGAGTATTGATACATGCTGGAATCTCAGCATCCCGGAGGTAGAGGCTGAAGAATCACAAGTTTGAGACCAGCTTGGTCAAAGCCAGCTGGGTACTTACATTAAGATTTGGTCTCAAAATAAAAACAAAAGGCAAATGATTTGAACAAAAGATGTAAAAGGGCCAATAAGCACACGAAACGATATTCAACATCATTAACAGACATCCCAGTACACACATGGAATGACTACAGAAAAAGCCCTCAGCCAGGTGCTGGGGAATCGGGGCCTCATAAACTGCTGATAGAACATAAGCTGGTACTACTACTTGAGAAAACATATTTTGGAGGAGGGGTGTATGTGTATGTGATGTGCATGTGAGAGCACATTTGGGTGAAGTCTGAGGTTAACTTTGGGTCTTCTTGGATTGTATACTATCTTCTGTGTTGAGGTCTCTCATGGAACCTAGAGCTCACTATCTCACTGGCTCCAGGCTTTTAAACTCCATGTTTTAGAAGTGAGGCAGGTGCCACACCCTCCCAGGTTTTACATGGGTCCTGGGGATTGAGTTCCAGTCTTCACACTTGCACATTAAGTACTTTACTTGCTGAACTATCTCTCCAATCCTGAAAAACAGTGGACAAAATGCTAAATATAGAGCTACCATATGATACAGCAGTTTCCATCAAAGGTATATAACCAAGATAGATAAGACACAACTCCTAAAAACTGTGCCTAAATACTCACAGCAATATTACTTGTAACATATAATTTCCAAATACGTATCAACTAACAAATGGATAAAAAACAAAGGTAGTATTAAGTATACAACAGTACATTAATTGGCAATACAAAGGATGAAGCATGCTACAAAACAATGAACCTTCAAAATACCATGCTAAAGGATATATTGTGTGATTCTTTTTATGTGAAATGCCTAAACAGGTAAATCATAGAAACAAAGGGTAGATTAGTAGCTGGGTCTGTGTAAGTGTACAGTGGGTGACTGCTAATAGCTATTAAATCCCCAGATTTCTTTTGGGGATGATAAACATGTCTGCAATTAGGTAACAATGATAACTGCACACCCCCAAGGGTGAAATTTCATCGTGTGATGATATCTCACTAAAGCTGTTTTCATAAAAAGAACCTATGTTTAAAACAACAACAGCAACAACAACAACAACAACAACAAAACTCAACTCTAAAACTGCAAAGTGTTGCATAAATATAAGGGATTATTATAACTCAAAATAAACGGCTGTGGACTCTGACGTCATGAAGGTTAAATGAAGTAGCAATTAAACCAGCCAATTTACTGATCCTCAAAAAAAAGTGTAGATATGGAAGGCTGTAGCTGTCTTTGGCTACTTTGTGGGTTCTTTTTTTCCTACTCTTTTCTGCCCCTTTTCTTCCACCCTTTCAACCACCTGATACTAGATTGGAGAGGCAAAAGGATAGAGGAGAAAGGAAAGAGATTCTTGAATAAAGTCAGAGGTCGGAAATCTGGCAGCGTCATCATTAGAATACTTCCTGCTGAGTTCTTTGGAACAAGTTTGATCTTTACCACCAGAATATCTAATTTCTTCTTGTTGTTTCTTCTTTGTGCATGATTAAACAAACTGCGACCAACAACAACCCACCCTACATCTTGTGCCCTAGCATTTATATACCCTCTGAAAAGTCCCCAGAATTCCAAACATCAAACTAGTGCAGATACTATCTGCAGCTGGCAAAATCATAGTCCTGCTAAAGCATGAGGCAAATCACAGTCAGCTGCTGTGCACAATCTGAAGCAGCCCCACATCCCACACCTGGGATTAAAACAAAGAGAGAGAGAGAGAGAGAGAGAGAGAGAGAGAGAGAGAGAGAGAGATTTAAAGAAACCAAAATTTCAGAATTTTCATTACAGGAGGTGTTCAGCCTACTAAGTATTTTACATTTTGATTTAGGTACTTATTTCTGACCAACAAAATTGAAGGTTAAATGCACAGGAGTAGGAAACAAAAACTGATTCCTTTCTGTGTCTGTGGCATAGTTAAATAGAGATTATTAGTTCAGTAATTAGGCCCATGACTCTTGTCTATTCCTAGTAAGAGAAATTTCGAGATGATGTGTCAGACGTCACTCTTCTGGAATCCTGTATGACTACTCTTTTCATATTTTTTGACCACATACCTTGGCTTAAGCATGTAATTATCAGTATTTAATCCCTACAACCTCCCTCAAGTACAGTCCCAGCACATCAACTTGGGACCAATAAACATTTCTATTTGAAGCCATTAACTGCCAAGTATGACTTCAAAGTCAAATAAGAAAGGAAAGGAGGCTCTATATCTTTACCTAACTCCTTGGTGAACATTCCTGGTGAGGGCCAAGGCCCTTAACTTGCCCGATTGAAAAGCACTGCACTGCTTTCAGGTTCTGCCTGTTGCTTCCCAATCAGTCAAATGCTGAGATCACTTTCATCCATTACCTTCATCAAGGCAGAGGGAAGAGCAAGGAATGCACAACAGGGCCAGAGCAGATGCCAGCGAGATGCCTGGTGTTGCAGATGGTACAGAAGGCTGTTCCAGGGGAAGGAACACTGCAGCAGGGCTCGTGCCACCAGCTGGCGTTATCTCATCCCCTCCTCCTCAGCACCTCTTCTTTGCATCTTTCTGACAATAGTTTCTAGACTTAGAGTTGGTAATCTTCCTGCCCTAGTTAGTTCGCTTTCTAATCATATAGCTTGTATATGAAAGGCTCTCCAAGAGGTGGAGGACAGACTAGGTGACCACACAGAAAGTAGCTCCCCAATTAACCACGAGGATGGAGGGAAGGCATTCAAGGGAGGACAAGCTTGTATCAAAAGGGAGTCTACTCTAAAGAGTTGCCAAAAAGTGCCCTGGGTAGCCAAGGAGAGGAGGAAATGGAAACCAAGGTCACCTGGAAAGCAATCCTTCCGTCTGTACCCCTAAGCTCTTCCTCATAAGTAGACAGTGACAATAAAGTACAGTAGTAGATGGAGATTGCCTTGAACAATAAAGGTGCCACATGATAAATGGTACTGCAATGATTATTAAGTGGGGCCTTACTCTTTGCCTGGGTTACATCCTGGTTCTTGCAACAGCACCCTAATAAAAAGTACCAAGTATCTACACTCTAATAAAACACAGCAATCATCCAATCACCAGGATAGAAAACTAAATGAATCAGCCCCACCACGAAGAAACCCCACAGGTGGGAGCTCCAGTCTAGAGGTAGAGCCATCACTGATGGAGATAATATCAGTTTTGTACTTAGTACTGTGCTCAACCCAGACAATGATAATGCTCCAAGCCACACAATCTTTGATATAAATATCAGAGCAACACGGACCACAGGAGTAAAGAAAGCTCAGAGTCTCAGATCATCATAGAGAAGTGAGCGCTAGAACTGTGGAGGAAAGTGGTTCTTCACTCAAGACTAGAAGGTAGTAGAAAGATTTCTGAGACCAATCCTTAGGGGACTCTTCCAAGTTCTGGGTAAGAACACTGGCAAACTGGAAGGGAAACCAGATGCCTTCCTCTGACTCCTTAGAGTCTAATCACTAAGCTCACTCTATGTAGTTTCAAGCTTTAATGCTTGTACATCCCAGCTTAGCAAGAACTTAATAAGAACTGACAACTGGCAATGGGGGTTCATGCTTGTAATCACAGTACTCAGGTCTGAGGAGGGAGGACCATTTAAAGGCTGAGGTCAGCCTTGGCTACATAGTGACTTTTAGGATGGTTTGCGCTACACAGTGAGGCCCATTTCAAAAAACCAACCAAAAAAAAAAAAAAAAAAACCAACCCAGAAAGATTGTTAAAACATACTTTTCAAAATCATCAAGTACTAGGCAAATGGATCTTTCTCTACCTGCCCTTTATGTCTTTATGGGAGAATGCCATTTGGGAGAACAAAGAAGTGTGCTATATAGACTCCCTCAGCGTGCAGGGCTGACTGACTGACTAGTATAAGGAATCAGTCTGAAGAGCTACAGAAACTTTAACCAAGATAAAGTAGTCAACACTGAAGTTTCTGGAAAAAAACAACTAGAATTTTCAGCGTCTACTTCAGGTAGCTGTCTGTTGGCACTTGAACACAGAGCCTGGGGCTGGAAAGATGGCTCAGCAGTTAAGAGCACTACCTGTTCTTGCAGAGGACCTGGGGTTCATTCACAGCACCCACATGGCTGATAACAACCACTTATAACTCCAGAGGATCCAATGCCCTCTGCTGGCACTAGGAACTCAAATGGTGCACAGACAGACACGCAGGTAAAACACAATACACATAAAATAAAAAATCTTGAAAAAAGAGAAAAAAAGAATACAGGGTCCAGCTGCAGATACTCTGAAAGTATTTGCAGATAAGAGGCACATGAATAAACAATCAGATCTCATGTGAGAGTCAACAAGGACCTATGTGGGAGCGATCTCTAAGAAAGAAGAGACCTGTCACAGTGAGTTAACTCAGTAAGACTTCACCACTGAATCGATCTTTCTTTTTTCCTTCTTTCCTTTCTTTTTTTCTTTTTTAAATTTTATGTGCATTGTTCTTTTGCCTGCCTGTATGTCTGTGTGAGGCTGTCAGATATGGAGAGAGAGACAGTTGTGAGCTGCCATGTGGGTGATGGTAACTGAACCCATCCTCTGGAAAAGCAGTCAGTGCTCTTAACTGTTGAGCCATCGCTCCAGCCCCAGCTAGTAAATTTTTTTAAAATTCTGAACTAGTATTTGAAGGAGAGGAGGGACAAAAAAAGTAATAATGAAAGAGCAAATGACTGGCTAGAGCCTTGCCATCCTCATCAAGAAGCTGAGTTTCAGTCTTAAAGTGGTACCTATATCACTGCTCCAAGGAACATGGGGAAGAGGGGAAGGAAAGGGTATCAGAGCTTTATAAAAACACTTCTGAACACAGCATGGCCTTTGCACTCATGAACTCACAGTACCTGGCAGCTGGCTCCATGCATAGGACCCACACAAGATTAAGCCCATCAGAATTCCATTATGGATGAAGAAGGGGATCAGAAAGCCTAATCCCTCCTTGAGCAGGTAACAGTTGCTGGAGGGAGAGAAGTCATTTTCTTCAGTGGTGTGGCCATTGGTAGTTGTCCATGTTTCCCCTCCACAGCTCATGCAAAGCAACCATAACTAAACCTAGAGGGTCACAATAAACTAAAACAACAATAATTACAACAAAGACATGAACGTAGAGGGCGTTTAGAGGAAGTAGAAAGGGGATCAGATAGGGTAAGAAGGGGAGAAGTGACCAAATTACATCACTTACATATTCCCAAATGTCAAAGAACTAAACTTTTCTTTTTCTTTTACCTACCTACCTACCTACCCACCTACATACTTCCCTACCTAACAGCTTATATTCCATTTCCTCCCTAACTCTGAGCAGGCTTTTGTAACTCCAACTAGCAGATTTCTGAGGCGCTGCAAATGTTCTTCTGAGAGTGCTTGCTCAAGTCACAATGAATGGAGTCTAGCACCAAGTAGAAAGGAAATGTAGAGATTCTACAGAGGGTGTGCAGATGGAGAAAGAAGATGCCTAAAGAACTCTAGCTGTTTCAAGTGAGGCCTGGCTGTTGAGTCTTGTCAACCTAGGTATCAGAGTAGTATTTGAAGCCCTTCTCTATCCCAACATGACATCAGCTGTAGTGGATATTCCAATTGAGAGCAACTGCTCAGCTCAGTCCAATCAACCCTGAGAAAAATAAGCAAAATAAATGAGTAATGTTGCACAAAGTTCCTGCTGGGGCAGCTGGTCAAGGAGCAATGGATAAGGTGAACATCATCCAAAGCTCCACCATCCAGGGAGCAGATTCCAGTTGCAGACTATCAGATGACGTAGGGATGGTATAATAAAAACTGACAGCTATCGGATTCTTAATGTCAGGTATTTTAATAAGTGCTGTATCATTTAATCTCATTTTCTAAAGAGAAAAAAAGGCTTTAAAGGGTTAAATAAGGAGACCAATAGGTCTATTTGACAAAAAAATCATATTCCTAATAGATAGTACTGCAACAAGATGCTGAGTACAAACCCCAAACAACAACCCAATACCAGACTTAATAATACTACTAGAGCTGAAGCTGGGTATGGTGGTGCATGCCCATAATAAAAATGCTTGGAAGGTGGAAAGAGGAGAATCAGGAGTTCAAGGCCAGCTTCAGATATTGGGCTAGACGAGAGCAAGTCTCAAAACAAAAGAAACAACAGCAACACTAAAACCTATTCTGTAATCAAATCCAGCTTTTACACTTTTAAGCTCAATGAGGGCAGACAAGATGGTACAGGAGATAAAGGCATTTTCCCTAAGCCTGATGGCCTGAGTCTGATTCTTGGGACCCACATGGTAGAGAGAACAGGTTGTCTTCTGATTACACCTGCTGCCCCATACACAGACAAACAAATAAATGTAGTTCTAAAAAGGCAAGGAAACAAAAAGCCAATAAAAGTTAAAAGACTTAGCTTAAAACTGTATCATTGATTGAGGTTTACACACACACACACACACACACACACACACACACACACACACACGAGGTACTGACAACTGAACATGGGCCACATGTATGCTAAGCAAACACTCTACCACAGACAGCACTATATCCCCAGCCTTAAAACTGTTTCTATTCCTTAACAATAAAAAAGATAAATAATCCAAATAGACAATAAACAAAGGCTCAGGATAAACATACCAATAAAGGAAATATGATTCTACCCATATGAACTATCCACACAGGAGGGTTCTGGACCACCAGCCCAGGGACGGCATCACTCACAATGGGCTGGCTCCTCCTCACTGATCACTACCTGAGAAAATGCCTTATAGCTGGATCTCACAAAGACATTTCCTCAACTGCAGCTCCTTCCTCTCTGATGACTCTAGCTTGTGTCGAGTTGATACAAAACCAGCCAGTACTGGCACCATGGAAGTTAGTATGGAGAGGATACACCCAAAGGACTCCACATCCTCTTACAGAGAGACGCACAACCATGTGCATTACTGCCCTAATCACAACAGCTAGAGAATGGAGTCAGACTAGAGGTTCATCACCTAATGATGGATAATGAAAATGCTGAACATAGGGCCTCATGTACGCTATTGAGCTATGCTGAATAAAATTTAATTTTATTATGATGCAAAGAAAATGAATTTTTTTTTACAGGAAAATGGATGGAACTGGAAAATATTATACTAAGTCAGGTAACCCAGGCCCAGCAAGGCAACTCCCATGTGTTTTTCATATGTGGATCCTAGCTTCAAATTTTTAGATTTGTGTGTTTAATTTGGACTATCAGTAGCAGTCAGGAGCTAATGTGTGTGGGAAAGCCTTAAGGAGTAAGGGGACAGAAGAACATGTGATATGGATTTGGAAGGAGGGGAAATATCAGAGGGTAAAGAATTACAGAGGAATTGGATGAGAAGATAGGAGGGAGGACGGGTGGTAGGTTAATCAAAACTAGGTGTGTCTAAAAAAACTCACAGAAACCCACTACTTTATAAGCTAACTAAAAAAGTATAATTTTTAAAAAGTGGCATGAACATGCTGCACATGTGGATAATGCTTCTCCTAAAAAGACATGGGTTAGAGAATGAAAATCTCAGTGCCAGCTGTGGGATACCTCTCTACAACACCCCCCCCCCTCAGTCTACTGTTCTTGGTTGATCACTATAGCTACCTGGTAAGACCTTACAGCACAAGAAATCAACCTAGAATTGATCTGAAAACCTCCTCCCTACTTACTAGCTTTCACAATGCTGGAAGGTTCTAGTCAGGCTGTTTCAAGGAGAAATGCCATCAATGATATTACCAAGAAGTGGGTCTTAAATGCTACAATACCAACTTGCCAAGCAAGATGTACCCACTAGTGCAGTAGTGACAGGAAGCTTATGAGGATAACCAACTGTTCTCTGAATGGGTCTGAGGCTTATTACACATGAGGGAATTCTTTTTTTTTTTTTTCTTTGTTTTTTGAGACAGGGTTTCTCTGTATAGCCCTGGCTGTCCTGGAACTCACTCTGTAGACCAGGCTGGCCTCAAACTCAGGAATCTGCCTGCCTCTGCCTCCCAAGTGCTGGGATTAAAGGCGTGCGCCACCACCGCCCGGCTGCATGAGGGAATTCTTATCTGGTACATAAACCTGGACAAAGTCTATGGCTTGGGAAGTCATAGACCCTAGGGTGGAATCCAACTATGTTGTTTTTATAAATGGACATATTGTCAAATTGCCTTCTCAGTACTTATGTTTATAGATAGTGCTGCTTTCAACCTTGGTCAGAAGCTTCTTTTAGCAGCCAGGAACAGTTAATGCAGAGACTCATGACTGGCTGAACTGCTGAGAATAAATGACTGTTGGATGTCCCTGAACAGGACATCTGTAGCATCCCTCTCAATCCAAAAGCTCAGGAAATATTGCAAAAGATGTGGTACAAAGAATGTAATGTTGTCTTCTGGATATAATATGGCTGCTGCACTCATAAACTTCCTGCAGCTATAGTTACCTGCACAAAGCCTGCATAAGATGAGTCAACATGTCATCTGCAGTATTACCCAGACACAGTGGGTTATAAAAATAAGCTGGGAGGGGAACAAGTTGGAAGAGGTGTCCAGAGGGAGTGGGAAGGGAGTCCTAGAGGTGGATAGGATCAAGATACATAGTATATAGTTTTGAAATTGTCAAAGAACAAGAAAAAGATATTTTTAAATATCTTTTAAAAATGTTATCTATTTTCAGTAATATTTTACTACTCATTTACTTACTACACAGTCTTAGCTACGAAAGTGTATTACATATGAAGATAAGCCTCCAGCAGATAGACAACACTCTGCTTGGTGGTAGAGTGCCAAGCCACTTCTGAGATTTTTTTCAACCTCACTGGAATTTTCTAGGCCCAGAATACTACTCATTCCCCATCATTAACCAACCAAAAGACAAAAATCTTCGGGAAGTTGCCTCTTCCTGGGTGGCAACTACAAACCTCTGCTTGTAAGGCAAGGGGATTTAAGCTGGAAGACATGGAGCAACTCAGGAGACTTGATTCCTAGAGGCCATCTTTACCACTGTCCAACAATACTGAAGTCTGGTTTCCTTACAAGATTTACAATTACTTGCTACCTAAGCCTTGCTAAGAGTATAGGAAAACAACACGAGTTCTCACAGGGCTTGCTAAGCACTAAATTAAAAAGAAAAACTAATCCCCAACTCCATCACTTTTTAGCTCATGGACATTAGGCAAGTTAAGGCTTTCTAAGCCTCCTTTTCTATCTATAATTCAGGGTGGTGAGATGGTTCAGCATGCAAAAGTCCTTTCTGACAAGCCTGATTATATGAGTTTAACCCCCAGAGCCTATATGGTAGTAGAGAAAATGGAGTGGTAATTCTTTACTTACTTGTTGACACTCTTGCTTCCAAAAGAATGTTCAGTGTAACCTACCCCTAGCACCCAGAACATTACCTAACTGTTGGGGGCTGGTCTTGTGTACTGTGTATTCAGATGCTTATTTCTATGCCCAGACATCTGTTTGTAGTCTGGAGGTTGGCATGGTCAAGCTTCTCAGGTCTCAACGTTGTGTAAAACTTGTTTTCCATCATCTCTAATTGCTTAATGAAGACCTGATCAGCTTATGGCTGGGCAGGAGAAGACAGAGGAGGCGGGACATCAGAGCCCAGTGAAGAGTCTCACCAGACTAGAGAGGGAGAAAGAAGAGAGATGAGAGGGCAGCCATGAGGACACACACAGATCAGAGCGATCCAGGGCAAGACCAGATGGCAAATAATGGGACATGTGGCCTGGCAGTAGGCAGACTAGTTGGGTTAGACTAGCTCAGAACCTGCCCAGCTTAGTGCTTGCCTTTTAATAAGAATAAGGTCTCTGTGACAATTATGTGGGAGCTAAAGTGAGCTAGTGTGGTCAAACAAATGCCCTGCAGTTATTTGGGAGCAAATGGGGTGTAGACCCCTCCCCCAAAATACTATTACAATTGGTGCACCAAATTTGGGGTGAGAACTTACACAGAAATCCAAACATAGAAAGAACTAGGCTTAGAGCCCGAAAAGTTCCGGGTAGAAGGTTGAGGAAAAATGTTTTCTTAGCAACTGTAGTTTCTCAGGTAGGCCTGGTGCTTGCAGCTCCTTTAACAGACCTCCTCGGTGCAGCATGGCTGGCCTGGCACTTAAGCCAAGGGCTGTGAGCAAAGGGTAGTATGTGGAATGTACACCAGCTTGCCGTCTCAGGCCCAGCCACTTCTCAGAGCAGTCAATTGGTACCTGTGGATGAAATGCAGCAAGTGGAAATGTGGGCCCAGGAGCTGGGCGGACAGGAATGGCAGAAGGCAAGCAAGCAGCGGCCCAGCCCAGGTTGGCATATGGGCCCAGGCAAACTGTCAGAATGCATGCCAGTTTAAAGCCAAAGTCAGGTGGAAGGCAGAAATGTCTCTCCCTGTGAATGAAAAGACAGGGGCTGGGCCGGTCTCAGTAAGAGAGGCCTGAGCTGAACCCCAGAGGGAAGCACAGAGCACACAGAAGAAATTCAACTACAGACAAACTTCTTTCTTTCTTTCTTTCTTTCTTTCTTTCTTTCTTTCTTTCTTTCTTTCTTTCTTTCTTTC
>NW_021620768.1:986109-992412 GCF_004785775.1 Grammomys surdaster | reverse complement strand
CCCTCCCTCTTTCTTTCTTTCTTTCTTTCTTTCTTTTCTTCTTCTTTTTTTTTTTTTTTTGGTTTTTTTTGGTTTTTTGAGACAGGGTTTCTCTGTATAGCCCTGGCTGTCCTGGAACTCACTCTGTAGACCAGGTTGGCCTTGAACTGAGAAATCCGCCTGCCTCTGCCTCCCAAGTGCTGGGACTAAACACATGCGCCACCTCCGCCCGGCCAGAAAAACTTGTGATCAGGTAAAAAATATTTAAAATTATGCTTAAACTCAGAAGAAAGAAAACTGAATATAGAAAGTCATAGGGAAAAATATTAAATAAAGTCTCCAAAGAAAGGAGAGAAAAACACAAGTCTCCACAGAAAGGAAAGAGATTAAAAAAGAAAATATTTTCCATATTTAAAAAATGAAAAACAATGTAGAAGAAGGCATTTGGATACTGCTTGGTTTTAGTACAATTACCAACAGAGAAATAATTATATACTTAGTAATAATTACCATTTTATATATCCTCTTTAAGAAAGGTGACCATAAAGCAGACTTAGATAAGGAGTGGACTAAAAGACAGAATGCTGAGCTACAGGCAATAGAACAGAGATTAGAGGATTTAAAAAATCAAAATAAAGAATTTTCTCAAATTAATTCAGGGAAAAATAGAACAATATCAGATTTAGATGCTAGAAAAAATTTAATTGTACCTTTAGATTTTGAAAATGCTAATACTAAAAACAAAAAGGCTATTAGATCTTTAAAGGCCAGATCCATACTTACTTATGAATGGATTAAAACTACTACAGATATTGATAATTTTCACTTATGATTGAAAAGGCAATTGCAAAGGGTTGAGAGCTCAAAATGTCCAATGCTTTGGCTGTGAAAGACCAGGTCATTTCCTAAAAAACTGTAAGCAAACAGTTTCTAAGGATAGTATTTTCTATAATAATAATCCAGGGATAAAGTTTCTGGGGATATGTAAAATCAAAAGAACAGACGCAGGGCTTATGAATGTAGACCATCCAGAGATATTTGAGGCAATTTCTTACTGTCAGAATGCTGCCTAAGGGGTCTTGCTCAAGGCCCAACAGAAAACAACACGAACTGTTTGTTTCCTGTTAGCCAAGAAAAAACTGTTCTAGAGAGCAACTAGAAAATTCAAGCCTGATAGAACAAGCAACACTGTTTAAAACTTAACTAAACATTTAACAGAGATAGAGTCCCTCTAATAAATGTGACAAAAAATACCCTAAAGATGCCAAAATATAGATATTCTGGTAAACTTTTACAGATAATCAGAGACCATAATTAAAGCATTTATGAATAATATTAAATTTTAAAAAAAGATGGTAGACACAGGAACAGATGCTACCATACTCTTACCAAAATCCTGGCCTCCAGATTGACCTCTTCAAGAGGTAGATCTTCAATTTCAAGGAGTTGGAACTTTACCCCATCCAGCTAAACAAAATATAAAATGGCTTATATAGAGCTTGAAGGTCAAATAGAAAAATTAAAGCCATATATGGCTGATATAGCCATAAATGTATGGGGAAGAGATCTGCTGCAGCAATAGAAAGCACAGACTAACATTCCTCCAACTTCAAGGACAAGCCTTAAAATAGGCGATATTTCTGATATCAAAGACAGTTACAGACTTTCCAAACTGTCCACAAACCAGACATAACAAAAATTGGGTCTCAAAGTTTATAGGAAGGGTCATTGCTAATAGGATAGTTATTAGCTTATTAAATGAGATAGCTACTAAGAAGATAGCTCATAGAAATAATCTCTGACTGATTAAAAAAAAACCTCAATGAAGGTTAATTGAGAATACGGAAATAAAAAATATACTCATAAAACAAAAGGGGGATATGGGATCTCCCATAGATAAATACACTGAACTTCAAGGACTGATAAGTAGATTAGCATATATATGTTATAACTTCAGAATGGAAGGAAATTTGTTACACTGAGGAAGAGGCTTTGTATTTGTTTCAACAGGAGATGCAAAGCTCCTTTTATTAATTTTTTCAAAATTATTAAAAATCAGATTGGGGAGGTGGGCAGGGAGTACCCTGAAGATCCTGATTGCAGACATGAAAGAGATCAAGAAGACCAACCAAACCGGTAACACGAATTGATGATCCCTCTACACGGGAACAGCTTCGAGACTGGCTGAGACAGGAAAATGTCTCCAGCCAGGACTTCAGCTAAGCACAGTCAGTCAAACAATCTTGTTGGTTACAAAATCGTTAAGACTTGTCATGCCATCCTTTTAAAAGACATGGATAAAAACTGATATTAAAGTTTGGTTATACAGTTCAAACTAACTTATACAACAATCAAACAAACAAATAAGCAAACCTGCTCGAATAGAGAACAAAGAATGATGTTTAGCTGATTATGCACACTGTACATTCTATACATATGCTAATTCGGAAATGTATATTACTTATGAAAGTTAATAGGTTTACAGACACCAATGAAGTTAAAGTGGCCCTGACAGGATTCAACCTCTGGGATGCTGAGACATTTCAGCATCCTGCTTGATCCCACCTCAGACTGCCTCAATGCTGTTTCCTCAAAAATCTGCATCTGGAACAATTTTAAAACAGCTAGATCATCCAGCATCTCAAGACTGTTCCAGCTGACTTCATTTGAGCCCTGTACTTTCACAGCACATAGAGACTGGACAACAAACGTTACAGCTAGCTTTCTTAAGACTGGTCAATTTTCTTTGGCTCCCCAAAGAAAATGATGCCCCTAGAGGGGACAGGACATCCAAGCCCAATGAGGGGTCCCAAAGAGACTAGAAAAGGAGAGAAGTGAGAAAGGAAGAGAAAAAAGGTGTGGAGAGACCACGTGGAGAGACCAGGAGGATTATGGGAGAGCAGCCATGAGGACACACACTGATCAGAGCAATCCAGGGCAAGACCAGATGGTAAGTAATGGGACATGTGGCCTGGTAGTAGGCAGACTAGTTGGGTTAGACTAGCTCAGAACCTGCCCAGCTTAGTGCTTGCCTTTTAATAAGAATAAGGTATCTGTATCAATTATTTGGGAGCTAAAATGGGCTAGAGCGGGTGTATAAAGGCCCTGTAGTTACTTGGCAGCAAAGAGGGCACAGAACTCCCCCCAAAATACTATTACACCTAACAATACATATGCCATGTCTTGGCCTTTCCTTAATCAATATGCCAGGCCTAAAATTCAGGCTTAGTTTAAAGATGTGTTTCCAGACAAGCAGAGAAACAGCTGATAGCCTAAGGCTAAGAAAGAAAACTAGGATTTCTGGCTTCTGATTTGTTAATTAAATGA
Source organism: Grammomys surdaster (assembly GCF_004785775.1). NCBI lineage: Eukaryota > Metazoa > Chordata > Mammalia > Rodentia > Muridae > Grammomys > Grammomys surdaster. The sequence goes on along the minus strand of NW_021620768.1, from coordinate 989,106 downwards.
CTGTAAGGTCTGACTGAAGTGTTAGAAAAATCTCTGACCCAGGAATTACCAAGCCTTGTATATCTACCATTACTCCTATCTGGACCCACAGTTCAGACTCAGCCACTAGAGAACCTAGAACCCACTGCCATTTAGTTTTCCCATGACAAAATGAGAGACTAAAGGTTAGGCACTCTAGCAACCTTGGTGGTCTGTGGGTCCCACTTCAAGAGAAGTGACCAAGGCTGTAGAACAGAACTTCGAAGCCTTGAGTGGGGAAGACTGGTTGTGATGTGGACTACTACAGTGTAGAGAACAACAGGCCACTCTAGGCAGCATGTTCAGGAGGAATCTTAACATCCTGAGAACTTGTACCAACATTTTAAGAGAAATCAATGACATTCCATAGATCCTTCTTATTGAATAATCTAGAACCTTAGATCAGTTTGGGGAGAAATTTATTCTCTGATTTAATCCCAAACTTAAATTAATGAAGAGCTCTTCCAGAGGAAGATATTCTTTGCCTGGATTTTCTTTTCTCTCTCCTTCCTGGGTATCATTGTGTGTCTCAATCTGAAGATCTCTTCCTCCAGGAGTCTGTAAACCTAAATATCCTTCCCACATATTCCAATTGGCTATCAAGTGAGTAAGTTTCAGTACTATCTCAACATCTGTCTCCTCTCAACAAAATCATCATTTCCTTAACACCACAGTAGGCATCTTAGTCATGGTGAGCCCATGTGCTGCATGCCATATGAAGATAATCGTTACACCAACCTTATCTGAGGGACAGTATGAATGAATTCTCCCCATACTGAAACCCTGTTCCAGAGAAAACACTGAAACCTAAGTAGCATTTTCCTTTGTCTGTGAGGCTTTGAAAAGAGGGTCTGCAGTTCTTGCTTCATACAAGGTCCCATTCACATAGCTATTCACTACACTCTCTTCAGTTACCACCTCCCAGAACAACAGTGGCCTTTTTCTGCAGCAGCAGTCTCTTGGAGAGAAGCTTCTAAGAGCCCTGCTCTGTGGAATGAATGGAGCCAGCCTTGGGTAGGCAGGACAATAGCAGGGTAGATCCTGTCTGCAGACCCCTGTGGGGAAAGGCAGCCTAGAAACTAAGCTGCCAATAGGGAAACCCCTAAAACTCAATACTGAAGGCAACAACTCCAACAAGGCTGGCCTGTTCCTACAATAACTATTAAGTACCCAAGACCAAATATCCATTATGAACAAGAAGAATTCTTGGTCTCAGCTCCTGGTATATGGGTATTTTATATGCATGTATATCTATGTACCATATACATGACTAGAGGCCAGGAGAGGGCATTGGAGCTGCAGGCAGTTGTTAGTTGCTGGGAAATAAACCTAGGTCCTCTTCCAGAGGACTCAGTGCTCTTAACTTCAGAGCCATATCTGGCAGCAGTGTTTAGAGCCATTTTCTTAAAATTCTTGTAGGAAATCAGCAATGTCAAAAGTAAGCTACAGTTCAATTCTAGAAACAGTATTTTTTATGTGTAAAAAATACCTGCCAGGCAGTGGTGGCGCACGCCTTTAATCCCAGCACTTGGGAGGCAGAGGCAGGCAGATTTCTGAGTTCGAGGCCAGCCTGGTCTACAGAGTAAGTTCCAGGACAGCCAGGGCTACACAGAGAAACCCTGTCTCGAAAAACCAAAACCAAAACCAAAACCAAAACCAAAACCAAAACCAAAACCAAAACAAACAAACAAACAAAAAAACAAAACAAAAAAAAAAACCCAAATATAACAAGAACTGGAAACTAAAAGATCACCCAGAAAGGCAGAAAAGACACACTGTTTTGACCCTTGACTGACAGGACTGGATGTGATAACCAACATAAAACAAGAGTAGGACAGTACCTCCTTTTTTTTTTAAATCAAAGTTTTCTACATGCTACAGACTATGTGTAAACTTTTATATAAATCCTGACTCTATTTTACTGCTGCTTTATTCATTATAGCAAAGAATCAGAATCAACCTAGTTGTTCATCAACAGATAAATGAATAATGAAAATCTGTGTGTGTGTGTGTGTGTGTGTGTGTGTGTGTGTGTGTGTTGTATAGGAGATATATATCTATACTACTCAGCTGTGAGGAATAATGAAGTTAAAAAAATTGCAGGAAAATGGGTGGACTTACGATGTATAATATTCAGTGAGGTCACATAATCTCAAAAAGAAAAAAAATCCCATGTTCTCTCTTATATGTGGGATCCACAATAACAACATGAGCAAACGTGCCTGCGGGGGCAGTGTGACAGGAAGAGGACAAGAGAGGCTAAACAGACGGGATGAGGAACACAGGTAAGAAGACAAGCTGTGAAAGAGGACATATAGCTAATTGCTTTTCTAGTTCTAATTCTGTTGATTTTTTTTTCTGGTTTTGATAATGGATAAGGGCATACATTCAGCAAGAATTTAATAAATTCCTTATTAATAACAAGCTTTGCGGTTTCTGTTTTGAATGCTAATTCTAACTGTATATAGGTTAAGTTGTAAATTCTGAGTATGGTTAATTTTGGTGTGTAATATTTCTATTTATTTGCAAGTTTTTTAAAGTTTATTTTAAAACTAGCTTTTGTATAAATTCTTTTGCACAAATAAATAATAATAAAATCAAACTGCTATGTGTATGTGAAGAAGGAATAACACAGATGTATGGTGAAATTTGATGGCCATCAATCAGTAAAGAAATAAAAGCCTAATGAGGTTGGAGGAGATAGACCATTTGATACAAAGGGGCTAAAATGAATGTTATGAAAACAGGGCAGTCTACCTTATTATGGTAGGCAATACTACCATAATTATCAGGCTATAGGCTGAAAGGAAGAAGGAAGCCATCAATTCCAAGCTAGACAGCTAGGCCTAGAAAAATGCAGGAGGTTTCAAGAAAAACAGAGTGCTTTGGACTCAGATCTAAAGATACTTAAACAATCCATCTTCCTTCCTTCCTTCCTTCCTTCCTTCCTTCCTTCCTTCCTTCCTTCCTTCCTTCCTT
>NW_021620768.1:976698-986099 GCF_004785775.1 Grammomys surdaster | reverse complement strand
CTTCCTTCCTTCCTTCCTTCCTTCCTTCCTTCCTTCCTTCCTTCCTTTCTTCCCTCCCTCCCTCCCTCCTTCCCTCCCTCCCTCCCTTCTTTCCTTCCTTGTCTTGGGACACGGAACTCACTGTACTGACAAGTCTGGCATCAAACTCTCAAAGATCCACTTAATTCTTCCTACCAAGTTCTGGGTTTAAGGGTGTACGCCACCATGCTAGCTAGCTACTGGAGTTTCAAACACTCTTGGTCTTGTACATTATGATCTCAGAGCCATTATGGTCAGTTCTCAATAGAGACCCAACAGGACTGTTGGTAACCCAAGCATGGATCTTCCAGTGACAAGTGAGGTTAAATTTAGGCCAATCTGGGTCCTTGGCAAACTAATTTCTTTGACAACACTTAACCACTATGCTATAAAATTCACAAAATGCTTCCACAAAACTCATAGCTAGTTAGTGGCTGAGTGGGGCTCACATAACAACCTTTACCTTAAAGTCCTCTTCTTCTGTATCCATCTACCAGCATGACTATTACATCCCTTAAATATGGTCTGATATTTAGGAATAGAGTATGAATGACTGATCAGGATCTATTAAATACACACTAATCTTCTCAAAGCATGACCCAATTTTCTAAGAGATTACCCCAAAATAGACTATCCTTTCCCCATCTCTCTAAAGGACTGCACTGAAGAACTCAAAAACTATTTGTTAGAAGTAGCCCAACCCAAGAGTCTTAGCAAGATAAATTTGTTCAAGGTCTATACTCAGTGAACTGCTGGGTACCAGTGTAAGACAAGTGACTGTTAATGAAGTTTCTATTCTATCAATCGCACTGTCCCTTTCCCAGTCAACTAGGCTCACAGTCAGGAATCACATTAAACTCAGCTCTAACATAACTCATTGATTGTCCTCCCATAATGCCGCCTGCACCCAGCCTCTTCTCCACTGTCACTGTCACCAACAGTTCTGACACAAAACTCATCTCTGGCATAGACTGCTACAAAAACTTCCAGCTAGCTTTCCCACACTTAAACTCTCTTCTAATTTACACATCAACACACAGATTTGCTCTTTACTCACCATTTTTTAAGTCTTGCATTACATTTAATTGTGCGTATGCACACACATGACTGACATAGCACACATGTGGGGGCCAGAGACCAGGAATTGGCTGCTTTCACCATGTGAGTTCCAGAAATTGAACTCAGGTTGTCAGGCTTGATGGCAAGCAACCCTTAATCCACGGAAACATTACACTGACTTTGCCCCAGAGACCTGCAAGCACACCATTTCTAGTCCATGCCCATTCCAGAAGCTCTGCTCATCTTCCCTTTGCCCAAATGCCTTCCTCTTCCTTCCACCTAAAAAACTGGTCCTCTCCTACCTGTTTATAATTGTTTCTTTAGATTTATTTATGTATATGAATGTTTTACTTACAAGCATGTTTGTGTACCATGTGCATGTCCAGTGCCCACACAAGTCAGAAGTGTGTCAGATCCCTTGGAACTAGAGTTATTTATTGGTGGTTGTGAGCTACCGTGTGGGTGCTAATCATCAAACCAGGGTCAAGGCCCAGAACCACTGAGCCATCTTTTCAGCCTCTTCCCTACCAGTTTTTATCACTATCATTTTTCCCCCTTCAAATCTGTCTAACCTGAGTGTCTTTCTGAGCCTAAAGACATCTAGATTGATTGTCTAAAATTCTATCAGGGGCCATAGTTCTTTCACATTCCCACATCCCTGGATTTCAAATTCCCTTTCTCTTTCCATCAGGTACTCTGCTCCTTTTAATTGTTCATGAATTTCAGGGAGACATAAGAATTATTCCTGAACAAAAAAAAGTCCTGGTTCACTGGAAACATGACATTGCTTCCAGAGTCTCTAGGGACATACTATCTTTAAGGATCAAATCTTTAAGACTGACTAGCTCAATGGACTCATTTTTCCAGTTAAGAAAATAAAGATCCAAAGTGGGAGCAAAGCTGACCCCAGCATCCATATTTGTTAACTCAGGAATCTGAATTTTTCCTACAAACACCAATGTGACTGACAATCACAATGTGAAATCAATCTATCTATCTATCTTTCTTTCTTTCTTTCCTTTTTATTTTTTTTGAGACTAGAATCACCAACTTCTTTCATCCTGTTTGACCAATGGGTTGAGGGAGTGGCCAGGAAGGCATTTACAGGTCTAAGCTGGGATCTTTCCCCAATGCAGTAATTAAGAAATAAAAGGGGGAGGGGCTGGAGAGATGGCTCAATGGTTAGAAGCACTTGGTGATTTGCAGAGGACCAGAGTTGCATTCCCAGCATTCATATGGTGGCTCACGACCATCTGTCATTCCAGTTCCAGAGGATCCAATGCCCTCTTCTGGCCTCCAACAGCACTGCACACATATGGTTCACACAGATACATGCAGATACAACACCCATGTATATAATATAAAAATAAATAAAAATTATTTATTTTAAAAAGTTAGGGGAAGTGATTAAATATATTGCTTGAAATTTTTAAAATTAAAAATGAAATAAACATCCACTGAATAAAAAAAAGAACAACAAAAACCAACCAACCAACCAAAAACAGAAGATACATAGCACCCAGGGGTAAATTTCTAAGCTACATGATAACTTTTTTAAGCTAATAAACCAGTAAAAATATTTTTTATAGTAATGCCACTATGATAATGTGAAGTAAAGTCAGTTAGTATAAATGAAAATAACTCATGTCTTCTTACAGATTTACGGAGTTAATAACCCTTTTAAACACACACACACACACACACACACATACACACACACACACACACACACACAAATCTTAGGTCTTTAAAGCAGCTAGGGACACTATCCAAACCCTGTTCCACAGAGGCAGTTAGCTTCCAGAACTCCCTTATCTGTGTGTTCATTTAGGGACTACCCATACAGTTCCCACTATTTGTTTTTGGTTTCTGATGAATGCAATTATTTTTCATTTTTGTTTATGCTCCTAAACTGAAGGGCAGTTTCTCTGCCTGATAGTACTTTGACCAGGGGAAAAGTATTAGATTGCTCTATCAGAACATTTCTGAGTATCAAAATTAAGCTTAGCCTGCTCCTGCTTCATAATACTGACTCATGGCCAAATGTTTCACCTGCAACCCACCACTGTCTCCATCTAACACTCTAGATGAAGACAAGGGTGTTCTGTGGAGAAGACTTAGCACTCCCAGTTTTTACTATTTGCTGCTTTAGGTTGTTTGTTTTGGTTTTTTTTTTTGTTTTTTGTTTTTTTGGTTTTTTGAGACAGGGTTTCTCTATGTAGCCCTGGCTCTCCTGGAACTCACTCTGTAGACCAGGCTGGCCTCGAACTCAGAAATCCACCTGCCTCTGCCTCCCAAGTGCTAGGATTAAAGGCGTGTGCCACCACTGCCCGGCACTGCTTTAGGTCTTTATGGCTGTGCTGGGAGACAACCCTTCTAAAGTAAATAATAACTAAGTTAAATATCTAGAGTTTGATGGTCCCAGAGTTCACTAGAGACAGGACTCTCAGTGGAAGAGATCTCTGACAGTAATAGTTCTGCATTTCTTCTGAAAGCTCCTACTATATGAATGACCTAGGATCTTTCCTGGGGATTCTAGTGTACTTGCCTAGAATGTTAGAGGCCCTAGGTTCTCCAGCCCTGAAAAAAAAAAAGTGTGGTGGGAAGCAGAACCCATAACAAATTCTAACTGCACCCTACAGAATGACATCTATTAGTCAAAGTAGAACTCTCTTCCACTCATCGGAATTCCAGAGGAGGAGGCTGGGGAGTAGTCAATAGGTAAAAGTCAATAGGTCCTGAAGGCATGAGGACCTGAGTTTGGATTCCTGGAGTTCACTGGTCAGCCAGCAAGCTCCAGGTTCAGTGAGAGACCCTGTCTTAAAAAATAAGATGGAATGTGATTGAAAAAGATACCTAATGTCAACATGTGTGCATACAACCAAGCATATACATATGTGTACACACACACACACACACACACACACGCACGCACGCACGCACGCACGCACGCACGCACGCACGCACGCACGCGCGCGCAGTGATCTTCCTCAGTTTCCCAAGTGCTGAGATTAGAGGATGGGCCACCACACCCACCTATCAGTATTGCTTTTTTTTTCTTTTTGAGACAGAGTCTGTAGCTCAGGCTGGCCTAAATTCCCTATGAAGCCAAGAAGGACCTTAGATTTCTGATCCTCCTGCCTCTACTTCTGGAGTGCTGAGATTATAGGAATAAAGTGCTGGTGATTGAACCTAGTTCTTCCCGCAGTCCAGCAAGCATGCTACCAACTAAGCTATACTTCCAACCCAGTATTATTTTCTGTTCTCCTCACCTTGTACATTTCTGTAACAACAACAATAAAAACAAAAACCTATTCTTTTTTTTTTTTTTTTTTTTTTGGTTTTTCGAGACAGGGTTTCTCTGTGTAGTTCTGGCTGTCCTGGAACTCACTCTATAGACCAGGCTGGCCTCGAACTCAGAAGTCTCTGCCTCCCAAGTGCTGGGATTAAAGGCATGCACCACCACCAACCGGCTAAACTTATTCATTCTTAATTTCTCAAAATAATAGAACTTTCTGATACTCCTTAACTTTTAAAATTATTATTATTGTTGTTTTGAGACAGGTCTTAATATGTAGCCCTGGCTGACCTCAGACTTGATTTGTAGACCATCTTGCCTTTGAACTTCCAGAGATCTGTCTGCTTCTCCCTCCCAAATGCTAAGATTAAAGGTGTGCTCCACCACACCAGCTTTAACTTGTTTTATATTATTTAATTCATGAAGTAGTGCACAAAGCTAAATCAAATCCATGAATTTACCATGTAGAATTTAGTTTCACAATTTAAAAAGTAATTTGGAATGTCTTCTCTCATTTGGTTTGTGCCTTTCAACAGCCCTGGAGGGAGATACAACAAGCAAATTTCAAATAGCAAACCCAGAATCGTGTGAACTGGAGCTAACAGTCATGTGGGACTGCTGCTCTACACAGGGGGAAATGGAGAAGACCAAGAATTCTTGGCATAACTGTGTTTTTTTTCTGGTTTGGTCTTCACATGAGCTACCTTTGTGCAGGGAAAAGCTGTTCTGTAGATACAAACTCTCACCCTATCCAGTCCCAAGAAGATTTACCCTGAGGTATTAGGCATAATCTCTATTTGCAATACCAAACACATTTTCAGAAAATACTGAAATTAAGATGAAGGGCCCAAAAGACATACACAGGGGTAGCCACATCTTATCTGTCTTTCACTAACAACTGATGGTCATGAAGAGAGAAATCATCTAAACACACTCCATGACTGCCATAACCCAACAGGAGAAAACTGATGTAAAAGACTGCCAAGTAGGTAGCCCAGTCTCTATTTAAGCCACACTCGGTCTCTCCAACCTGTCCATTTATCATCTAAAAAATACAGAACACCAAAGGAACCTTTTGCTATAGTTTACCCTAGATTAACTACATGACCAGGTTACTGAAACAACTTGCGGCGGATGAATTCACACTTTTTGGTATGTTCACTTACCCCAAGACAAATCTGGAGTATTTTATGGAGCACTGACTATGCACCAGGCACTAAACTTAGCATACAGGACAAAAACAAGCAAACTAACACAGCCTCTGCTTTCAGAGCTGACCAGTGCCACTTCTGTGGCCTTTTGGGGTGTTGTATTGTTGAGACAGGGTGCAACTCAGGCTGGCCTCAAATTCTCTGTATAGCCCAGGCTTCAAACTTGTAATCCTTCCTGCTTCAGCTTCCCAAGTACAGGGGTTATAAGCATGTACCACCATGTCTACTTCCCAATTAGATCGCCTGTCCTCAGGAAGAAATGAATAATTTTCTAAAACCTTTATACCATCTTACAAGCTAAAAGAGAATAAAATTCCTGACACCATAATTTGAAACATTTCCTTCTAATCTGTTACTCCAGCATGGCATCAGACTAAATTATCATGTGGGAGGCGGAAGCAAGATTGTGAATCCCAGAAACACAGCAAGTTGGTGAAGCCAGCTGGGGTGTAGATACCAAAAAAAAAAAATTGTGAATTATTTACATTCATAAGGTACAGAGCCTGTGACATCAAGTTCAACAGTGTACTTTGACTCTATTGCAAGATCAGGGAAGCTAGCAAGAGAAAGCCAGAAGAGGACCTCAGTTCCAGGACTGACCTTCTCACTAGGGCAGAAAATCAGCCACGGTAAAGGCAAGGAAGGCCTTCCCATGGAATAACACTGTGCTTTAACTCCAGAGATTATAGGTACAAAGTACAGGGGAACACTTGACAACTGCCTCACCCAACTGCCAAAGAGAGCAAAATGCTGCCTTACCCATTCTAAATGATGAGTCTATAAACCTCTGCCGATAGAATAGGCAACAAAAAGGACCAGGGATTCAGAATCAGAAGATTTTACACTAGATCCTGACACTCCTCAGACAACATTAAACAGTACTGGATATACCAGGAATCCACTCAGTCTCATCTGCAAAATGTGAGCAGTGACTTCCGACTTGTCTACCTCACGGATAAATCCTGAGGTTCAAACAAGGAATGTTCTAATGAGAACACGTGGGCCCCTGAGGTCTGTATCTGTGACGTCATGCAAGTTCCTAGAGGAACATCTCACACTATCCCAAAAGCCCTCACTGCCTCCTCCTCACACCCCTCAATACCTGGTTTCCATCTGCTCACATCGCTGAATTAATAGAAATTATTCACCATCTCAAATCTTAATTTGAGTATACTAATCCCCCAGGTCGAAGAGGAGGAAGAGAAGGGCAGACATGCAAACCCTTCACCTCCTTACTCTGACAGCTTCAGTTATCCTTTCCCAGGGGCAAATTACAGAAGACCACAATGGAAAAGGGAAGGGAGACGCCAGCTAGCCTCTGTGGTTGCCTGCTCTTCCCCACTGCAAGGCAGTTCCCCTACACACGGACTACTAAACAGATCTAACTCGGACCCCCAGACAACACAGAGGTAGTGTTTGGGAGGCATTATTATGTTTTAGACCGCACTCCACAGTCAAAGGGAAATTACTATTAGCATGTATAGCCAGAGGTTAACTGACTCACGGAGAGCAACTGCTGACTTACAGCTACTCCTTCCTACCTCACAAACATTAGTTTTCCATTTGACTGTTAGTGTCCAACCAACTACCTACCTAGCCAGTTAGGATGTATAGACTATCCACAAACACACCCCCATGGAGGATTTTTAAGGAGGAAGGGTTGAAGAGGGGAAGGGGAAGGAATGGCAAGGCAGACACCTACCAAAGGCGTACCAATCCTTTGGAGGACAGGAGAATCACACTGCAATGTTACCGGTAATAGGAAAGCCAGAACAAGCTCATGGGGGAAGGGGCATCATGTGCTTCCAGCTGATTTCAACAGCCTAGGAGCCAAAACAACTCCTTCCGGCTTCAAGCAGAGGGAAGGCCTGTTTTGCAGAGTCAAGCTTATTGGGAACAGCTTGGAAAATTAAACCAAGAGCATCAGCCTATTGGCAGGTCTCAATTTAAACTCTAAACTCGGGGAAGAAATTCTAATGTGGCCTAAACATTTCTGAGCTCTATCAACCCCTGGTGATACTGGTGACACCAGCAGGGTCTTTCTGTCCCAACATTTCAGGCCAGAACATCTTCCTCATTTTAAATTAGGAACCACCCTACCACTGTGATCCACCATTCCATAACAACCAGCCTGACGGAGGCTCCCAGCCCTGTCAGTCATTCCTCTATGCTCCCCAGATAACTAAAGCTAGTCCCCACTTACCCCTGTGGGTTCACATGATCAGACTTGGTCCAGTCTTGGAATCCCTAGGCTAGCCAGTTGGGGGGGACTCAGAGTCAGCCTTACACCTGGTGTAAGGCAAAAGCCACTGCAAGCATTACCCAGTCCTCTCCAGCTTCAGTGCTTACTGGGTATAAATGACACAGAATTATGGGCTACATTTTGAACATGGACACACACCGAGGGTGAAGAAACATATATACTGTATACTGACAGTCCTCATAGACCACAACCAGTCAAACACAACACCTTCCTCCCAGTATTTTAGTAAGTGTTGGAAAAATCCCAAATTATTTAAACATACCTGTCTATACTATGGGGCAATCGTATGCTCATGGTTTCTCCGTGTCTTCACAGTTCTGAAATCCTGTAGTTTCTTTGGGCGTCTTGATCAGGGCTGAGTCCCTTGCAATTTTGAAGGAAGGTGAGAGGAAGGCCTCCCAAGTTGAAGACTGAATCCTTGTTTCTTCCAGCTGTCAGGACCCTGGTAACTGCAGTGCTATTCTGCTTCTATCAGTTAACATGGTCTCCTCCTTCCTTGACTCTTTACCCTCCCCTCCCTTTTCTTAAAAAAGAAGAAAATGGAAAGGAAAAAAAAGAGGAAAAACTATGACCTTCTTAGAAACCAAAATGTTAACCACAAATCTCTTCAAGGTTAGCCCTATGGGCTAAAAAATGAACCACAGAAAGAATCTGACTTCAAAATATCAGTCTTAGCTGCAGACAGATAAAAACCATCCTTTCAATCCAGTTTCCCCAGCTGTCCTTCTGTTGACAGGGAAGCCTTAAGCTCCAAAGGTTGAAAAATCTCTGGTTTCCAAATGCTTAAAATGCCAACAGCGGAATTATTCCAGGGAAGGAAAAACAAAACAAAACAAAACGGCCGAACAAATCCGAAATGGCACTTGGGGAAAAAAATCTTCAGATGATTTGCACAGTTAAAATAAATAAAACCATACAGCAGTATGTACACAACACGAAGTCCAGTGCAGCCCTGGGAAGCAAAATTTGTGGATATCTTAAAAATCAAAACAAAACAACGATCTTCTACAGTAAAGGTTTTGAATTCTGAAATGAGCCAATTGTGCACACTCACACAGAGACACACACAAAAATCACAAAACACCTGAAGCGCAATGCTTTCTACCTTCGAAACGGTAGCATTGGCGAAAATCCCAGGAAATTTTAAACCTTCTTTTCCCTTTCGACCTGCAGGTTCCTGCACCTAGCCCAGCCCTGTACTCAGCCCCAGCCTCAGATCGGCCTTTTTCTCAGACAATTTCCTCAGTCAGCTCTGTGTGCTCCTGCACGTCCAGGCTCCGAAAGTCTCTCTCGCCGCAGCGCCCTGGAGCGGAGGTCCCGCTTCCCCTCGCCCGCCGATCGTGCCCGGCGACCCGCTCCTATTATTTTTGCGGTTCGACTAGGGCCAGGGCGCCCTCCACAGCGGCGCGGAGAGCCCGGGCCGCGGCCTCGGCCTCCGTGCCCGCCCGCCCGCCAGCCACAGCCTCCCCGCTCGGCCGCTCCCGGCGTCCGCGTCGCGGCCGCTGCGCTTCCGTATAGGCTGGACCGCTAGATCGGAAGAGCGGTCCAGCCT
>NW_021620768.1:908416-976298 GCF_004785775.1 Grammomys surdaster | reverse complement strand
GCCGCCCGCCCTCTCACAGCCCCGCGTGCCCCTGGTCCGCGCTCTGCGGCCTAGCTGCTCCCGGTGCTGCCGTCCCAGAGGCTCGACCTTTGTTTCCGCAGTGTCCGCCGGCCGCGCCTCTGTCGGCGCTCTCGCTACCGTCCGGTCGTTTTCTGCCCGTTTTCACTCATTTTTCGCGGCTCCCTTCCAAGTTATCAGTAACCCTCCTAGCTGTGACCTCGCCCCTCTGTCTGCCCCCGTGGCTGTACTCGAATTAGCTTGAGTATCTTGTATGGCTCTTTTAATTTCAATGCAAAAGCCTTTGCAGGGCAATGTTATTTTGATGACACACAACCCCTTCGTGAAATCACGGTTTCTAAATCTCTTCAAGTAACTGTCGGTAGTCAGAAGTAATGATTGAAGTAAAAAGGAGACTGAGGAGGAATTGTAGTTTTGCTTGGATAAGCTATGCAGGCACTGGTATGTTTCCAAGTATTCGCCTTCTGTCTACCTTGGTCTTGGCCTACCTGAGCCCATTCAGGTTTTGAATTTGCCATCTATGTTAGCAAGAGGGAAAAGAAACTGATTAGGCATCTGTTTAGCACCTACTAAACTTAGGTTTCCTTACTTCCTTTTTCAGTGCACTTTGCTATAGTGTGTGTGTGTGTGTGTGCGTGTGTGTGTGTAATATGTGACACAGACATTTGTTCTCATCAAATAAGACACCAACAGTTTTTACTGAAGCCTGTTTTTGAGAGCCAGTGGATTTATTGGGGTTACTTCTAAGAGCACGAGCCCTTAAAGGCAGCTGCACCAGCATCCACCACAGGAGCCATTGGAGTTGATATTACTTTTATATAACCTTGGGGAGGGGCATTTTGACTCTTGGTTGTTTCAGAAAGTTCTTTAAATTTCTGAGTGCTTACCTTCTGAATCTTAACAACTGTTGTGCTCTTCCACAGGTGTGATTGTGGGGACCAGAGGACAACTGTGGGTGGCATTCTTCCTTAGGTACCAAACAATCTCACCCCTTCTTTGGAGTCTTGCCTCTCAATAGCCTCAGCTTGCTGAGTAGGCCAAGAATAGCTGGTGAGTAAGCGCCACCCTTTTACCCTTCCCATCATTGTGAATACAAGTTCACGACAACCAAAACTCAGCGTCTTTATGTGTGTTCTAGGGGTTTGTTGTGTAGCAGTTTCCACTCAATTTAGAACCTTCAATCTTGAAGAAAATTCTATAAGACATAGGATATGACGTGAAACATGATAATTTTTAGGCAAGACATTTGAAGGAGAGGTAAGACATTCTGTCCTGCAGAGAGAAGCTCCTTAAGACAGGAAATAAAAACTCAAAATAGCTTCAGAAAGTTCCTGAAACTGACTAGATTCACTAGTCCCCTCCCTCTCCAAGCATATATAATTGATAAGAACTATTTTGAATCATTCTCAGACAATCTAATTTTAAGACCAACTAAGCAGCCTGGAAGAGGCTCAGAACAACTGAGCTACCTACCTAGAAAGGACACTACAACATGTTGAGCTGCTGCAGAGTGTGCAGTGTGTTCCAGGTTCCCAGCTTTTGTGGGATGTGCTTTGGTGATGCTGCTGTCTTAAGTTCCTATAAGAAAGTCCCCACCTACATTTCTGTAAGCAGCCCTAATGAGACTCATTGGGTCACCAGATTGGATACCACTATCCATACTGTGTTCTGTTCTTGGTCCCTTTCTGGAGTGGGTAGATACTTGGTTACATTTTCTCAGAAACTGTCTGTCACACAGTAGGGTTAAACTCAGGTTCTTGTACTTGCAAAGCATGTTTTTACCAACTGAGCATTATCTCCAGATGTTCGTTTCTTTGTTTTGAGATAGTATTTTCACTAAGTATCTCAGGCTGCCTTCAATCTCTGAGCAGTCATATGGGATTTATTAGAATGGGTTACAGGCTATGGTCCAACCATAGCTGTCTACCAATGGAAGGGCCAAGATAAGGATCCAGTAGCCATTCAGTCCACAAGGCTGGAAGTCTCCGTTGGTCTTTACTATATGCCAGATTCCTGAAGTAGTCAGCCCTAATGCCAGTGGAGAAATGGATTTACCAGCAAGAGCGAGAACAAGTAGGGAGGGAGAGAGAAAGAGAGAGAGAGAGAGAGAGAGAGAGAGAGAGAGAGAGAGAGAGAGCTTCCTTCTTCTATGTCCTTTATATAGGCTGCCACTAGAAGGTATGGCCCAGATTAAAGGTGAATCTTCTCACTTCAAAAGACCCAGATTAAAAGTGTGTCTTACTACTTCAAATGACTTTATTAAGAAAAAAAATCTCTCAGGCTGGGTGTGGTGGCATGTTTCTTTAATCTCAGCACTTGGGAGGCAGAGGCAGGTGGATCTCTGTGATTTTCAGACCAGCCTGGTCTACAAATGAGTACCAGGACCACCAGAGCTACACAAAGAAACCCTGTCTCAAAAAAACAACAGCAAAAACAAAAGAAGGAGAAGAAGAGGAGGAAGAAGAAGAGGAGGAAGAGGAGGAGATCCCTCACAGATGTACCAGGCCACTTGGGTTTTTGTTAATTCCAGATGTAGTCAAGTTGACAACCAACAATAGCTATCACAAGTTTACTCCTTGTCAACTTGACACACAATCATATCTCCTTAAGTTATGCTTAATTTCTAAATGAAAACAATAGCTAGGTAATAATTATGTCTAACACAATAAAAACTATCCCACATATGATTAATTACAAATGCATTATATATTTAAACCATAATTACACCTAATGCAATATAACCATTCCTCATATAATCACAAACACATAAATTTTAGAATAGATGGTATTATCTCTTTTAGTATCTCAAACTTACTTATTATAAACACTGATACTCTCTTCATTGATGTTACATAACATGGTAAAGGAATTGAGGAAAGAAAGCACAAATATATGTACAAACACATGCTTAACAAAATATGAGAGAAATATTTATGTCAACTATAATCCTTGTTTCTGCATCTGGTATGTGGCCTTATCTGTGTTTATAACTATCTCACTCTACTACCCATTCTGTATTTCTTCCACCCTCTCCAAGCACTTCAGCAGGTCTTGGTTTTTTTTCCTGGAAGAAAGACCCATACCTTCATTCCTGAAAGGTGTGTGCCCTTTGTCATGCTGCCTGGATTTTGGTAGTTTCCAACTTTAATCACTAGACATGGTAGCACCAAGGAGCCTCCTAAAGGAACTCCTCAGTGCAGACATAATCTTTCCTACCTCCATTGTACAGAAGCGATCCAATTTCCCCATGGTAATCTGGATCTATCACCCCTCCTAACACTGTTCCTTTCTTAGCCTGTTGGCTTAATGGTACCAGAAGCCCAAAATGTTAAGGGGGAGAGGTCTGAGCTTCCAGTTGAATAATGTTTGTTGTGGCTCCAGGAAGGAGTACTCCTTCTTCTGGAATCAACACTTCTAGGCCAGCAGAAATTAAAGTCATGGGAACAGGAAACAAAAATCTTCCTAGTGGGTTACTAAGGTGTAATAATGAGTTAGGATCTGTAGATCCTAGCTGTGGGAGGAACCATATCATATATTAGATATATATTCCAATACCATATATATTCAAAACTTATACCTCCTTCTGGTGAACTCTGCCCCAGCACTCCTGGCTGCTGCCACCTAATTGGCACTGTAATTGTCTTCAAACGGCTATTCCATCTTTCCATCAGATCAGCTGCTTCAGGATGGTGGTGAACATGGTAAGACCAGTGGATTCCATGAACACTGGCCCACTGTTGCACTTCTCTGGCTGCAAAGTAAGTTCCTTGGTTAGAAACAATATTGTGTAGAATACCATGACAGTGGATAAGACATTCTGTATGTCTACAGATGGTAGTTTTGGCAGAAGCATTACATCCAGGAAAGGCAAATCCATAGCCAGAATAAATATCGACTCCAGTAAGGACATAGCATTGTCCTTTCTGTGGAGGAAGTGGTCCAGGATAGTCAATCTGCTACCAGGTTACTGGCTGGTCACTCCAGGGAGTGGTGCCATCACTGTTGGTTTCTGTTATTGGCAGATCTGAGACTCAACAGCAGCTGTAGCCAGATCAACCTTGGTGAGTGGAAGTCCATATTATCTAGCCTATTCATAACCTCCAGTTCTGCCACCATGGCCAATTTGATCATGGGCCTATTGGTCAAAGACAGGGATGTCTGGGAGAAGAGGCTGACTCTCCCCAGAATGGGTCATCTTATCTACTTGATTACTAAAATCCTCCTCAGCTGAAGTCACCTTTTGGTGAACATTTATATGGGACACTAGTATCTTCATATCTTAACCCATTTGGGGAGATCTATCCACATACTTCTTCCCCAGATGACTTTCTTACCAACTTTCCAATCATACTCCATTCAAGCCCATGACCATACCAACCAATACATTGGCTACAGCCCATGAATCAGTGAACAGTCACACATCTGGCTATTGTCAGTGTGTGACCAAATGACAAAATGTACTGCCTGAAGTCCTGCCCACTGTGCAGATTTTTCTTCACCGGTATCTTTCAGGGTTGTCCCAGAAAGGGGCTGTAGTACTGTGGCTGTCCATTTCTGGGCTGTGCCTCCGTAACATGAAAAAACCATCAGCAAACCAACCCTAGTCTTCTCTTTCTCAGTTAAACACCCCATGAGGCTATAGGTGCATGCTTGGCAGAAGACAGAACACTGTAACAGGAGTAGAAACCCTAGACATTTGGGAAACTCCTTCATATAACTTGCTTGTGTCTTCAGGACCTGTTTGGACCAGATCATGTATATACCACTGCCATTTGATAATAGACTGGTCCTGTGCACATCCTATTTCATAGTTTGGTGGATCAGATAACACCCAGCTTGTGATGGGCAGCCCAGTTTTAATGGTAATTTGGTGGCCCATTGTCAAACATTCAGTTTTCATGAGGCCCAATAACAGGCCAAGAGCTATCTTTCAAAGGGAGAATAGTTGTCTAGAGATGATTGTTGTGCATTGCTCCCAAATCCCAAAGATCCCTTCTATGATTTGCCCATAGGGGCCTGCCAACGGCTCTAAACAGCATCCCTCCTATTTTCCACTGACACCTCAAGTACCGCACAAATCTAGCAGCTTTCCATGTCACTTGGTATTTGGGTCTGAGTAACACACCCAAGTGAAGAACATGCTGTCTCCAGAATCTAGATAGGCCCACTAACCACTGTGCTTCTTTTTGGTGGTGGGAGGGGCTACATGCAGTAATTTATCCTTCACTTCAGAAAAAGTACCTTTGCATGTCCCAAACCACTAGACCCCTAAGAATTTCAGTGAGGTAGAAGCCCTTGAATTTTAGTTGAGTTTATTCCCTATCCTCTGATGCACATATGTCACCACCAAGTCAAAAGTGGCTGGAACCTCCTGCTCACTTGGTCCAGTCAGCATAATGTCATCAATATGGAACACCAATGTGATATTTTGTGAAAGAGACAGATAATCAAAATCGTTTCTAAGTTATGACACAGGGCAGGAAAATTAATATATCCTTGAGGTAAGACTGTACAGGTGTATTCCTGACCTTGGTAGCTGAAAGCAAATTTCTTCTGGTGGTCCTTATAGACAGATACAAATATTTGTTATATCAATAGCATATAACATACCAGGCCATGTACCAGGAGATGTGCTAATCTTCTCAGTTAAGGACACTACATTGGTACAGCATAGGAATCATTACTTGTTTGAGTTTTTGATAGTCAACTGTCAATCTCCATGATTCATCTGTCTTCTGCACTAACCAGATAGGAGAGCTAATGGGAGATGTGATGGGAACCACCACCCCTGCATCCTTCAAGTCCTTGATGGTGGCACCATTTTCTGCAATTTCTCAAGGGATGAAATATTGCTTTAGATTCACCATTTTCCCTGGTAGAGAAAACTCTAAAGGCTTCTATTTAGCCTTTCCAACCATAGCCTTTCCAAACCTCAGTCTACCGGTCAGAATGTGAGAATCCTGCCAATTTCTAAGTATGTCCAAATTATATATTCTAGGACTGGGGAAATAACCACAGGATGAGTTCGGGGACCCAGTGAACCTCCTTTGAGTCAGATTTCAGAGAAAACTCCATTAATCACCTGGCCTCCATAAGCCCTTACTTTAACTGATGGGCCACATTGTTTCTTGAGATGTCCTGGAGTCAGTCAGTGTCAATTCAGAACCAGTATCCAATAGACCCTGGAAAGTCTGATTGTTCCTTTCCCCCCAGTGTACAGCTATCCTTGTAAAAGGCAGTAGGTCTCTCTAGGGAGAGAACAGAGAAAGCCTAACAGTACAACTCTTAGGTATTTTATCAAGGTCCTTCCTAAGGGGAACCTTGCTCTCCCTTCATTCAGTTCTGCAGACTAACTCAAGTCTGGAAACTGATTCACGGGCTGAGATTTCTTTCTGCCATGATCCAATGTAGCCTTTCTTTCATTTTTGGTTTTGTTTGTTTGTTTCTGCTTATACAGTTCAAACAAAAATGCAGTATGCTTTTTCATCTATTTCATGCCTGAAAACGCCATGACTGATTACCAGTGCCAAAGGTTCATTTAAGTCATGCCACCATAGACATCCCTTTGCCTGTGCTGCTCTCTATGAGTTAGGCTCCAATGTTCATCTCTTTGTCTATGCTCTCCATTATGATAACTCTGCTCACTCTGCCTTGGCCAGTCAGTGCTGCCACCTTGGCCAGCGCTACTTCCAGGCCCAATGAACCCTTTGCATTTAATTCATTCAACAGAGCAGCAGTGTCTCCAACCTTAAAGTCTGACACAAGGAAAGGGCGACAACAAAGCTCTTCAAATGTGCTGGTGCCCCCTCACCATTTTGTCTTATATGATTACTGAAGGGCACGTCTTCTCGGCCTTCCATAGTGGAGGATTACGATTACACAGTGTGTCTACACTAGCACTGCAATTTCCTTGAGCCTTAAAATCCCCTCATCAGCACTAACCCAAGGGATATCAAGCATAGCCAGCTCAATTTCAACCATCTTTTGACAAATGCTTCAGCCAACTACTCAAACTTTTGACACCTCCCCTCTTTTTTTAACTGAGCCTCCATATTAAACCTAAAGTCTCCTCCCGTATCAATAACTCAGCCTGATCCATATTAAACCTAAAGTCTCCGCCCATATCAATAACTCAGCCTGATCCATATTAAACCTAAAGTCTCCGCCCGTATCAATAACTCAGCCTGATCCAGTTTTATGTTCCTTCCACCATCATCCCAGACTTACTAAAATCCGTTCCCACCCATATTCCCCAGACTTCTGCTTAGATGTATCAGGGAATTCATTAAGCTCTTTAATACTGTGGAATACCTCCTCATGGACTTCCTCCCTCTAGGAACCTACTTAGCCTTAAGTAGGCTCCCCTCTAGGAGCCTTAAGTGTAGCTATAGGTCTAAAGGCAACTATTGGTGGGCCCTGAGGGACATCAGTATGTCTTGCCTTACATCTCCTTCAGAGAAAGTCACTGCTGGTTTAGCAGATCATGAAGGATTAATTTCCTCAGTCAAAGACAGGAAAAACAGTATTTCAGGGGTTGGGGATGGGAGTAAACCTTCTGCTGAGGGTAGAGAGACTACTTCCTCAGGTGAGATAAACCCTTGAGAATCTGAGAGCTCAAAGTTCTCAGCTTCAATCTGGTCCTTCCACATATCTCCATTCCACGTTACAGGATCCCATGCTTTACCAGTCAATGCCCTTACTTTAAGCACTGACACCTTCTAAAGCTAAGAATTAATTTTTTGCCCTGTAATACAGCCAACCTAATAAGGGCTACAGTTCGATTTTCTGAAAATTGAGCTCTGTGGGTGCTGAAAAGCTGACTCTCTTCCAGAGCACATGTAGAAACCTTTAGATGGAGGAGGAAGCTGCCAGATGGGCTGCATTGATGGCTGTGGGCCCTGCTGCCACAGGAGCCATATCGACCTGAGCGACTTGTGCTGCCCCGAGGCCATAGTGATGTCTGGGTCCCTGCTGCCGCCTAGGGCCACATCTGGATCTTTGTTACTGACCGTGGTTACTGATGAATGCTGTGTGGAAGTTCATGGTCTGAGCCGCAGCCTGAAGCCATGCTGTCTGTGGTCTGTGCTGCACCTGGGACTGTACAGATGCTGGTGGCCTGCGCTACCACCTGAGGCCAGGAAGATGTCTAGGTCAGTGCTACCTCCAAGGGCCATGTCTAAGTCCAAGCTGCTGACAAGGCCTATGTTGATGTCCATGTCCCAGCCCATGTTACCAGTGAAGGTCATAGAGATGTCCATGGTCTGTGCTGTAGCTGCTGAGGGCAATGCCTGGGTCCATGGTCTTAGTGCAGCTGGGGTCTGTGTTGATGTACATAGCTCATGTTACCACTGAAGACCATGTGCCAGTGTCCATGGTCTGGACCTCTGCCTGAACTCATGTTGATATTCCTGGGCCTTGCTGCTGCTGAGGGGACATACTGATACTGGTGGCCTGCACTGTCACCTGAGGCCATAGTGATGTCTGGGCCCATGCTGCTGCTGAGGGCCTTGTCTGGGTCCGTTGTCCTTCTGCAGCTGGGTGTCCTTTTGGCGGTGTGTGCTGTCACCAGAAACCATGTGGAGGCCCATGATCTGTGCCCCTGCTGTAAGAACAAGAAAGCTACTTTTGATGTGATATCGATGACTGCAGATGCATAGTCAAGACAGAGAAACATGGAAGGCTTTTGTGACAGCTCCACCCCTCACTCCCTAAAGTAACAGCTTAGACAGGAAGCCACAGAAAAGAACTCTTTTTAAAAGTATGATGGGATGCTGAAGTGTAGGTCTCTACAATTGATGGCTTCTGGCAAGGGTGCAGAAAGGGAAGGACCCAGTTCTATTTAGGAGCAGGCCACTGAGAGTTTGATTGTGCTCCAGTGAGTATAAATGCATAGGACTTTTTAAAATCTGTTTTATTTTAAACTTTTATTTTTGGGTGGTGGTCTCAAAGGTAGAGGCAGGACATGGAAGGACTGGGAAGTGAGTGTGATTGGGGTGTGTGATGTTAAAGTCCCAGAGAATCAATAAAAATGTTATGTTAGAAAGAAAGAAAGAGCCGGGCAGTGGTGGCGCACGCCTTTAATCCCAGCACTTGGGAGGCAGAGGCAGGCGGATTTCTGAGTTCGAGAGTTTGAGGCTAGCCTGGTCTACAGAGTGAGTTCCAGGACAGCCAGGGCTACACAGAGAAACCCTGTCTCGAAAAACCAAACCAAAAAAAAAAAAAAAAAGAAGAAGAAGAAAGGAAGGAAGGAAGGAAGGAAGGAAGGAAGGAAGGAAGGAAGGAAGGGGGGCTGGTGAGATGGCTCAGTGGTTAAGAGCACTGACTGCTCTTCCAGAGATCATGAGTTCAAATCCCAGCAACCACATGGTGGCTCACAACCATCTGCAATGATATCTAATGCCCTCTTGTGGGGTGTCTGAAGACAGCTACAGTATACTTACATAAAAAAAAAAAAAGTGTATGTCACTATGCCTGTCCCTTAATTCTTAAAAAAAAAAAAAGAAAAGAAAAAAAGAGAGAGGAAGGAAGGAAGGAAGGAAGGGAGGGAGGGAGGGAGGAAGGAAGGGAGGAAGGGAGGGAGGGAAGGAGGAAACCTTTAGACTACTCATGTGCATCTGGAGCTGGTCAGTTTTATCACTGAGCTCATTGTTGTCCTTCACTAGGTTCTGAGATGCTGGAAGTTGATTAATTTAATCATGGAGCTCATTCTTTTGCTTTGTCAATTAATCCCAAGATGCTAGGAGCAATGGACCAGCATAATCATTTTCTTTGTTTTCCCACAGTTTGTCAAGTTTTATATATAAACTGACCAAGACCCTTGCCTTTCACAACCAGTGAATCAGGACAATCAAATGCATTTGTCTCCTTAAGTTTGTGAAATATTCGTACTATGGGCTTTTAGTACTCCCAGGCTTCCAGGAGAGCCTTCAGTAACTGTAGATATTGACAAATTGGGAAGCCTATTCCTGATACTTTAAAAATTCATCCTTATACTTCTGTTGCTCTAGAACCACTTCTGGTACCAAAATTTGTATTAGTCAGGGTTATCTAGAGAAATAGAACTTATATAAAGTATATGTATTATATATGTGTGTATGTGTGCATTCTCACATATATTAAATATATTTATAGATATACATATGTATACACATATACACACATATACATGTATATATACATATATACACACATATACATATGTGTATATATCATACATTGTATAGGTTCCATTCTTATATAAATCATGTCAGTCATAATAAATAAATGTACATGTATATAGGATTTATAGAATTATTTCTTGTAGGCTGTGGTGCAGCTAGTTCAACTTTAGCTGCCTACCAATGGAAACTCAAGACAAGAACCCTATAGGTGCTCAGTCCATGAGGCTGGGTGTCTCAGATCATCTTCAGTATATTCCAAAATCCTGAAGAAGTAGTCTCTACTGCGAGTGAAGGAATGGACTTACCAGCAAGATCAAGAAGAAGCAGCCAAAGAGAGAAAGCTTCCTTCTTTCATGTCCTGTGTATAGGCTACCATCAGAAGGTGAAACTGAGATTAAAGGTGGATCTTCTCACTTCGAATGATTTAATTAATAATAAAAAAAATCCCTCATAGATGTACTCAGTTGCTTGGGTTTTAGTTAATGCCAGATTTGATTGGTTTTATATCAATTTGATGCAAGCATGAGTTATTTGGGACAGAAGGACTCTGAACTAAGAAATGCATCTATAAGACTGGCCTGAGGGCAAGTCTGTGGGACATTTTTAAAAATTTGTTTATTATATCTATGAACACACTGTAGATGTCTTCAGACACACCAGAAGAGGGCATCAGATCCCATTACAGATGGTCGTGAGCCACCATGTGGTTGCTGGGAATTGAACTCAGGACCTCTGGAAGATCAGTCAGTGCACTAAACCACTGAGCCATTTCTCCAGCCTCCGGACATTTTCTTAATTAGTGATTTACATGGGAGTACCCAGCCTATTATGGGTGGTGCCAACCCTAGGCTGGTAGTCTTGGGAGCTCTAAGAAAGCAGTCTGAGCAAGCTATGAGGAGCAAGCCTGTAAGCAGCACTCTTCCATATCCTCTACATAGGTTCCTTCCCAGAGTTTCTGCTCTGACTTCCTTGGATGATGAACCAAAAGCTATAAGATGAAATAAAGCTCTTTCTCAACAAATTGATTTTGGTCATTGTGGTTTAGGCCAGCAATAGAAACCCCAAGACTCTGGGACTATGGGCATAGCCTCCCATGCCCATGGGATTGTAAGTGTCCTTCAAAGGCCATGTGTATCAAAGGCTTGGTCCTCTGCTTTGGAAGGTAGGCTTAGTGGGAGATCTTTAGGTCATTGGAACTGTGACTTCAAAGGGAATTGAGGAGTTTTTACTGGAGTTTTTAGAGCCAAACACTGGGCCCTGGTTTTCGTAGCAAGCTAGACTCATCCAGATCATGTGGTTTAAAGTTGTTGATTTGACAAGATAAACAGTAATACAGGCAACAAGCCTCTAGGCATACCTGTGAAAGATTATCTATATTAGGTTAGCCTCTGGGCATGCCTGCAAAGGATTAGGTTAATTAAAATGGGAAGACCCACCTTAACTGTGATCAGTAAGCATTCCATGGGCTGGGATCCTGGACTGCATAAGAAAGAGAAAAAGCCAAGCACTCTTTCCCAGCATCCATAGTGCTCTGCTTCCTGACTGCTTACACAACCTGAGCAGATGCCTCATGCTCCTGCTGTCTGTGCCTTCCCTACCATGTAGACTTCATGCTCAAGCTGTGAACCCAAGTCAGTGCTTCCTTCATTAAGTTACTTTTGTCAGGTAATTTGTCACAGCAATGAGACAAGTAGCCTAACACATGTCCTGAAAAGGCCACTTAACCAGACAAGCAATAGTGAAAAGCAGAGAAAAAGATTATTTTGTGTGGCCACGTTGGGAAGAACAAAGAGGTCCAATCTTTTCCCCAGTCCATTTTTGGAGTCCTGACATGGGATTTAAAGAGAAGACAAGGGGGTTGGAGAAATGGCCCAGCAAACACTGACTGCTCTTCCGGAAGTCCTGAGTTCAAATCCCAGCAACCACATGGTGGCTCACAACCATCTGTAATAGGATCTGATGCTCTTATGGGGTGTCTGAAAACAGCTACAGTGTACTTACATATAACAAATAAACCACGGGGCCGGAGTGAGAGGAAGAAGGGAAGGGGGAGGGGAGAAGACAAGAGGTTAAACAAGCAGTCCTAGTTGTGGTGTGGTCTTGCCTATCTCTGACCCATCAGCATCCTAGCTCCAGATTCTCCTGTGTGAGGTACTGACAAGTAGAAAGTATAAATTATCTTTCTGGGAAACGAGTGCCTCCTCTGCTTGGTACCAGGATTTAGCCTTCTTTCTCCTAGCATGAGGCTCCTGGGGAAATTCCAATTTCTTGGGGTCTGTTGTCTGATAGAAGAAGGGGAAGACCCAAGTATCTCTATAGAATATCTCCAGTCCATGTCTTACGATTTCTTCTTCCCTCCTTTGGGCTCTGACCACAGGTGAGCTGTTTGGCTCTGCCACATCCTTATGATATGTTTGGCCTCCTCACCACAGTCCCAGAGCAGTGAGGCCAATTGACGGTGGACCTCCAACATCTGCAAGGCCACATGAACTGGTTTTTTGTTTGTTTAATTATTTTATTTATTTACATTGGCCCTCTTCCAAGTGCCCCCTCCCACAGTTCCTTATCCTATTCCTCCTCCCCCTTGCCTCAGAGAGGGTGCTCCCCACTTCAGACCTCCCCCTTCCCTGGGGCCTCAAGTCTCTCAAGGATTAAGTACATCTTCTCCCACTGAGGCCAGACCAGGCAGATCTCTGCCAGAGGCCTCAGACCAGCCTGTGTATGGTCCTGGTTAGTAGCTCAGTCTCTGGGAGCTCCCTGGGGTCCAGGTTAGTTGAGCCTGCTGGTCTTCCTATGGGGTCACCCTCCCCTTCAGATTCTTTAATCCGTCCCCTAATTCAACTATAGGGATGGCTGACTTCAGTCCAATGGTTGGGTATAAATACCTGCATCTGTCTCTGTCAGCTGCTGGTAGGGCCTCTCAGACAATAGCCATGCCAGGCTCCCATCTGTAAGCACATCATTGTATCAGTAATAGTGTCAGGGCTCAGTGCCTCCTCCCCAGCCCCCCCCATGAGATGGATCCCAAGTTGGGCCAGTCATTGGACTGCCTTTCCTTCAGTCTCTTCTCCATTTTTGTCCCTGCAGTTCTTTTAGACAGGAACAATTCTGGGTCAGAAATTTTGACTGTGGGTTAGTAACCTAGTCCCTCCACTTGAGGTCCTATCTATCTACTGGAAGTGAAGTCTTCCTTCTCCCTAATGTTGGGCATTTTGGCTAAGGTCACCCCCAATTGAGTTCTGAGAATCTCTTAACTCCTGGGTCTCTGATACTTTCTAGAGGGTCTCCCCACCTCCCACCCAGCAAGGCTGCTTATTTCCATTCATTCTCCTGGCCCTCTGGGCTTCTCTCCGGTCACCACCCCACCCATGCCTGATCCTTTTCCCCTCCCCCATCCTCTCCCATGAAGGTCCTTCCCTCCCTCAGCCTACCATGATTATTTTCTTCCCTCTTAAAGTGAGATTGAAGCATCCTCACTTGGGCCTTTTTGCTCGTTACACTTCTTATGGTCTGTGGGTTGTATCCTAGGTATTTTGTACTTTTTGGCTAATATTCACTTATCAGTGAGTACATACCATGTATGTCCTTTTGGGTCTAAGTTACCTCACTCAGGATGATATTTTCTAGTTCCATACATTTGCATGCAAAATTCATGATGTCCTCATTTTTTAATAGCTGAATAGTATTCCATTGTATAAATGAACCACATTTTCTGTAATTCTTTGGTTGAGGGACATCAGGGTTGTTTCCAGCTTCTGACTATTACAAATAAAGCTGCTATGAACACAGTGGAGCATGTGTCCTTGTGGTATGGTGGGTCATCTTTTGGGTATATGCCCAAGAGTGGTATAGTTGGGTCTTCAGGTAGAACTATTTCCAATTTTCTAAGGAACTCCAGATTGATGTCCAGAGTGGTTATACCAGTTTGCATTCCCACCAGCAATGGAGGAGTGTTCCTCTTTCTCCACATCCTAGCCAGCATGTGCTGTCACTTGAGTTTTTGATCTTAGTAATTCTGATTGGTGTGAGGGTTGTTTTGATATGCATTTTTCTCATGACTAAGGACTTTGAACATTTCTTTAAGTGCTTCTCAGCCATTTGAGATTCTTTTGTTGTGAATTCTCTGTTTAGGTCGGTACCCCATTTTTTAACTGTGTTAATTGGTTTTTTGGAGGTTAACTTATTGAGTTCTTTATATATTTTGGATATTAGCCCTCTATCAGATGTAGGGTTAGTGAAAACTTTTTCCCAATCTGTAGGTTGTCAATTTGTCCTATTGACACAGTGTCTTTTGCCTTACAGAAGGTTTTCAGTTTCATGAGGTCCCATTTATCAATTGTTGATATTAGAGCCTGAGCCATTGATGTTATGTTCAGGAAATTTCTTCCTGTTCCAATGAGTTTGGGGCTCTTTCCCACTTTCTCTCCTATTAGATTCAGTGTATCTGGTTTTACATTGAGGTCCTTGATCCACTTGGACTTGAGTTTTGTGCAGGTGATAAATATGGATCTATTTTCTTTCTTTAAATCAGCACTATTTTATTGAAGATATTTTCTTTATTCCACCTTGTATTTTTGGCTTTTTCTGTCAAAGATCAAGTGTCCATAGGTGTGTGGGTTTACTTCTGAATCTTTGGTTCCATTCCATTGATCAATCTGTCTGTGTCTGTACCAATACCATGCAGTTTTAATCACTATTGCTTTTTAGTACAGTTTGAGGTCAGGGATGGTGATTCCTCCAGAGGTGCTTATATTGTTCAGAAATGTTTTGACTATGCTAGGTTTTTTGTTTTTCCATATGAAATTGAGAATTGCTCTGTTAAGGTCTGTAAAATATTGTGTTGGAATTTTGATGGGAATTGCATTTAATCAATAGATTGTTTTTCAACATCTAATGAGATGATCATGTGACTTTTTTCCTTGAGTTTGTTTATACAGTGTATTATGTTGATGGATTTTCATACATTGAACCATCCCTGCATTCCTGGGATGAAGCCTGCTTGATTGTGCTGAATAATGGTTTTGATGTGTTCTTAGATTTGGTTTTTGAGAATTTTATTGAGTATTTTTGCATTGATATTCAAAAGTGAAATTGGCCTGAAGTTCTTTTTGTTTTTTGGATCTTTGTGTGGTTTAGGTATCAGAGTAACTGTAGCTTCATAGAATGAATTAGGCAGTGTTCTTTCTGTTTCTATTTTGTGGAATAGTTTGAAGAGTGTTAGTATTATATCTTCTTTGAAGGTCTGGTAGAATTGTGCACTAAAACCCTCTGGCCCTGGGCTTTTTTTTAAGTTGGGAGGTTTTTAATGACTATTTCTATTTCCTTAGGGATTATGGGACAGTTTAGATAGTTTACCTAATCATGATTTAACTTTGGTATTTTAGTTAGAGTTTTATTGCTGTGAACAGACACCACAACCAATGAAAGTCTTAATAAGGATAACATTTAATTGGGGCTGGCTTACATGGTTCAGAGTCCATTATCATCAAGGCAGCATCCAGGAAGACATGGTACAGCTGGAGCTGAGAGTTCTACATCTTCATCTGAAGAATGACTAGCTAGCAGAATATTGACTTCCAGGCAGCTAGGACTAGGGTATTAAAGACCATGCCCACAGTGACACACCTACTCCAACAAGGCCACACCTCCAAATAGTACCACACCCTGGGCCACACATATACAAACCATCACATTCTACTCCCTGGCCCCCATAGGCTTGTTCAAACACATGAGTCTATGGGGCCATACCTAGTCATAGCATAATAATAAAAAAGTACATTTTAGTCCAACTTCCAAAGTCCCCAGAGTCTATAGCAGTCTCAACAATGTTAAAAGTCCAAAGTTGAAAGTCTCTTCTGAGGGCTGGAGAGATAGCTCAGCAGTTAAGAGCACCGACTGCTCTTCCAGAAGTCCTGAGTTCAATTCCCAGCAACCACATAGTGGGTCAAAACCATCTGTAATGGGATTTGATGCCTTCTTCTGGTGTGTTTGAAGAGAGCAATGGTGTACTCATATACATAAAATAAATAAATGAACAAATTAAAAAAAAAAGAGAAAAGTCTCTTCTGAGATTCATCCACTCACTTAACTGTAATTCCCAAAGCAAGACAGGAAACCAGCTGGGCAAACTCCAAACTGCATCCCCATGTCTGATGTCAAAGCAGTTTTCAGATCTCCAACTCGTTTTTCATTTTGTTGACTGCAACAAACTTCTTTCTCCTGGGCTGGTTTCACTCCCTGTTAATCTTTCTTTATGGTTCCAAGCCTCAACTCCTTTGCATGACCCCTTCAGTTCTGGGCCATCAACTGCAACTGAGGCTGCACTTTCACCAATGGCCTTCCATGGCCTCTCATAGTGCCAAGCCTCAGTTTTTCTTCATGACTCCTTCATGTCTTCAAAACAAGTACCACCTGGGTGACTCTTACATATTACCAAGTACAGCTGCAGCACAAGGTACAACCTTGGCTATCTCTGGAACACAGCTTCTTTGTGCTCTCAGAAAACACTTCCCAGAAGATTCCCCTCAGTGATGCTGGTCTTAATCACCACTAATGTCTTAGCTCAAACAAACCAGCATCGATTATCCCAGTATTCTTGACTCTAAGCTTTCCACACGGCTGGTCCCACAAACAGGAGAAAGGTCTGGAGTTCTAAAGGCTGGAGGCTTTGGCGGTGGCATGCCCCAATGACACGAGGAAGTCCTTGGCTCCAAAAGGGTTTAGTTTCATGGCAGATGGTAGATGGATCTGGATTACCCCCCCCCCCCCCAAACTCAGGGCAGATCTGAGTTAAATAGGAAGGGAGAAAAGAGGGAGGGTCTGGGGAAGAATGCTTAATTGGCTCTGCCCTCTGGCCTTCATTAGTATGTAAATCTCTCTAAGGCCTGAGGCATGTAGTCACACCCTCTACCTGTGCAGGTTGGGAGGGACTGTAATGGCCTACGTGACTGAACAATGTAGGTCCATAGAGACTAGACTGCGTGTCAAGACCCTGGGTTCTGGGGACGTGGCTGAACACCTGCCGTTTCTCCCTTGGAGTCTCAGGGTTCCAGGCCCATGCCCAGCCAAGAACCAAGATACCCTTATGCAGTCTCACATTCAGTAACCTATTTTCTTTTTCTTTTCTTTTCTTTTCTTTTCTTTTCTTTCTTTCTTTCTTTTTTTTTTAAAAAAAACCTTTTTATTGATTCTTTGTGAGTTACATATCATGTACCCAATCCCACTCAACTCTCCATCTCTTCATCTCTACCCTCTGCCTTTGCAACCTCCCCCCAAAAGAAAATAAAAAATAAAATCAGTCAAACAAACAAACAAACAAAATCTTGTTATGGAAGCTGTAATGTGTCATAGTATGTCCCACAGAGTACCCTTTTGTCCCAACATCTTTACTTTCGGATGTTCATTGTAATGAGTCATTGGTTGGGTTCCAGGCCTCTTGCTTCTGCTACAGTATCAATACTGGATCCTCACCAGAACTCCTCTTGGACATTCTGTTGGTGCCCTGTGTCATTGAGACTTCACAGCTTTGGGTCTGAAGGACTGGTCCTTTCCCATGCTCCAGCAGTTCATAGATGGGGTATATGTTGGGGTAAGCCAATTCAATGCCCTGGATCTGGGCCTGGATGGTAGTTGGATTGGTCAGCCTGCCAGCTCTCCCACACCCACAGCCACACTATCATGGTCAGCTCTTCAGCACTGCCCCAGCTAGCCTACCCAGTGCCACAGCTGGCAAGGGGCAAGACCAGCCCTCCTACTCTAATACCATCATGCTCTTGGGACTGGTTCACTCTCACCTTTACCACCAGTACCAGCTTTACTGTATTGCCTAGCCACTGAGGGACTGGGACAACTCTGCACAGTTCTTGGACATCAACATGGTCCCAGCCAGCAACCCAGACCAAGGAAGTCCACATGGCCTTTGATATGACATAGACCCCTGCTGCATGGCCACGTGTGCATGTGTGCATGGCAACATGGCCTGGGACTTCACCATGGTCTCAGGTGACAGGCTACTCACACTGGGCTATTCTTCACTCTCCCCTCTCCAGTTCTTTCTCTCTTCATAGTGCTCAAACTGTTCCACTTTTCTTTCTCTCCCCATTTAAAAAAAATTAAAAACGTTTCTTTACTCTTATTGCTGTGGTAGGTGGGTGTACACACCAGGGTGTGCATGTGGAGGTCAGAGGACCTGTGGAGTTGGTTCTCTCCATTTACCTTTTTGTGGGCCCTGGGAATCAAACTCAGGTCATCAGTCTTGTAACAAGTGCCTTTTACTGCTGAGCCCTCTCACCAGCTCCCAACAATCCAGTTTCTAGAAAAGCAGTAGCTTTCTCAGTCAACTCCGCATTGTCAAATCACTTTGAAGGGGCAGATTAAACTGATGTGTGTGTGTGTGTGTGTGTGTGTGTGTGTGTGTGTGTAGGTGCCCCTGAGGCCAAAGGTATTAGATCCCCCTGGAGTTACAGGCAGGTGTGAGCTGGTGGAACTGAGTCCTGGGAACTGAACTTGAGTCCTCAAGAACAACAATGTGTTTTGTTAATCACTGAGCCATCTCTCTCCAACCCGATCGTATGTTCTCAACAGTCATTTCTCATAGAGGATGAGAATAACAGATATCCCTTGTCTTCACTAGCTAGTGTTAGGCCTTTCCCGGGAGATTGTCTACAAAAGAAAGATGTCTGTGTTCATTCCCCATGTCATTACAAAAAACTATGAGGTTTGTAACAACTATCAGTCTTGTTTTTGTCCATAATCCATGCAGAAAACAAATGTTAACTGTAATGTTACCTGTAGTTTCTGGAGATTCCTCACATACTGCTTCTGTCATAGTGGGTATGCTAGGCCATTAGTATTGAAGAGCTTAAATAAATACCTCTCTATAGTTGAGTGCTACCTTTTTGTTTGTTTGTTTGTTTGTTTGTTTGTTTGTTTTTGAGACAGGGTTTCTCTGTGTAGTCCTGGCTGTCCTGGAACTCACTCTGTAGACCAGGCTGGCCTCGAACTCAGAAATCCGCCTGCTTCTGCCTCCCAAGTGCTGGGATTAAAGGCGTGTGCCACCACCGCCCGGTGAGTGCTACATTTTTGAATATGTCCTCCAGATTCACCACGGTGTCTCCTCGAATACTCCCCTTTGAAGACTGTGGGGATGGCTTTCTCAGGAAGCCCTTCCTTGAAATTGTTTGTCTACATGAACATAAAACCACAGTTTAGAAAACAGAAGAAAATTTTCCCAGTGCAAACTGAGTTGTTGGAATCAGGAGGCAGCCAGTGATCAGAAGGAGAACTAGTTTGAAGTCCGCTATTCCTTTCTACTATTGCTGCCTGCCATCTTCAGGCTGTGCTGATCTTGTAAGACTGGGCGTGGTTTCTTTTTCCCATGGCACAGTGACTAGCATGATTTCTCTTAATTGCCAATAGTTTGTGTATCTCTCCTCAGTGTCTCCTGCATTATTTCCCTCAGAGGTTTGTTCTCTTATATCTGTCAGGGATCTCAGAGCATTCAGCTGGAAAAGACTGCTCACTGTAACTGAAGAGACAGCTGTTGTTGTCTGCAAGGCACGAGGACTGCAGCATCTCTTCGCCCTTCATTTCCCAGAGCCTGATAGTTTCCTGTCTGTTGTTACCTTAGAAACCACCTTTCTGTCATCACACCAGTAGAAACTGAGATAGACTGAATAGCAGAGAAGGCTCTAAGATAGATAGTAAAGAAAAAATGTGTGAAAGAAAACTAGCTTCAGATTGAAGGCCTGTATTTTGGGAAGCAGGGTGCATGAGTGAGTGCGTGTGTGTTTTTCTGTCCTTGTCTGGAAAAAGTTTTCAGAATCAGATGTGAGAAACAAAAAAAGGTGAGATACCAAGAGGGAAATAATTTAACTGCCTGAAACCAGTTTTAGAAACTGAAAGGTGAACTGGCCAGGTGGCTCTGAGAGTAAAAGGTGCTTAGTATACAGGTCTGAATTTCATCCCTAGAACCCTGCGTACTGAGAGGGTTGATCACACACATGCACAGGCACACACACACACACACACACACACACCCCACACTCCTGTAGTGAATTAAGGATGTAGTAAAAATAAGAATGATGAAAAGAATTACTGAATCAATCCCACAATTATAGAATCAATTACACAAGTGTAAAATGTAGAATCTGATGTTTTGAAACACATTTAGGAAGCTGTCAGAACAGGGAAGGTGAACTATTATCTTGAAAAGCTGACTTTGGGGGGTGGATTTGGGGGAGGGGGAGGTAAGGGAGAGACTTCCGGGAGGGAGGGAAGGAAGGAAGAGGAAACAGGCAGGTGGGATGTTATATGTGAGAGAATAAGAAAAGAAAGGAAAAGCTGACTTTTGTTCCTTCTATTCCTTCACCCCCAATCCTTCCCCTTGACTCTTTTTCCAATCCTAGTCCCCAGTCAACAACTGACATGCAGTTTGCTTCTATAGATTTCTTTACATTGTCTAGAATACTACTTAAAGAAGATCAGATACTATAAATAGTTGTCTGGCTTCTTTTACCCAGCATAATTATTTTCAGATTCACCTATGTCATCTATCTCTGTCTGTATAATAGGACATTTACTTTACACTTACTGGCATTTACAGATTTAAATTTCTAATTGTTTACTGCTAGTATGTAGAAACAGAGTTCCATATTGTATACTCATCTTTAATCTTTCAGTTTTATAAACTTCCTTCTTGGGTCTAGGATTCTGTAGTTGAATTGGATGGTCTATGTGAAAGGTGATGCTGTCTGAGATTAAAAACCATGGCTTTGATCCCTGGAACCCACACGGTGGAGGGAGAGAAGAGTTCTCTCTGACCTGAACACATGCACTCAGCTGCATACATCACAAAATAAGTAAATAGGGGCTGGAGAGAAGGCTATGAGGGTAGGAACACTTGCTGCTCCTTCAGAGTCCCTGGGTTTGGCTCCCAGCACCATGTCAAGTAGTTCACAGCCGTCCATAACTCCTGCTCTGGGGGAATCTGTTGCCTCTGGCTGCCACGGGTTCCCGAACTTATGCACATATACTCATTTGCAGACTTGTACACTGTGGTAGTATGAATGAAAATGGCCCCCATAGATTCATAGTAAATGGCATTCTTTGAAAGGATTGGGCCATGTGGCCTTGTTGGAGGAAGTGTGTCACAGGGGGTGGGCCTAGAGGTTTCAGTAACTCAAGCCAGGCCCAGTGGCTTTCTCTCTTCCTGCTGCCTGTAGATCTGGATGTAGGACTCTCAGCTACTTCTCCAGCACCATGTCTTCCTGTGTGCCACCATGCTTTCTGCCATGATGGCAATGAACTGCAGTTCTATTTAGTTTTTAAAAATGTCTGATGCTGGCAACCAAACCCAGGTCTCACAGATGCCTGGCAAGTATGTGCTTCACAATGAGTAAATGTTTGAAGAACCAGTCAGATCCACAATGGATGCACCATCTCAGCCATCATGAGTACACAAGGTTCTGCCTTGCAGTATCCTTTCTGGCATCTCTTTCCTGTTATTTCAGTAGACATCATCTCTCGTAAGTAGCACCTTTCTGGCCACTAGCCTGTCTTTTTGGGAAATACTCATTCAAATCTTTTATCTAGTTTGAGTCTGATTTTTTTAAAATGCTTCCTCCTCCTGTGCCCCTCTCCTATCTCCTCCTCCCTTTTCTCTTTCTCCACAATAGGCTGGCCTAGAACTCATGACCTTCCCATCTTAGCTTCTAAGTGCTGGAATTACCGGCATGAAGTCTGGATATATTAATATTGTCAAATTAATGAATTTTAGCTATTACTTAATTCTGTGTAGTACCTTTTCACATTTTTGGTAGTGCCTTTCAATGCACAACAATTGAATTTTGGTTAAGTTTAATTTATCTTTTGTGGCTGTGCTTTTAGTATCATACTTAAAATAACTATATTACTAAATTCAAATTCATAAAGATTTCTCTATTTTCTTCTAAGATTTTATTTTTTTAAAGTGAGTTATAGGTGTTTTGCTTGTGCATATATCCTGGTACCATGTTGCGTGAGATATTTAAAACTGGCTTTTCTTAATCAGCCACCATGTTCCTGACTAGCCTAGGCCTGCGGCCACAAGCAGTGGCATGCCACCGCTGCTCAGTTCAGACCACTGGCTCAGGTGGCCAGAGACACCAGCCCTGCCACCCATGAGATGCCAGCATGGGAGATGGCTCTGCCAATCTTCCACGCTGTCTCTGCAAGGCTGGGCTGTGCCCAGACCATCCTGCCATTCACGCGGGCCTGAATGAAATGAGACTCTAATGCTTAAATATTAATCAAAGGGCTTATATGTTTGGTAATGCTCAATAACAATATGGTCATACAATTAGAGGTGTATCCCAATTAGCTAACCTAAATATAAGTTGTTACCCAGGATTGCTCTCCATACCTGCATCGCTCTTCATCCTCCTACATCTCTGCCCTCCCCCTCACCTCGCTCCTCCTCTTCCTTTTCCTCTTCCTCCCCTTACTCCTCCCACCTTAGCTTTTCCTACAGTACCACATGAGTGCCTGGTGCCCACAGAAATGACAAGAAGGTTCTGGATCCTTTGGAGCTGTTGTCACAGACAATTGTGATCCACTGTATGGGTGCTAGGAATCAGACCTTAGTCCTCTGGTGCTCTCAACTACTGAGCCATCTCTCCAGCCTCCTAAGAACTTAAATTTAGTTGAATCATTTTGAGATGTTTTGGTATATTGTATAAGACATATAAATATACAATTCTGAATATGAACATCATGATTCGAAATCACTGTTTGTTAAAATGTTGTCTTCCCCCATACACGGCCTTTTATCCTTGTTGAACATTGATAACCTTGATTATTGAGAAGGTTTGTTTTAGCCTCTCTATTTTACTGTGTTGGTTTGTATGTCTATCTATTCTTATGGCAGAACCACACACACTATTTGATTACTGTTATCTTGTAATAAGTTTTGAAACTGGTAAATTTAAATACTTAAACCTTGTTCTTTTCTACTCTCTCTCTCTCTCTCTCTCTCTCTCTCTCTCTCTCTCTCTCTCTCTCTCTCTCCCTCTCTCCCCCTTTCTTTCTATGTTTAGAATTTACCTTCATGTATACATGGAGGCCAGATGAGAATGGTGAATTCCCCTGGAACTGGAGTTACATTGTTGTTAGCTATCATGTGACTACTAAGAACAAAACCTGGGTCCTCTTTGTTGTGTGACAAATCTTTTCCTTAGGAACTGCAACATGCGTATCTATTCATCCCAGATAGGAAACTCAAGACAGACAACAGAATGGTTATCACCAAAATCTAACTTGGTGAACCAAGTTATTGGAGTTACTTACAGGACAATGGGTAGAGGGTTACTTAAAGGAGAAGAAATAGCTCAAAGACAGGCATCAACAAAGCCCACCTCAGCATGGGTGAAAGTTTACAAAAGCTAGGAACCTAGAGCACACTGCACAGCTTGTAGACAGTTCAACAGGTTCCAGATTATCCCTTCCAGGTGCCTTAGTTAGGCTAAAATCCTTCCACGTGGTTAGGATGGTTTCTGCTTCTTGCAGATTGAGAGTCTTCTTTGCTGCTCCTGCTCTGCTCTGCTCTTCTGAAAGGGACTATCAGCTTCTATTGCTTACTTTAGCAGGGAGGGGCCTAGGGAATCTGGTCAGTTTCAGGGACTTCCAGAAGCTATTTTGAGTTATTTACCTTCTTGCTTAAGGAGCTTCCCTGCGGGACTGAATGTTTCTTTTTCTTTTTTCTTTTTTTCTTTTTTTGGTTTTTCGAGACAGGGTTTCTCTTTATAGCCCGGGCTGTCCTGGAACTCACTCTGTAGACCAGGCTGGCCTAGAACTCAGAAATCTGCCTGCCTCTGTCTCCCAAGTCCTGGGGATTGAATGTTTCAATCCCCAAGGAAAATGTTACACAATACTCCATAAAGAGTGGCAAGTGCTTTTTAACCAGCCAACACCTGAACTTTGTTTAGATTATTCAAGGTACCTTAAAATCCATATACATAAAAGGAAGGCGTTGGATGTGTATTCAAAGTACATTGTATGACATTCCCAAAGCATTAATAAAGATATTTTTTTTAAATCCAAATACATTTTATTTTGAGTTTTTCCAGTTGTGTTCTTGAAATTTTGTATTACATTAGATCTTTAGATGGCTTTGGATACTGTGCTGGCTAGTTTTATATCATCTACTAGACACAAGCTAAAATCATTTTGGAAGAGGGAACCTCAATTAACAAACTACTTTTACCAGTTTGGCCTATTGGCATGCCTATGATACATTTTTTTGATTGTTTGATGACTGATTTGAGAAGTGCCAGCTCACTGTGGGCAGTGTCACCCCTGGGGTAGTAGCCCTGGGAGCTTTAAGTAAGCAGGCTGATTAAGCCATGGGGAACAAACCAGTATGAAGCGTTTCTCCATGGCTTCTGTTTCATTTTTTTACCTACAGGTTCCTTTTATGAGTTCCTGCCCAGACTTCTTTTGATGATGGACCGTCATGTGGAAGTGTAAGCATAAATAAACCCTTTCCTCCCCACTCTTTTGGTCATGGTGTTGTCTTCTTAAAGTGCCAGGCTTTTTAACCCTCTACAGTGGGTCTTCCTCATTTGTTCAGGTCTTCATTTATACTAGAAACGTTTTGCTTGTTTCATAAGATTGTTTTACATTAGAAAGTGTTTGTTTAGTAAGCTTTATTTCTTTTTATTTTCTTCAGTTTTGGGAACTGAATCCAGGGTCTCACACATCCCAGGCAAGCAACGTCAGTCACCAAAGTGAGCTTCGTCTCCAGCCCTTATGTCTCAGTCTTCTTGGTGATGTTGTAAATGGGACAATTAAACTTTTTTTTTTTCATACTGAAATTATCCATTACAAGTCTTCATGTGGTGATTCTGCATCTAATAAGGTTGCTGAATTTGGAGCATATGTTTTCTTTAGGGTTTTCTGTGTATGTGATTGTTTCATTGATTAGAGATCATTTTACTTCTTCCTTTGCATATGAATGAGTTTTACACATTCCTTTGGCTGAATTGCTGTTGCTGGAATAGAAGCAATGAAGGTGGGATTTCTCGTGTTGCTAGTTAAGAAAAGCTTTCGCCTCTCACCACTGGCCGCCTTGCTGGGAGTTCTTTATTATTGCTATGGTGTAAGTATGAACCACCCACTGGATGTTTATGTGCTAACCTCTGGTTCCCAGCTAGGGCCATTCTCTTGGTGATTCTGGACACGTTGCCAGGTGGGGCCTAGCTGGAGGAGTAGATTACTAGGTGTGTGCTCCTTTAAAGATGATACCTAGCTCCCAGTCCCCTCCTCATTTCCCTGTTTCTTACCCACCATGAGGTGAAGAGTTTCTGGTCTACATGTTCTGCTGTATTATGTTCCCAGAATCAACACAACTAAGGACCATGGACTGACATCTCTATTAAACAAAAGTTAAAAAAAAAATCATTCTTTAGGAGTTGGAGAGATGTCTCCATGGTTAAGAGCACTGGCTGCTCTTTCAGGGGACTGGGGTTCAGTTGTCAGCATCCACATGGTCATTCACATGATCTGTAATTCCAGTTCTGGGGAATCCAAATGCCCTCTTCTCACCAGGCATGCACATGGTATACATACATACATACATACATACATACATACATACATACGTGCAGGCAAAACACCCATACACATAAAATAAAATCATAAAATGTATTCATTCTTTAAGATGATTTCTGGGATATTTTGGTCATAGCTATGCAAAAATGACTAGCACAAGCCAGGTGGTGGTGGCGCACACCTTTAATCCCAGCACTTGGGAGGCAGAGGCAGGCGGATTTCTGAGTTCGAGGACAGCCTGGTCTACAGAGTGAGTTCCAGGACAGCCTGGGCTACACAGAGAAACCCTGTCTCGAAAAACCAAAAACCAAACCAAAACAAAACGAAAAAAAAAATGACTAGCACAGAAGTTGGTGCTCAAGAAGTAGCGTTGTTGCCGTGGTTAAATTGCCTGTGTAGTTCCTATGTCTTTGTGACCACCTTGTTTGCAGGTTTTAGAAAGGTGTAGTCTCTAAAGAAGAGTAAACAGTTGAGGTGATAACAATATCTGAAGAAATATTTTTTTCTAACTTCACGAGGTTCCACATGTCAGTCATTGCTCTTATTTCCTGAGTGATCAGAGTTCCATTCAGAAAGTTTTTACCTATGTCCAGATCTTGAAGTGTTTCTCTCTGTTTTTAGCTCTATCAGTTTCAGGTCTTATGTTGACGTCTTTGCCATTTGAAATTCAGTTTTGGTGCAGGACAAGAGATGCGAATCAAGTTTCCTTCTTTGTGTGGATACCTAGTTTACCCAGCACCATTTGTTGAAGATGCTGTACTTTCTCCAGTGTAGATTTTTGGCATCTCTCTTAGTTTGGGTTTTATTGCTGTGAAGAGACATCATGGATTCTGTATCAGTTATTTCTCTGTTTCTGTAGACAAACACCATAACCCCAGCACTTTATAGAAGAAAACGTTTATCTAGCAGCAGTAGGCTAGATGAACTTTGCAGCAGAGTAAAGACAAACAGGGAAGACTCAAGTTTCCTTTTCTCTACATTTGTCTGGGTTGTTGGGAGAGGTACCTCCCACATGCAGTGTGGGTCTCTCCACGTTAAATAATTTTATATAAAAAATCCCACCAGGAGTGCCTAGCAATTTGCCCATCAAGATGATAAGCAAGATTTTCCATCACACTAATCATAAAGGAAATTTTTAAAAATTCAGATTACCCCCCTTCACTGGTTAGTAAATATTTTTCCCATTATTTCAGAACTACCACCTAGCCCTGCGAATAAAGAAAAAGGGAGGACAGAGAGAGGAATTTAGACAGTTGCTGTACATGGTGGCACACACCTTTAATGCCAGAATTCAGGAGGATCATGAGTTTCAAGCCAGCCAGGACTACACAGTAAGACCCTATCTTAGTTAGGGTTTTGTTCCTGTGAGAAAACATCATAATCAAAATCAGATTGGGGAGGAAAGGGTTTATTTTGCTTACACTGCCATGTCATAGTCTAAGATCAGAGGAAGTCAGGGTGGGAACTCAAAGGAGGACCCTGAGGCAGGAGCTGGAGACCATGGGATACCACTTACTGACTTGCTTCCCTTGGCTTATGCAGTCTGCTTTCTTGTATCAACCAGGACTACCTGCCCAGGCCTGGAAACTCCACTCTAATATGGGCCTTTGCCAATCATTAATCAAGAAATGCCCCAAACTTGTCTACAGGCAATCTGAGGGAGGCGGTTTCTCAGCTGAGGTTCTTCACAGTAACTCTAGTTTGTGTCAACTCGACAGAAAACTAACCAGGACAAACACTATGATGGAAAGTAAGATACTTTAAAGAATTATTACATCAGTGATATAATTGCAGTGTCTTCTGGTTTTCCTTGGTGTTGTCAGTATAACTGTTGCCCCTTTGAAGGCAGTTTGTTGGCTTTTCCTCTTCTAGTCATTTTAAAAAGAAACTACCCCATTATTATTTCAATTTATGACTCTGATAAATAATAAATATTTGTTTTGTAATGATACTATCAGTATGCTAAAAATTTAGCAGCAGTTTCTTAAATTCCCAAATGCTCTGTGTTTATATTTCTAATCTTAAAATGCTATATGCTTTTAAAAGATAATAATTTAAAACTGTAATCATAAGGTCTATAGATTATAACTCAATATTTAAAGATGAGCTTGATGACACAAACTTCATTTGGTAGGTAGAAACAGAAAGACAAGAAGTTTAGAGCCAGTCTCAGGTACACACTGAAACTACCCTAAGACCCTGTCTCTACAAAGAAAGAGGAGGAGGAGGATAATAAGAAAGAGGAGGAGGAAAAAAAAAGAAGAAAAAAGAAAGAGGTGGAAGAAGAGGAGGAGGAGATAGCTGTTTTAATTGATTATTTTTATGTGTATGAATGTTTTGCTTGTGTATATGTTCTTGCACCACATGTGTGCTTGGTCTCTAGGGAGACCAACAGAAGGCATCAGATACCCAGAGGCTAAAGTTACAGATGGTGGTGAGGTGCCATGTGTGTGTGTGTGTGTGCCTGGAATTGAACTGGGGTTCTCTACAAGAGCAGTATATGCTGTTAACTACAGAGCCTTCTTTTCAGTCTGTGGCATAATCTTTAAAAGGGTATTGTTTTTTATTTAATATTTTTCTTTTTATGATGTCACAGTGTTACGGTTAAAAATGTGGGCTCAGGAGTCAGTTACTGAAATTACACTGTATGTGGGTGTGTGCATGCAGCAATGTGCATGCGGGGGTCAGGGCAGAGGAAACTCGTGGAGTCATTGTCCTCTTCCCACCTTTGCATAGGTTCCAGAGATAGACTCCACTGAGATGATCTGGCACGTGCCATCTTACCAGCCTCTCAGATGAGTTGTTAATTTCGAATTGCTTCTCTATAAAACAGAGAAGGTAATATTCATATTATAGTACTGCTATGAGATGCAACAAGCTCAGCTATGAAAGAAGTTAAAATATTTCCCCACACAGAAGAGGTTTTTAAATCTCCCAGCTTGCAAGAGGTAATATATTATTTCTAAAAATTATTTTCATTACTTTGTGTTTCTGAGTGTCTGGTTTGCATGTTTGTATGCACATCATGTGAATGCTGATACAGAGGCCAGAAACAGGCCTCTGATTTGGAATTATGGGCAGTTGTGAGCCACCATGTAAGTGGTGGGAATAAAACCCAGAAGGAATATGTTACCTGTAGAGAGCTGCGATGCGCCGCACCTTAAAGATGGTGCCGGTTTCCACCTACTGTCAGCCCAATGGCGAGTACTCTCTGAAACAAACAACTCCTTATTTGGCTAAGGCTGATTCAACAGGTATGCTTCCGCATATGTGTACCTATCCGAGTGTGCCATGTGGCTTCCTTGGGTAGGCTGCCCATAGAGTATTTAGCCGGTGGGCAGGGACTCCTGGGGGGCAGAAGAAGATTGTTCAAGGTTCCTGAATAAACTGCTTGGAGAAGAGCTTGTGTGCCGCATCATCCTTGCTGGACAAGGGTGGGCGTGACAATTGGTGGCCTGTACGGGGACCTCATCTGAAGAGGCTCAGAACTCCTGCAGTCAGGGCAGTGCACTGGTAAGTTCCTGAGGTAAGTTGGG
This sequence comes from Grammomys surdaster, assembly GCF_004785775.1. Lineage (NCBI taxonomy): Eukaryota > Metazoa > Chordata > Mammalia > Rodentia > Muridae > Grammomys > Grammomys surdaster. The sequence continues at coordinate 946,999 of NW_021620768.1, read as the reverse complement.
ACAATAAAGTCTGTGGAACGCGGCCATTTTGCTCTTCTCTGTAGACAAAGAGAGAGCGGGCAAGTTCGCTGTGTAGCGAACTGAAAGTGAAAGGCACGGAGTGTCGAAAGTATACTTTTGGGCAGAATTTAGTTATGGGCGCCTCACAGTCTCACCCAATTTTTTTGGCTCTACAAGAGCTACTGCTTTCTAAGAACCTTAAGATAAAAGAGGCTACACTGGGGAGATTCCTAAATGAATGTGATACCATTGCACCCTGGTTCGTGGTTTCAGGTAACCTTACAGTGGCCTGTTGGGACAAGCTAGGAAAGGATCTAGACTTTGCTTGGGAACAGGGCACCCTCAAACACGGGGTAAGGCCCATATGGAAGATGGTGAGAAGCTGTTTAGAGAACGAAAGATGCTGCAAAGCCATCGAGGAGGGACAGACGGCTCTGGAGCAGCTGCAGGAAGAGCGATCAGAGAAGGCTGAAAGCGTAAAGGGAGGGGGGAAAAGGAGGCCACTTTACCCTGACTTGAAGGACCTAGATACGGACCTGGAGTCCGACACTGAGGGGGAATTACATGAGCTTGTAGAACAGTTAGAGAAAACAGCCAGCGGTTAGAAAACGAAACAGGAAAAAGGACAAAACACCCAGCGAGATTAGGTGATGAGGCCATCTTACCTTCCATAGCGCCCTCGGCCCCGCCCTCTGGTTGGCCTGTGCAGGCCTCCACACAGACATTACAAGGACTTGGTTATGCAAAAACCCCTGACATGAGTGCGAGACAGTTACCCTGGCAGGATCATGAGGGACACTCTGGTATGATGCAACCTTATGTTGTTAGAGCTCCCTATCTCCCTGTGGGGCAGGGACTTATTAAAAGACATGGGCTTTAAACTGAGCAATGAATATTCTGTCACTGTCCAGTGCATGATACAGGATATGGGCTACACCCCAGGATACGGCATAGGGAAATATTTGCAGGGACGAACAGATCCTATACCTGTGCAACAGAGACAGAAAAGACAGGGACCGGGTTCTTCTTAGGGGCCACTGGGGAAGGAATTCCTATTACTTGGAAAATGGAGGATCCAGTTTGGGTTCCTCAGTGGCCACTCTCCTCTGAGAAATTAAAGGCTGTCAAAGAGCTGGTGGCTGAACAACTGTCCTTAGGGCATGTAAAGCCCTCCGTGTCTCCCTGGAACACTCCCATCTTCGTAAAAAAGAAGTCCGGGAAGTGGAGGTTGTTACATGATCTACGTGCTATAAATCAACAAATGCAGGTCATGGGCCCAGTACAACGAGGCCTACCGTTATTATCATCCTTGCTGGCCATGTGGCCTATAATAGTTATAGATATCAAGGATTGATTTTTCTCCATTCCTCTATGTGCCAGAGATAGTGAAAGATTTGCATTTACCGTACCATCCTACAATCATGAAGAGCCTGATCAGAGGTTTGAATGGGTAGTGCTGCCTCAAGGTATGGCCAATAGTCCTACCATGTGTCAGCTGTTCATAAGCGAGGCCATTGCACCATTAAAAAAAGAGTATCCTGAGCTAAGATGTCTACATTACATGGATGACATCTTATTGGCAGCCAAAAATGATCGTGTCTTAGACCAAGCCTATGAAAGATTAGTTCAACTGTTGAAAATAAGGAACTTATTTACTGCACCTGAAAAGGTACAAAAGGAGAAGGTAGTGAATTACTTGGGAACAAAAATAGGTCCTGAGAGGATTTCACCACAAAAACTTGAGTTAAGAAAAGATAAGTTAAAGACCTTAAATGATTTCTAAAAACTATTAGGAGACATTAATTGGGTAAGAAGCTATTTGAAATTGCCAAATCATGAGTTAAAGCCCCTATATAATATTTTAATAGGTGATTCCACACTTGATTCTCCTAGGCAACTAACAGTAGGAGCAAGGGAGGCCCTATGTAAAGTGGAAGACAGATTACAAAATGCCTTTCTACAGAGATGGCAAGAAGGTAAGCCCATTACACTGTGTATACTTGCCACCTATGGTAAACCCACGGGATTGTTGTGGCAGGAAGGCCCATTATTATGGATTTATCCAAAGATTTCTCCAGGTAAATCCATAGAACACTACCCCACTGCAATTGCCTCTCTGGCCCTAACTGGAATTCAACAATGTTTACAGTTTTTTGGATTTACTCCTGCCAGTATTATAGTACCCTATTCTAGCCATCAAATTGAAATCCTGTGTGGCACCATAGATGACTGGGCAATCTTACAGTGTAGTTACAGTGGGATGGTTGATAATCACTATCCTAAACATCCTTTGCTGACATTTTTTAAGGAACACCCAGTGATTTATCTGAAAATCACCTCTGCACAACCCCTTGAGGGCACCAAATATCTTTACTGATGGCTCCAAGACAGGTTGCGGAGACTACATGATAGAGAAACAGGAACCTGTGTTGTTCCACTTTCAGCCGGGTTCACCTCAGATTATGGAACTGAATATTGTTGTGGAGGTGTTTAAGAATTGTCATTTTGCATTTAATTTGATTTCTGATTCAGCCTACATTGTTAATGCAGTAAGAATCTTAGAAATAGCAGGTCCTATCAAATATACCAGCACAGTACATGCCCTACTCCAAGAATTACAAGAGTTAATTTGGCAAAGGAAAAGCTGTTTCTTTATTCAGCACATAAGGGCACATACAGGCTTACCTGGGCCATTGAGTGAAGGCAATGCTAGGGTCGATCTGTGGAAGAGGACAGAATGTATTTTCCTGAGCTTGTCCTTGAAACAATTTCATCAATCATTCCATGTGAATGCAAAAACTTTACAACAAAAATTTCACTTGTCTAGAACAGATGCCAGACAGGTGGTCCTGGATTGTCCTCAATGTGTGGTCCATCTTCATCCTCTCAGTGTAGGAGTGAACACTAGGGGGTTGTTACCGCTTAAAATCTGGCAAATGGACGTCACCCACATTTCAGAGTTTGGGACTCTAAAGTATGTTCATGTGTCTGTAGATACCTGCTCAGGTATCATACATGCTACACCTTTGACTGGAGAAAAGGCTCTCAATGTCATAGGACATTGTCTAGAAGCCTGGGCTGCATGGGGGAAACCACAACAGCTAAAAACTGACAATGGACCAGCCTATACGGCTCAGTCATTTGCCTCCTTCTGCAAACAGATGGAGATACAACTTAATTATGGATTACCATATAATCCTCAAGGACAAGGAATTGTAGAACGTGCTCATTGCACCTTAAAAGAATGTTTGATGAAACAAAAAGGGGGAATAGGCCAAGGCCGTACCCCCAAGGAGAGAATATCTCTAGCCCTATTTACCCTAAACTTTTTAAACTTGGATGTTTATGGCTGCTCAGCTGCGGACAGACATCAGAATTCTCATGGCCCCTCTAGAAGCATGGTAAAATGGAAAGATATCTTGACAGGCTCTTGACAAGGGCCTGATCCCGTGCTGACATGGGCACGAGGTTCGGTTTGTGTCTTTCCCCAGAACCAACAGGATCCAGTGTGGGTGCAAGAGCGCCTGGTGTGGAAGGTTCGCCATGAAGACCCTCCTGAGGCTCGCGATGATGATGGTGACAGTGACATCAGGGATAGCAGAGCCGAGATGGGGGATCCTATCGGTATTCCCAAAACCAATGCCGGTGATGTACAATGCACAAGTGTTCCCTCACTTGTTTAACACCAATAGAAGCTTGGGAATGGCTTACTTACCCTATGATAGCCAATTTAGTAGCATAGAAAGTAATAGAAGCCTAAAACTACAGGGCAGTCTGTGTTTCTACATGGTTAGAAATATATCAGATACAATTGACTGCATTAAAATTTATAATCAATCTTCTGCATGGCTGGAAGAAGCATATTGGGACACTAGCCATGATGTGATGGCTAACGCATCTGTCCTATCAGGCTGGTGGCCCAGCCGGGAGGGCCATATTTGCCCTCCTGCTCAACCATGTTGGGACCCTTTTTGCCAGGGAGTCATGGAAGAAAGTGGCCCGCTTCCATGGACAGGCTGTCAGAGCAGAAAAGCCACATGGGCTGTACATAATTATTTTTCCTTTTCCCCATATATTAGCGTAGAATTTAATGAAACCCATCCTGGCCCCAATTTTACTGCTGTGGATCTAGATAAGAGTAGTGTTAATCCTTTTGATTTGTGGCTTCTGTGTGGTGTTAACGGGAGCTGCACAGATTTGTCCCCCCTGGCCATGTTGGGCGGAGGTAGCTTTGGTAGAAGGGTTTTAAGCTTTGACTGGAAAGGAAGTATGTCTGATAAGTTAGGAACAGGAAGTTTATCTGGTAGTTTTTCTTGGCAGACAGACCGGGTTACTTATCAGGAAACGAGCAGGACTCCTTTCACACCTACCCCGGTGTTCGTCTGGCCGCCATTCTTGTGGTTAGTCAGTAATAGTAGCGTTTCTGCTAAGGGAGAGGTACAATGCACTCCTCAAACATGTTTTTATACCTAATGCTGGAATGCCACTCTTTATCCATTTGCCATTATTACTCGCATGCCTCGTTATGTGCCAGTGCCAGTTGAGGCTCCTAGCAACCTACAACTATTTAGACAAAAAAGGGATTTTGGCATCACAGCAGCCATTGTTGCCGCTGTTACCGTAGGGGCCATTGGCGCCACCACCACTGCCTCGGCTCTTGCCTTGTCCAGTTCCATACAAACTGCAGAGACCTTGAATAACCTATCCTCCAATGTGGCTACTGCCCTGGATGTGCAAGCTTCCATCAGTTCTCAAATAAAGGGAGGATTGATGCTGGTCAATCAGAGAATTGACCTAGTACAGGAACAAGTGGATACCCTTTGGCAACTGGCGCAGCTAGGATGTGAATGGAAAATGACTGGCCTATGCATTACTTCTATACAATATCATAATTTTACCCATGAAGCAAATATGTCTAAAACACTGTCACAGTTCTTATTACAGAATTGGACCTTGGAATTCGGAGAAACCCTGAGGGAGTTGAGATTCGCAATAGTCCATGTTAATTCCACGAGAGTGGACCTATCTCCGGCTGAAGGACTGACTACGTGGATTGCATCAGCTGTGGATCACTTGAAGGAGTGGGCGGGTTTAGGATCCTTGGCTGTACTCATGGGATTTGCCTCCATGGTGGGCCTCTGGTGCATTTGCAGGTTAAGGGTTACACAACAGAGGCAAGCGGCTATGGTGATTCAAGCCTTTTCTGCCATTGAGGCCGGCCAGTCCCCTCAGGCATGGCTCGCAGCCATTAAGCCCTGATTTCTCGTCAAGCTCAGGTTGCATGGCAAGGCACTGCACTTGAGATACGCTGTGAGCAGTTAGCAGTCTCGAGGAGAGCATGTCTGATTTTTGCGGGTTGGTACCGCCCTTCCCTTACTCCCATCATCGCTCCTGCCTCAGGAAAAAATTCAGTACCGGACGGGTCTAGCACTACCTGGATAGTGATAACCAGGGAGGGTTAGTACAATGTCCACTTCTGTCTTCCTGGGATTCAGATCTCTTGCCTGTTGTGTTTAAAATGAAAGAGGGGGAACTGTAGAGAGCTGCGATGCGCCGTGCCTTAAAGATGGTGCTGGTTTCCGCCTACCGTCAGCCCGATGGCGAGTGCTCTCTGAAACAAACAACTCCTTATTTGGCTAAGGCTGATTCAACAGGTATGCTTCCGCATATGTGTACCTATCCGTGTGTGCCATGTGGCTTCCTTGGGTAGGCTGTCCATAGAGTATTTAGCCGGTGGGCAGGGACTCCTGGGGGGCAGAAGAAGATTGTTCAAGGTTCCTGAATAAACTGCTTGGAGAAGAGCTCGTGTGCCGCATCATCCTTGCTGGACAAGGGTGGGCACGACAGTTACTTTGACTGAATTATGCATATCAGAGACTCTTGAGAAGTGCTCAATTAGAAGGTCTTTGGTTTTCTTTAACTAATAAACAGTTCTTTCTGATTAATGGTACTGTCCAAGGTGCTGAAAATGCCCAGTAACTTTGTGGTTTGTTTTGTTTGCTCTGAGATAAGGCCTCTCTATGTTACCCTGACTGTTCCATAACTTGCTATGTAAACCAGACTGGCCTTGAACTCACAGAGTCACTTGCCTCTGCTCCCAAGTGCTGGGATTAAAGGCTTGAGCCACCATGTGCTCTGTCGGGAAAATTTAAAAAGGCCGCCATAGCTGCGCGAGCCCCGGAGGGGCTCCCGCCCCAGTGGCAGATCCCACATTAGGGAGGGAGATCTTATGGTTCCAGCGGCCTGAGGGCCTTGGCGGCGGCAGGCCCCAGTAACACGAGGAAGTCCTTGGTTCCAAAAAGATTTATTGTCATGACGGATAATAGATGGATCTAGACGTACCCCCCCAAAACTCAGGGCAGTCCCGAGTTATATAGGGAGGGAGAAAGGGGGAGGATTGGGGGAGGATCTGGGGGAGGAATGCTTAATTTGCTCTGCCCTCTGGCCTTCATTAGTATGTAAATCTCTAGGACCTGAGGCCTATAGCCTGGCCTATGTGACTCTATGGAAATGTGACTGTTTTCAGGATCCTAGATGATGGGAGGGACCGAACTCCTGCCGGTTCTCACGCAGAATTCCACGGAGAATCTCGGGGTTCTAAGTACCTGCTCAACCATGACCCAGGATACCATTATGCAGTCCCACAGTGCTCCATTCCAGTAACTATGTTAACTCTGGCTAGAGTCTGTCTAGTTAGATGACTTGGGGATTAATTCATAGTTATTTTTTAAAAAATATTTTTATTTATTGTTGACAAGGTCATACAAATATATGGTGTGTTTGGACCACATCTATTCTCCTCCAGTATTGTTGGACTGCGTAAAGGTATACTGGTTCATGGCTGGGCATGTGCCTAGAACCCTGATACTCTATGTGAGAACTGCCAGGAGTTCGGCATGCCCCCAGAACCCAGGGTCCTGAAAAGCAGTCTAGTCTCCATAGAATTACATTGTTCAGTCATGTAGGACAGCCCCTCCCAAAGTGCACAGGTAGAGGGTGTGACTATAGGCCTCAGGCCCTAGGAATTTACATACTAATAAAGGCCAGAGGGCAGAGCAAATTAAGCATGCCTCCTCCGGATCCTCCCCCAATCCTCCCCCTTTCTCCCTCCCTATATAACTCAGGACTGCCGCTGCCAAAGCCTCCAGGCCGCTGGAACCTTAGACGTTCCTCCTGCATGTGGGACCCGCCAGAGCGTGGAAGCCTCTGGGCCTCACCACCTCGGCGGCCTGTGATTTTTCCCCACATAATATCACCTCTTTTCTCTCACAAGCACCTTCTTCCCCATAAGTCTTCTCCCTGCTGTTGTCCCTTTTTTAAATGGCCCACTGAGTTTAGTTATGGCTTACTGTATTAGCATGGATATTATTCAATAGCTGGACAACTTATCAGTTTCTATACCCCAGAACACAATTACTCCCCAACTCCCAGCAACTGTTGCCTGCCAATAGCTCCTTAACTAGGGTGGGGCCTCATGAGGGCTTACTTAGTCATCATAAGGATGTTGAACGGCTCAGTCTTGTGCAAGTCTGGTGCAAGTATGTCGAGTGCTGTAAATGCAGTGGTCACTTGGGATCTAGAAGGCCCCATCCCTTAACATTCCTCCTCTAGCCTCTGGCTTTTGCATTTCTTTATGCCCCATTTTCCTCGTTTCCTGGGCTTCCATGGTGATATGAATGTCCTATAAAGGGCTAAGCACCTCACAATCATTTTTTTTTTTTTGCCACTTTGACTGGTTATAGTTATGAGATTTTTACACTCACTGTTGCTCACTATAAAAAGAAGCTTCTCTGACCAAAGCTGAAGGAAGCAGTGATTTATGGTTACAAACATAAGTATTTAGAAGATGGTTTGACAACATGCACATTTAACAAAGTAACATATTCCTCTCTAGAGCTACGACCTCTCCAGCCGTGGGCACTTGACGAGGTTTTTTCAGTGTGAGGCATGAATTCCTTCTATAAAGTTGGCATAAAATCCAATTTGAGGACTATCTTATGATACCAGAAGGTACCATCCAAGCTTCCAGAGGAGACAAGCAACTAACCAACCCACACAGCTCTGACACCTATGAACCACAACATCAGCAAGACACAGTGACGCTGAGTGTACAATAGTGGCACACATGCCTGGGTGGTAACCAATAGGTCCCTATTTGGAATTAAGAGCTATTCAATAAGACAGAAATCATACCTGGTACTGGAAATCTGGCCAATTGTACAAAACTAGAGAAGTCATGGATCTTGGAGGAGAGTCTATAATCATTACTTTCTTAAATCATTATAGTCCCTAACTACATTCTAAATATTTATCCTTACACCCACAGATAACTGTAGTCCTCACCTCCCGTCAAGGAAGCTTCACACTGCAACAGATGGAGACCATTACAGAAAACCAAAACCAATCAAAATACAGAGTTTTAGAGCCCAGTTCCAATGGATACATCTACAAAACACTCCCACACCTAGGCTCAGGGAACATCATAAAAGAGGAAGTAGAGAGATTATAAGAGTGAGAGGGTTAAGAAGTTTTACTGTGAGATTGTGTCTGCTAAGAATATCACAAGCTGCATCTCACCAACATGAGTGCCTAAGCATGACCTGAAGGAGGACCATACCGTTAGACATGCTAATATGGAAGGGGGAAAGCCCAGGGGGGCTAAATACTACATAAACAACTACAGGTGACTAAGGGATGCTAAGATCAGGAGAAATGGTTTTCCTCAGAGAAGAGCACACCAATTGGTTATCCAAAACCAAGTGGTCAGCACTAAAATATACATGCAAGTAACACTATACAGACTGAGAAATATATGTGACTATACATATATAAAATAATTTTTAAAAAGAGGTAATAAATGTGAAAGTGAGCAAGAACATTTGGAGAAAGGAAAAGAAAATGAGAAATGATTCAGTTATGTTATAATCTAAAAATTAAAAAAATAGTAAAAATAAATAAAGAAAAATCTTTAAAGAGATTTTAAGGTAGAAAAGGGTTTTTTTAAAATTTTAAGAAAAAATTGAAAGTAAAATACAAATTGAAATGGTTAAAAATTAAAAAGAAAGCAGAAGCTGGGTGGTGGCGGCACATGCCTTTAATCCCATTACTTGGGAGGTAAATTCAGGCAGATCTCTGTGAGTTTGAAGTCAGCCTGGTCTACAGAATGAGTTCTAGGACAGCCAGCACTACACAGAGAAACCTTGTATAAAAAAAGAAAAGCAACCAAACAAACAGCCCTTCCCCACTCCCAAAAGCAGTCCCACAACAGCAATGTCACTGTTGTATAAGTGGGCACATGATATAATATTGCATTATTCAGGGTCCACCATAGGGCACTACTATTGATGCCTCTTTTTTCCCCTCCACAACGGCCTGTATAGCATTTTTGACACTTTGGAAGTTAGCCAGTAGTGGGGAAGCATTCGACTCAGTTCTAGCTTTATTTCCTAATCTTTTGCAACTGAAGTATGTGGTATTTTTTTTTTTTTTTTGGTTTTTCGAGACAGGATTTCTCTATGTAGCCCTGGCTGTCCTGGAACTCACTCTGTAGACCAGGCTGGCCTCAAACTCAGAAATCCACCTGTCTCTGCCTCCCAAGTGCTGGGATTAAAGGCGTGCGCCACCACTGCCCGGCTATTTTGATGTTTTTAATGTCTCTTCATTTATAGATTACCTATCACCACAATAGATGCACACAGTCATACTTTTCCAGCACCTCCATTAAGTTATTCTTTGAAGCTGGTTGTCTTGCAGAGTTGAATTTTGTTAGTTATGGTTTAGAGGTGTCTTTTGACAAGATCAGTTGGTAGGATCTTCTGTTATGGGACATATAGTGCTGAGTGGGCCATGCTGGTAGGAACTTGGAAGACAGTAGTGTTGAGAGCTGTACGGACTGTGTAGGTCCAGCTCAAGAGATAAAAGAGGGAACTACGCCAACAACTGGGCTGGAGACTGTTCTCATGATATTTTGGCAAAGAATGTAGCTGTTTTCTGCCTTGTCTTAAGAACTTTCCCAAAGCTAAATGAAAAACCAATGAGTTTTTTTTTCTTTTTCTTTTTCTTTTTCTTTTTTTTGTGGAGGAGGAGATTGAGACAGTCTGATTTTGTCTGTGTTGTATGGTTATTAGTAATCACTCTTAATCATGTCTACATGGAAAAGAAGTAAGTGGTACAGAAAGAAATACTAAAAATGTATAGGTTGGAGAGAAAAGGACTCTGGCAAGCTAAATGCCTCTGTAAGATTGGTCTATAGGTAAGTCTGAAAGGCATTTTCCTGATCAATGATGCAGAAGGGTCCTGAGCAGTGCCATCCCTGGGTTATATAAGAAAGTTAGCTGAGCAAAACATGATAAGCAAGCCAGTAAGTTATGCTCACCCATGGCTTCTGCCTCCTGGTTCCTGCCTTGAGTTTCAGGCCTTGATTTCTCTCAGCAATGGAGTGTGACCGGACAGTCGTAAAGGTGAAATATACTCTTTCCTCCTCAGGTTGCTTTTGGTCATGGTTTATTATTGCAAATGGGAATCCTAACCAAGACAGCTGTGAGCCCGAGTTGTCTGCAGAAGCAACAGTGCTCCTAACCACTGAGATGTCTTTCCAGCCTCTTTGTAGTAATTTTTAAAAATGTAATTTAACTATACATCTTCCTGTCAGAGCTGCATTACTAGTATCTAAGATGTTATGCTGCTAGAAATGTTTTAATTTGGGCCAGTCAGTGGTGGCTCACATCTTTAATCCCAGCATTCGGGAGGCAGAAGCAGGTGGATCTCTGAGTTCGAGGCCAGCCTGATCTACAGAGTGAGTTCCAGGACAGCTAGGGTTAAACAGAGAAACCCTGTCTCATAAAACAAAATAAAACAAAAACAAAAACAAAACAAAACACAAAAAGAAATGTTTTAATTTTCATTCTGGTTTCTTCAGTGACTTGCTGGTCATTCAAGAATGTATTGTTCACTCTCAAATACTTACATAGTTTTTGTGCTTTTATTCTACTAAGATCTTATGAGATATAAGAAATCATTTTCTTTTATATGTGTTGGAAATTCTTTGTGACCTTCACTGTGGTCTATTTTAGAGGGGATTTCATCGACTTTTGAAAATCATATGAAATCTATGTCTGTTGGATGGAATGTTTAGCAGACATCTGTTAGTCCATTTTCTCTATGGTGTAGTTTAACTTGTTGATGTTTAGTTTATGTGACCTATCTGTAGAGGAGAGTGGACTACTGAAGTTGCTTATATAGTTATTTATCTTATTTATCTGACAAAATACCCAACAGAAGCAATTTAAGGAAGGAAGGGAATGGGGAAGAAGGAAGGAAGAAAGGAAAGGAGGGAGGGAGGAAGGACTTTGGGTCACAGTTCTAGGGGTTATAATCAATCATGGCAGAGATGCTGTGACATCAGGAACAAGAGCTGGATGGTCACATTATGAATGTCTGTGCTCTCTCAAAAAAACAAAAACAACAACAACAAAATGAATGTCTGTGCTCCTTTTTTTTTTATTCAGTGAAGGACCCTAGCCTATGAAATGCTGTTACCTATACTCTCCATGTGGAAACATATTAATTTGCAAAAAATAATAAAAATGAAAATGACAAAGAAACTATGTATGCAAATATACGAGGCACATGACAGCTCACAGGCATCTCCAGCGTTTGCAGAGATGTCTTGTTGCATTATTACACCGGGAAGCTTTAACTATGAAAGGAGCAAGAAGTAGGGATCCTCCTCAAGCAAGGAACTCTGAAAGGAAGTTCTTCCCGAGCCATTCATATTTTTGCTTATAATTACAAAAATAAAAAAATAAATAAAATATGACTTCCCAATAAAAAGTCATAATCAAAGTAGAAAGAAAATTAAAATATATAAAAGGATTTGTGTGTGTTTGTAAGAATGTAGTATTTGTTGTATGTGTGCACACACACATGCCTTTACCTGTGTGTGTGCCTGTGTATGTGTGTGTGCATGCATGCATGTGCATGTGTTGCATGCATGTCAATATGCATGGTTCATGAGTATGCATGCAGAGGCCAGAGGATTTTGGATTTCTTCCTGTATTTATCTTTTTCAATGCCTTGAGACCAGGTCTTTTTTTGTTTTGTTTTGTTTTGGTTTGGTTTTTTGGTTTTTTTGTTTTTGTTTTTTTTGGGGGGGGGTAATACATTCTAGTTTTTAGAGACCAGGTCTTTAACTGACCTGGCAACTTGTTATTTGTGCTGGGTTGCCTGTCTTCATCTTCTAATGTTGGGGTTACAGGTATGTGCAGCCATGTCTGGCTATCTATCTATCTATCTATCTATCTATCTATCTATCTATCTATCAATCAAAAAACAAGTTGTTTCTGGGCAACCCTGGTTGTCCTGGAACTCACTCTGTAGACCAGGCTGGCCTTGAACTAAGAGATCCACCTGCCTCTGCCTCCTGAGTGCTGGGATTAAAGGTGTGCCCCACCACCACCCAGTTCTGCTTTATTATTATTATTATTATTATTGTTATTATCTTTAATCTTATTTTTACAGTCTGTTTGTTATCCCCCTCCCATTCTGCCCTCCAACAGTTCCTCATCTCATTCTTCCTCCCCTATCTCCAAGAGGATACCCCCACATCCCCCCACACCTCCACATCCCACCAAGCTTCCCTCACTCCCTGGGGCCTCAAGTCTCACAAGGGTTAGGTACATCTTCTCTCATTGAAGCCAGACCAGGCAGTCCTCTGATATATATGTGTCAGGGACCTCGTATCAGCTTGTATATACTGCCTGGTTGGTAGCTCAGTGTCTGAGAGATCTTGGGGGTTCAGGCTTGTTGGGACTGCTGGTCTCCCTATCTGGTTGCCCTCCTTCTCAACATCTTCCAACCTTTCCCTAATTCAACCACAGGTGTCCCCAACTTCAGTCTATTGGTTAGGTGTAAGTATCTGCTTCTGTCTCAGACAGTTGCTGGTTGGGCCTCCCAGAGGACAGCCATGCTAGGCTCCTGTCTGTAAGTACACCAAAGCATCAGTAATAGTGTCAGGACTTGGAACCTCCCCTTGAGATGGGTCTTAATTTGGACCAGTCACTGGACCTCCTTTCCCTCAGTCTCGTCTCCATTTTTGTCCCTGCAGTTCTTTTAGACAGGAACAATTCTGGGTCAGAGTTTTTTTACTGTGGGATGGCAACTCCATCCCTCACTTGATGCCCTGTCTTTCTACTGGAAATGGACTCTACAAGTTCCCTCTCCCCACTGTTGAGCATTTCATCTAAGGTCCCTTCCTCTGAGTCTTGAAGTTCTCTCACCTCCCAGGTCTCTGGTACATTCTAGAGGGTCCCCCTACCTCCCACCTCCCGAGGTTGTATATTTTCATTCATTCTGCTGGCCCTCAGGGCTTCACTCCTGGTTCCCCCTCCCCTCCATACCTGATCATGTTCCCATTTTCCCCTTCTCTTCTCCTCCCCTCTCCGACCCAGATCCCTCCCCCTCCCTCTGCCCCCTTCTTTCTTCTTCCTCCCAAGTGGGATTGAAACATCCTCACTTGGGCCCTTTGGCTGGTTAACCTTCTTGAGTTCTGTGGATTGTGTCCTGGGCATTCTGTGCTTTTATTTCTGATTTTGGCTAATATCCACTTATTAGTGAGTACATACTGTAAGGACCCAGAAAGAGGACCCCAACTCAAGTCCTGATCAGCGCGCACCCAAGGAGACACGAGAGACTTATTTGATGCAATGGCAAAAGGCAGTTTACTAACAAGGGCCCTTGGATCGAAACTCATCCCACGCAGGGGAGAGAATTTCGATGAAGACCCCAGGAAGTTTAGAACTTTTATAGGGGGAGGCACAGGGGGAAGGGAAAAGCGGGAAATTCTGGCGCGGTTACATATGATTGGATATTTCAAACATTAGCGCTTTGCGTAAGCAATCATTTTGACAGGTTGGATGGCCCACTATTTTTGACCATGAAGTCTCAGACCTTCTAGGATAAACACCAAGTGGCCCATTACTCACTTGGGCATGTTTAGACTGGTCAAGATATGTCTTTGGTTGTTTCTAAATTTCTGGTCACCTCGTCCCTAGAGGGGCTTGATATTTTTATTATGGCTATTCTCAGTAAGCTCAGCAAGCTGTCCTGCGGTCTTTGCCAAGCTGTTTGTGGTCTCTGCTGAGGTGTTTTAATTTTTACCCTTACAATACCATGCATGTGCTTTTGGGTCTGAGATACCTCAGGATGATATTTTCTGGTTCCATCCATTTGCCTGCAAAACTCATGATGTCCTCATTCTTAATAGCTGAATAATAGTCCATTGTGTAAATCGACCACATTTTCTGTATCCATTTCTCCATTGTGGGACACCTGGGTTGTTTCCAGCTTCTGGCTATCACAAATAAGGCTGCTATGAACCTAGTGGAGGATGTGCTCCTGTAGAATGGTGGGCCATATTTTGAGTATATGCCCAAGAGTGGTATAGCAGGATCTTCAGGTAGATCTGTTTCCAATTTTCTGAGGAACCTCCAGGTTGATTTGCAGAGTGGTTGTACCAGTTTCCAATTCCACAAGCAATGGAAGAGTGTTCCTCTTTCTCCACATCCTTGTCAACATGTGCTGTCACCTGAGTTTTTGATCTTAGTCATTCTGATTGGTGTAAGGTGGAATCTCAGGGTTGTTTTGATTCGCATTTCTCTGATCTCTAAGGACTTTGAACATTTCTTTAAAAGCTTCTCAGCCATTCAAGATTCTTCTGTTGTGAATTCTCTGTTTAGTTCTATACTCCACTTTTTGATTGGGTTGTTTGATTTTTTGGAGGTTAGCTTCTTGAGATATATGTATATGTATATGTATATGATGTATATGTATATGTATACGTATGTATGGATTAAGGAACTCAACGTAAAGTCAGATACACTGAATCTAATAGAAGAGAAAGTGGGAAAGAGCCTCGAACTAATAGGCACGGAAGGGGGGGTAAGGGGGGGGGAAGGATTTCCTAAACAAAACTCCAGTGGTTCAGGCTCTAAGATCAAGAATCGATAAATGGGGCCGGGCGGTGGTGGCGCACGCCTTTATTCCCAGCACTTGGGAGGCAGAGGCAGGCGGATTTCTGAGTTCGAGGATAGCCTGGTCTACAGAGTGAGTTCCAGGACAGCCAGGGCTACACAGAGAAACCCTGTCTCAAAAACAAAAATAAAAACAAACAAACAAACAAAAGAATTGTTTTTGCTATCCTGGGTTTTTTGTTTTTTTTTTCCCATATGAAATTGAGCATTTCTCTTTCCATGTCCTTGAAGAATTGTGTTGGAATTTTGAAGGGTATTGCATTGAATCTGTAGATTGCTCTTGGTAGGATGACCATTTTTACTATGTTAATCCTACCAATCCATGAGCATGGGAGATCTCTCCATTTTCTGAGGCCTTCTTCAATTTCTTTCTTGAAAGACTTGAAGTTCTTTTCATACAGTTCTTGTTTGGTTAGAGTTCTTGTTTGGTTAGAGTTACCCCAAGCTATTTTATATTATTTGTGACTATTGTGAAGGGTATTGTTTCCCTAATTTATTTCTCGGCCCATTTATCATTTGTATAAAGGAAGGTTACTGATTTGTTTGAGTTAATTTTATATTCGGCCACTTTGCTCAAGTTGTTTATCAGCTGTAGAAGTTCTCTGGTAGAACTTTTGCCATTGCTTATGTATACTAGCATGTCATCTGCAAACAGTGATACATAACTTCTTCTTTGCCAATTTGTATCCCCTTTATCTCCTTTTGTTGTCTTATTTCTCTGGCTAGAACTTCAAGTGCTATATTGAATAGATATGGGGAGAGTGGGCAGCCTTGTCTTGTCCCTGAAAAGTGGAATTGCTTCAAGTATCTCTCCATTTAATTTGATATTGGCTGTTGGTTTGCTGAATATTGCTTTTATTATGTTTAGGTATGGGCCTTGACTTCCTGATCTCTCCAATACATTTAACATGAAGGGGTGTTTTATTTTGTCAAATGCTTTTCAGCATCTAATGAGATGATAATGTGATTTTTTTCTATGAGTTTGTTTAAATAGTGGATTACGTTAATGGATTTTTGTTTATAGAACCAACCTTGCATCCCTGGAATGAAGCCTACTTGGTCACGGTGAATGATGTGTTCTTGGATTCAGTTTGCTAGAATTTTATTGAGTATTTTTGCGTTGATATTCATAAGTGAAATTGGTCTGAAGTTCTCTTTCTTTGTTGGGTCTCTGTATGATTTGGGTATCAGAGTAATTGTGGCATCATGGAATGAATTAGGCAGTGTTCTTTCTGTTTCTATTTTATGGAATAGTTTGAGGAGTGTTAGTATTAGATCTTCTTTGAAGGTCTGGTAGAATTCTGCACTAAAGCCATCTGGCCTTGGGCTTTTTATGGTTGGGAAGTTTTTAATGATTTCTTCTATTTCCTTAGTACATGGTACTTAGTAATTTTGGTACATGGTATCTGTCTAGAAAATCATCCATTTCATCTAGATTTTCCAGTTTTGTTGAGTATAGGCTTTTGTAGTAAGATCTGATGATGTTTTTGTAAGTTTCTGTTGTTATGTCTCCCTTTTCATTTCTGATTGTGTTAATTTGCATACTGTCTCTGTGCCCTTTAGTTAGTTCCACCTTTTGACTTTGTTGATTCTTTATATAGTTCTCTTTGTTTCTACTTGGTTTATTTCAGCCCCGAGTTTGACTATTTCCTGCCTTTTATTCCTCTTGGGTATGTTTGTTCTAGGGCTTTCAGGTGTACTGTTAAACTGTTAGTGTAGGATCTTTCTGGTTTCTTTACAAGGGCCCTTAGTGCTATGAATTTTCCTCTTAGCACTGATTTCATTGTGCCCCATAAGTTTTGAGTATGTTGTGCTTTCATTTTCATTGAATTCTAAGAAGTCTTTCATTTTTTTCTTTATTTCTTCCCTGACCAAGTTATCATTGAGTAGAGAATTGTTCAGTTTCCAAGGGAATGTGGGTTTTCTGTTATTTTTGTTCTTATTGAAGTCTGTGGTGATTTAAAACACAACATAATGTTTTATTTTTTTAAAATTATATTATTCACTTCTCCTTTCTTCCTCCTATGTGCCCTTCCTTTTTTTTTTCCTAACTCAGATTCATGGTCTCTTTTTATTTAATTGTGAATGCATATATATTTCTAAATATATAATAAATGCAACTTAGTCCTTATGTTTCTTGTATGTATATGTTTTCAGGGACAACCATTTGGTATTTGATAACCAGTTGGTGTTCTCTTCCCTGGGGAAGATAATTTCTCCTATTATCAACATTCTTTAGTTCCCTGTAGTCCTTTGTTTAGGATTAGGGTCCATGAGCTTTAGCATGTTGGTGTGGTCCTTGCTTACAACATGTTCAGGTAGCCATATTGGCGAGGCTTCATGGTTATAACTTTTCTAACATTTCTAGGAGACATAATCTCACAGCAGACTTACTGGCTGTCTGACTTTTACAATCTTTTTGTTCCCTCTTCTACAGTGAGTCCCCTAACCTTATATACAAGAGTTTTATTATAGATTTATCAATTGGGACTGGGATCCACATGGTCTCCCTGCATTTTGACTGGTTGTGGTTTTCTGAAATAGTCTCAGTCTGCTCAAGAGAGGAGTTCCTTGATAGGTGAGAGCTATACTTATCTTTAGGTGTAAGTATTTAGCATATAGTAAGGATTATGCTGGTTTAGTAAAGTGGTAGTTGTAGGTTCTCCAAGACCAATGGCTTCTCTATCTCCAGATAGTTGGCTGGGTTTCTAGTACCAGGCACAGTTTACCACTTAAGTCCAATTAAGGAAAGTGATTATTACCAACAAGGTACACATGCCATTTGCACCCTTAGGGTTATCCTGGCATCCTTGTTGTTGTGTTAGTTCATAGGTACTGTAGTTTGGTGGGACTGTTGTTTGCCTCCTTCCCTTGGAAGCTTGCATGGTGCCCACTGGTGCTGCGGAAGCTAGTCCTCAGGGAGAGGCTTCTAGATCAGATCCAGCTCAGGTCCTCTGAGTCCTGTGTCTAAAGTGCATAGCGGTCTTCAGCAACAGGGACTTACCTCCCACCTCTGGGCAGCAACCAAGGCAACAGAAATAGCCCATAATGTTTTGGGAGTGTCTTGGACAACCCTGACCAACATATGATGGCGGGTGGTGGACACAGAGGAGGGAAGGTGTATAACACACTCATCTTTGTAATTAACCCTACCACAGAACAGCAGCTCATAATAAAATGTTATTATTGCTTACACCTCACGTGTGTGGCATGCTTTCGTGTTGCTCTGCTGGTCTTCTCTTGTAATGCTGTGCTATAGCTTTGTCAGGTGAAAGTGTCATTTTACTGAAATTTTGTGTGACCATGATGAGACCAGGCATGACTGGCACACGTGTGTAACCCAAGCACTCAGGGTGTGGAGTTGGGGGCATCAGGAAGAATTCAAGACCATTCTTGTCTATGTAGCAAGTCTGAAGCTAGCCTAGGCTATATGAGACTCTATCTTAAAAAAACTAAATCCAGCAGAAATAAACACAAAATAGTCTAATGTTTGACAAGAAACCCACTTCTTACATCTGTTCCCTTCTTCTGAACAGGTAACTCCTTGTGTTAGTTCTTGTTAAATTTTCTAGAATTTTGGCATATGATGGAGTCCATATGAATTCATGCAGGAATTTCCCTTCTTGACATCTAGTAATACCCTGACAACATTTTGTTTACATTTTTCTTTTAAACAGAGGACTTGTCTGCAGCTGCTGAGTTGTATTTGGTGTATTGTATTTCTTTGGAAGGCTAACATTTGTGTCACATTTTAATAAGATATAAAATACACAAGAAAATCATGTTCTGGGTCATCAGGATGCTACTATGTCACTTAATACCAAGTGATGCCAGTGGCTGTGTTTGGTTTTATGAGTGTGATGAGTTAATTAGCACCTAGTTCTGTGGCTCCAATGATCTCTGCTAATGAGAAGAGGATAGAGAAGCTTGACGAGTAAGTGCCTCCTGAGTTCTGGGAAGGATGCACCACCACATTCAGCCTCTGACTGGTGTTCTATTATTTAAAAAAAGACATGTTTATTTTAATTTTATGTGTATATGTTTTGCCTGCATGTATGTATATACAGCACATGTCTGTAATGCCTGTGGAGGCCAAAATAAGGCATTGAATCCCCCTGAAACTGGAGGTATGGATGGTCGAGACTTGCCATGTGTGTACTGGGACCCAAATCTGGGACCTCTATAAGAGCAGCAAGTGCTTCTAACTGCAGATCCATCTCTCCAGCCCTCAGTCAGTGTTTTCAACAGATCATGTTAGTACTTTAGAATATAGTCTGGAATGACACAAGCTTGGCTACGAGGCTGATGGGGGCTGAGGGTATGCCAATGTAGAGTTGTCCAGACGAGAATAGATTTGAGTAATGTTTAGGAGGTGAAACCCATAGGACTTGGGAACTAGCTGTCCTGGGAACTACCCAAGCTGAGGGAGAAGAAAATGAGGGCCAGCACCTTGGTTTCTGTTTGGGTGTAAATGGGTACGTTGCATCATTAACTAAAGCATTAGATAGAAGGGGGACAGAATGAAAGGGCACCCTAGATGTGGAGCCAAGATGTCCAATCTTGGACACACATCTTTTTTTTTTTTGGATGTTTTATTTACATTTCATATGTTGTCCTCTTACCCCATCCCCCACCCATCCAGGAACCCCCTATCCCCTCACCCCTCCTCCTTCTTCTCTGCAGATGTAACCCCTACCTACCCCCCCACTCCCACCTCCCCACCCTCAAATTCCCACCCCCTGGGGCGTTCAGCCTTCATGAGGTCAAGGTTCTCTTCTTCCACCTATGCCCAGCAGGGCCCTCCGCTCTTACCTATACAGCTGAAGCCATGGATCCCTCCCTAAGTGCTCCCAGGCTGGTGGTTTAGACCCTGGGAGCTCTGGTTGGTTGGTATTGTTGCTCTCCTCATGGGGCCACAAACCCTTTCAGCTCCAATGGTCTTCACTCTAACTCCTCCATTGGGAACCCCATGATCAGTTCAATGGCTAGTTGTGAGCATCTGCCTCTGAATATGTCAGACTCTTGAAGACCTCTGAGGAGACATCTATATCAGGCTCTTATCAGCATGCACTTCCTGACTTCCACATCAGCATCTACCTTTGGTGACTGCACATGGGATGGATACTCAGGTGGAATGGTCTTCAGACGGCCCCTCCTTCAGTTTCTGTCCTTCACTTTGTCTCCATATTTGCTCCCTTGAGTATTTTGTTGCTCCTTCTAAGAAGGACCGAATCACCCCCACTTGGTCTTCCTTCTTCATGAGCTTCATGTGGCCTGTGAGTTGCATTTTGGGCATTTCAAGGTTCTGGGCTAATATCCAATAATCAGTAAGTGAATACCATGTGTGTTCTTTTGTGATTGGCTTACCTCACTCAGGATGATAATTTCTAGTTCCATCCATTTACCTAGGAACCTCTCGAATTCATTGTTTTTAATAGCTGAGTAATACTCCATTGTGTAAATATACCACATTTTTTGAATCCATTACTCAGTTGAAGGACATCTGGGTTCTTTCCAGCTCCTGGCTATTATAAATAAGGCTGCTATGAACATAGTTGAGCATATGTCCTTGTTATATGTTCGAGCATCTTCTGGGTATATGCCTAGGAGTGGTATAGCTGGATCCTCAGGTAATGCTATGTCCAATTTTCTGAGGAACTGCCAGACTGATTTCCAAAGTGGTTGCACTATCTTGCAGTCCCACCAACAATGGAGGAGTGTTCCTCTTTCTCCACACCCTTGCCAGCATCTACTATCACCTGAGTTTTTAATCTTAGCCATTCTGACTGGTGTGAGATGGAATCTCAGGGTTGTTTTGATTTTCATTTCCCTGATGACTAAGGATACTGAACATTTCTTTAGGTGCTTCTCGGCCATTCGAGTTTCCTCAGTTGAAACTTCTTTGTTACGCTCTATATCCCATTTTTTAATAGGGTTATTTGGTTGCCTGGAGTCTAATTTCTTGAGTTCTTTGTATATATTGGATATTAGCCCTCTATCAGATGTAGGATTGGTAAAGATCTTTTCCCAATTTGTTGGTTGTCATTTTGTCCTATTGACAGTGTCCTTTGCCTTACAGAAACTTTGCAATTTTATGAAGTCCCATTTGTCAATTCTTGATCTTAGAGCAAATGCCATTGGTGTCCTGTTTAGGAACTTTTCCCCTGTGCCCAAGTATTCGAGGGTCTTCCCCACCTTCTCTTCTATTAGTTTTAGTGTATCTGGTTTTATGTGGAGGTCCTTTATCTACTTAGACTTGAGCTTTGTACAAGGAGATAAGAATGGATCAAGTTTTATTCTTCTACATGTTGTCCTCCAGTTGAACCAGCACCATTTGTTGAAAATGCTGTCCTTTTCCCACTGGATAGTTTTAGCTCCTTTGTCAAAGATCAAGTGACCATAGGTGTGTGGGTTCATTTCTGGGTCTTCAATTCTATTCCATTGATCTTCCTGCCTGTCTCTGTATCAATACCAGGTAGTTTTTATCACTATTGCTCTGTAGTACAGCTTGAGGTCAGGAATGGTGATTCCTCCAGAGGTTCTTTTATTGTTGAGAATAGTTTTCGCTATCCTGGGTTTTTTGTTATTCCATATGAATTTGAGAATTTCCTTTTCTAACTCTGTGAAGAATTGAGTTGGGATTTTAATGGGGATTGCATTGAATCTGTAGATTGCTTTTGGCAAGATGGCCATTTTTATTATATTAATCCTGCCAATCCATGAGCATGGGAGATCTTTCCATCTTCTGAGATCTTCTTCAATTTCTTTCTTCAGGGACTTGAAGTTCTTGTCGTACAGGTCTTTCACTTGCTTGGTTAGATTCACACCAAGGTATTTCATATTATTTGCAACTATTGTGAAGGGTGTCATTTCCCTAATTTCTTTTTCAGTCTGTTTATCTTTCATGTAGAGGAAGGCTACTGATTTGTTTGAGTTGATTTTATAACCAGCCACTTTGCTGAAGTTGTTTATCAGGTTTAGGAGTTCTCTGGTGGAAGTTTGGGGGTCACTTAAGTATACTATCATATCATCTGCAAATAGCGATATTTTGACTTCTTCCTTTCCTATTTGTATCCCTTTGACTTCTTTTTGTTGTCTAATTGCTCTGGCTAGGACTTCCAGTACTATATTGAATAGGTAGGGGGAGAGTGGGCAGCCTTGTCTAGTCCCTGATCTTAGTGGGATTGCTTCAAATTTCTCTCCATTTAGTTTGATGTTGGCTACTGGTTTGCTGTAAATTGCTTTTACTATGTTTAG
Source organism: Grammomys surdaster (assembly GCF_004785775.1). Lineage (NCBI taxonomy): Eukaryota > Metazoa > Chordata > Mammalia > Rodentia > Muridae > Grammomys > Grammomys surdaster. The sequence continues at coordinate 924,713 of NW_021620768.1, read as the reverse complement.
GTAGGGGCCTTGAATTCCTGATCTTTCCAAGACTTTTATCATGAAGGGATGTTGAATTTTGTCAAATGCTTTCTCAGCATCTAGTGAGATGATCATGTGGTTTTTTTCCTTTGAGTTTGTTTATATAGCGGATTACATTGATGGATTTCCGAATATTGAACCATCCTTGCATTCCTGGGATAAAACCTACTTGATCATGATGGATGATTGTTTTGATGTGTTCTTGAATTCTGTTTGTTGAGTATTTTTGCATCGATGTTCATAAGGGAGATTGGTCTGAAGTTCTCTTTCTTTGTCGGGTCCTTGTGGGGTTTGGGTATGAGTGTAATTGTAGCTTCATAGAACGAATTGGGTAGTGTTCCTTCTGTTTCTATTTTGTGGAATAGTTTGAAGAGAATTGGTATTAGGTCTTCCTTGAAGGTCTGATAGAATTCTGCACTAAAACCATCTGGTCCCGGACTTTTTTTTGGTGGGGAGACTTTTAATGACTGCTGCTATTTCCTTAGGGGTTATGGGACTGTTTAGATGGTTTATCTGCTCCTGATTTAACTTTGGTACCTGGTATCTGTCTAGGAAGTTGTCCATTTCATCCAGGTTTTCCAGTTTTGTTGAGTATAGGCCTTTGTAGTAGGATCTGATGGTTTTTTGAATTTCTTCAGTTTCTGTTGTTATGTCTCCCTTTTCAGTTCTGGTTTTATTAATTTGGATACTGTCTCTGTGCCCTCTGGTTAATCTGGCTAAGGGTTTATCTATCTTGTTGATTTTCTCAAAGAACCAGCTCCTGGTTTTGTTGATATTTTGTATTGTTCTTTCTGTTTCTATTTGGTTGATTTCAGCCCTGAGTTTGATTATTTCCTGCCTTCTACTCCTCCTGGGTGTATTTGCTTCTTTTTGTTCTAGAGCTTTTAGTTGTGCAGTCAAGTTGTTAGTGTGTGCTCTCTCCAGTTTCTTTTTCTAGGCACTTAGAGCTATGAGTTTTCCTCTTAGCACTGCCTTCATGGAGTCCCACAAGTTTTGATGTGGACACACATCTTTAAGGCTCATGAGAATGTAGGTCGAGATGCTCTGTAGCTGACTGGACCAGAGATCCTAACGCTTGAACCGCACAGATCTGGAAAGAGCCAGTGTTCATTTTGTGAGTAAGACAAGGAGAGACGTGGCAAGCTTCTGGAAAGCAAGTGTAGAATACACAGAGTTGTGGGCAGCCTTCTCCAGAGCACTGAAGGTGGCATGCAAAGGGAGCCCCGAATGACCAGGAACAGCCTAGAGAATGAGAAAGCTGGGAAAGGTCCTGGTGGTGAAGGGTAAAGAGTTGTCAGTGACATCGCTCAGACTAGAGCTTTATGACAGGAATCAAAATCCACCTCATCAGATTTACTACTGCCTGGAAACATGGCTCCACCTACTTCCAGAAGCCTCCAGAATAATGGTGAATCCTTTTAACTATATGCTTCTACTGGTGACCTCCTTCACTTAGCTGGAGACAACACAGGCATTTTGCCTAACTGATCATCCTTATTGTTATCTTTGGGAGGGATGCTGTTGTTGTTCTGGCAGCAGTGTACTCCAGGTTTTGGGGGGAAAGATTGGAGAAGGTATGCTGGCTAGTTTATGTCAATTTGACACAACTAGACTTATCTGAAAAGAGAGAACCTCAATTGAAAAAAAAATGCCTCCGTAAGATTCGACTGTAGGTGGCTGGGCAGTGGTGGCGCACGCCTTTAATCCCAGCACTTGGGAGGCAGAGGCAGGTGGATTTCTGAGTTCGAGGACAGCCTGGTCTACAGAGTGAGTTCCAGGACAGCCCGGGCTGTAAGAGAAACCCTGTCTCACCCCCCCCCCCCCAAAAAAAAGATTCTGCTGTAGGATATTTTCTTAATTAGTGATTGATGGGGGAGGGCACAGCCCATTGTGGGTGGGGCCAACCCTGGACTGGTGGTCCTAGGTTCTATAAGAAAGCAGGCTGAGCAAGCCAGTAAACAGCATCCCTCCATGGCTTCTGCACCAGGCTCTGTCCTCCAGGTTCGTGCCCTGCTTGAGTCCTTGTCCTCACTGCTTTTGATGATGAACTATTATAGAGAAATGTGAAAGAAATAAACTATTTCCTCCACAAGTTGCTTCTGGTCACGATACTTCATCTGGGCAGTAGTAACCAACCCTAAGTAGGACACCCAGCTAGACAGATAAAGGGAACTCCTCCCTCCCTTTGGTAGGTATTGCACACTATTAAGCCTGTTAAAATCATTGTTAACATCAATGTCAAGCCTTGTAAGCACTTTTTGGTGTTCATTTTGCAGTAAATAAGCAGACACCTGCGGGATGGGGCTATTTGATTTCTCAGTCTGCAGCTGTTGGGTCTTTGCGATCAGCAGCCTCAGTGAACTCTGGATGACCCCACAACCCTTTTCACATAGGCCAGAGGGGGAGTACTTCGCTTAGTGGGCCTGACAGAGGGACTGCTGTGGCTCCTGTGAAAGAGGCAGGGTTGTGATTGGTGCAAACACAAAGCACCACGTGTAACTGACTGTGATTGGTGCTATGTCAGCAGGCTGCTCCACTCCGTGAGACACTCAGGGCTGCCTCTGCTGCCTCTCCCTACTGTTGCAACATTAGGCTGGCAGGCAGGCAGGCGAAGAAGCTGATGAACTGTACAAGAGCAGTGGGGAGATGGTGGAGAGACGGCAAGGCCTGGGAGAAGGCTTAAGGAACCTTGACTTTCTAGGACTATACAAAGCTAGACCCCTTCTAGAGCAAAGGACCTAGCATTCTATAGCCTATAGGGGTGCACCACCTACTGCTGCCTTTCTTTGCTGTCAAATTAGAGCCATACAAAGACCAGTGCTTGAAGAGCTTCTCTTTTACTGCCTGTGACTTCTTTCTAGGAGAGGGAAAGGGTCTTGGGCTGCTGGTAAGTACACTGGAAGCCTCTGCTTTGCAGTTGGCACACTGGAGCAGCATGCCTGGGCAGACTCTACAAAGACTGCTTGGGTCTGCACCCAACCTCTGCCACTTCGCAGGAATTTGCTTGAGCAGGTTTCATCTCTCCGTACTTGTCCTTACCTGCACAGTGGGATGATAACAAGGCCTGCCTCCTGGAGACCTGGCATTGGTTGGAATGACATATAAGAAGCACTTAGGACGCCGCTGGTATCTTACTGGTCTATTGCTGTGAAGAGACACCATGACCAAGGCAATTCTTATAAAGGAAAGCATCTAATTGGGGGCTTGCCTACAGTTTCACAGGGTAAGCCCATGTTCACCATGGTGGGTAGCATGGTGGCATAAAGGCAGGCATGACATTGGAGCAGTAGCCGAGGGCTTTATGTCCTGATCCACTGGTAGCAGACAGAGAGAGGGGAGGAGAAGAGGAGGCGAAGAGGGAGGGGGAGAGGACAAGAGAGAGAGAGAGAGAGAGAGAGATTGAGACTGGGTCTGGCACAGGACTTTAAATCCTCAAAGTCTACTACAATGACATACCTCCTCTAACAAGTGCACCTATTCCAACAAGGCCACACCTCCTAACTTTCCCCTTCCCAAGCAATTCATCAACTGGGAACTAAGCATGCACATAGACGAGCCTATGAGGAGGTGGGTATTTTCATTCAAACCACCACAGACTGGCTTATAGTGAGTGGTGTGTAAATACAGTTTTAGAAAACATATCCCTTTCTGGAAGTCAGTTGAGTGACATGTGTCTGAAGTCATTACGGTGTCATGGTTTTTCACCCAGTAATTTTATCGTGTCCCTATCCTCATGACAGTGGTACATATATGTAAGCACAGTATAAATCATGGGAATGGTGACACAAACTTGTAATCCCAGCCCTTGTGTGGCAGAAACAGGTAGATTGCTACAAGTTTGAGGCTAGCCTAGTTTACACAGCAAGCTCCTGGTCAACCAGGGCTACATAGTGAGACCCTGTCTCAATAAGTAAAGAAAATTTAAAACCAAGCAAGGAACCAACCAAAGAAACAAATTCACAATAAGCATTTAATAAGTATCTATTGGATTGTATTTATGGTGTATATATATGTGTGTGCATATATACAGCTGTTCATACATACATATATACATTCATATATAGTCATACAAGAGTATGTGTGCCTGAAAGATTCACATGACCCAGTGAGATCAATGACTCACATGCTTGTGGTGAATCAGTGTAAAGAAACGTACTATGTGCACTAATTGCTCCAAGGCTGGTCATGTAAAAGTATAGCAGCTCAATGGTATGTAATGCCTAAGTTTTGAACGTGATTATAACCGCTTTGTTAGTCTCTGGTAGATATTCTTCTTATCATTTTAGCTCATACCCCTACTTACAACAACGTACCAGGGCAGTGCATGCCGCTGTCAGCAGCCTTGTGCACTGTGTATTTGCTTGATAGCATCGTGCTGTCATTCACCATGCTTGATCTCTGCCATCTGCTTTCCTGCAAGTACATTCAATGACATTTTTACAGGGACAGAACCACCTAACAGCATAGAGTGCATCCAACATAAAGTGACACATGAAGTTTCCTTAGGGAATGAAAGGAAGAGGTAGGGACCATCCACACTGCCATCAATTCAGGGGAGTGAACACCTGCTATTGTTTCTAAGCATCTGTGGTGGTTTGAATAGGAATGCCCCCTATAGACTCATATGTTTGAATGCTTGGCCCATAAGAAGTGGCAGTATTAGGAGGTGTGGCCTTGTTAGAGGAGGAAGTGTGTCACTATGGAGGCTGGCTTTGAGGTCTTATATTCTAAAGTTAGGCCTAGTGTGGCAGTCTCCTGCTGCCTACAATCAAGATGTAGAACTCTCGGCTCCTTCTTCAGCACCATGACTGCCTGCACTCTGTCATGCTTCCTGCCATGACTGTAATGGACAGTCTGAAAGCCAGCCCCACTTAAATGTTTTCCTTTATAAGAGTTGCTAAACTCATGGTTTCTCTGCACAGCAATAGAAACCCTAACTAAGACAGCTTCCAAACTTCTTCCATGTACTTAGCTGAGTATTCTAGTGCACAGACTCCCTCCACTTCACACGCCTTTTTAGCACTGTCCCAAGAACACCAGATTTATGCAGCACTATATTGATGCCTATGAGACCATCAGAGGCAAGCACCAAACTGCCAAAGTGTTCCTGGGAAGAAAAGTGCCTACTCATAGGGCCACATGGAAAAAAACCTACACAAGAGTCACTTCTAAAACATCCCTCTGCACACATAGCAAACTCTCAAACTAATGGATTTCAAACTCTCCAGCCAAGTGATTATGGTTACTAATGACTAATAAATTTATATTCCAAATCTTGCTCTTTGTCCCTGTGATTTGAAACAACCCCTTTTCTCTGGGATCTCAGAGGTCTCTTCTCACAGCCCAAGAGCTTGACTCTAATTTCTCAAGAGCTGCTGAATCTCTCAGAGTTTCTAGTGCCACAAAGGGAAGCCCAGAAGCAGAGTTGTTACTGGCCATACTCAGAAATACTGAGTGCTCACTATGTCTTCCCTACATGAGGTTGAAGGTCACAGGGTGTCAACATGTGTGGCATCTGGGGTTGGTGGCTGACAACCTCCACTGCCTGCATTGTTGCATTAGGCAAATTGGCCATTTGATGGATTGACAACCATATTTAAGGGGGCTTGACAAGGAAGAGCTCTGCATCTGCATCCACATTTTGCCATTCACTTCCTCATCTCAGAGGCTCCGAGTTGCCATCACTCCCATACCAACACAGAGCTGGCCTTTGACTTTGTACTCTAGTCCTGAGTTTTAAGTTCAGAGTACCAACTCTAGCCACTAGAGGGCACTCTTGCAACGTGAAGACCAACAGCTCTCCTGGAAGCTACTTCCATCTTTGACAGAACACCTGGTTTTCCCGAATTTAGTGGCTGTCGACCCTCAACCCAGGGCAGTTTCTCCCCTTTCCCCAAGGGACATTCAGCACTGTCTGGAGCATTTTGGGATGTTGTGGTTGGATGGATGCAGGTGCGGGTGGTACTATCTTCTGGGTATGGAGCGCATGTTCTGATAAGTATTTTAGGACTCAGGACAGCTCTCAATAACAATGAATTACTTAATGAAAAAAAATTGCCTATGGTGGCAGGACCTCTGTACTGAGATCTGTGGCCTACAGCAAAAGGTACCACCTGGAAGCAAGTCCTTACAGCGGGCTTTAGCCTTCAGGGGAGTCATAGAATGTAGACCACAAAACATTTTTCATCACACGAAATACGGGGACCACAGTCACTACACATCACTGGGGAGGAGGTGGGGCCAGGTAGAGAACAGACCCTTTCTTTTATGGAGAAACCCCTGTCCTTAGGGCTGGTCACTGAACAGGACACAAGCCCAGTGAGTGCACCATCCACTTCCTGGTGCTACACAGGCAACACTGCTTTGTCTCCTAAACTGGGCAGGGGAATAGGAAAGCTCTGTGCTGGTTCTGACCAACCATGTGGGGGATGAGGCATCAGCTTGGGAGGAGTAGGAGGTAGGGTGTTGTTGCTGTTTTGTTTTTGCATTTGGGTTGAGGGAGGGAGACAGAGACCCTTTCTCCTGACCTAGGTCCAGCTTGGGATGACCTTGGCCTTTCTGTGGACAGGGGTTATGTCATGTCCTCTGTGGTTCTTCTCGCCCATTTTATTTGACTGACAGTGTACGGTCACAAGACCAAGTGTGGCTGCAGGAAGTAAGTGTGAGAGCGGCTCCGAGAGGAACTTGGAATGGGCAGTGGAACCTTCTGGGCCTTTCCAGCTCATGAGCTGTTCCTCAAAAAGGATCAGAGACAGATCCAGGCCATGTCATTGGTAGCCTAAAGGCAGGAGAGCGCACGGCTGGGTGGCTTTGGCTTGTGCAGCGTCTCTTCCCGGTTGGTTCATCTGATGTTAAGCGGAGACGCTCTTTCTTGTGTGTTCCCTATGCTCTGGTGCCTGGTGCTTCAAGTCGGCCCTGCTGGTCTTCCCCAGGACCACAGAGGCTGAGGACATTCAGCACTGGCTTCCTTTCCCACTGGGACCATTAGATCTTTGCCCAGAGGCCCTCTACAGGAGCCTGAAGGTCTTTGGCAAAGCCCTCCAACTCTGCTGTTCTGTCTTTGGGATTGGCTTCCCACATTGCTTGGCTTGGTTCACCCCCCTCTGTCTCTCTCTGTCTGTCTCTCTCTGTCTCTGTCTCTCTGTCTCTGTCTCCCTGTCTGTCTCTGTCTCTCTTTGTCTCTCTCTATCTGTCTGTCTGTTTGTCTCTGTCTCTCTGTCTGTCTCTGTCTGTCTCTGTCTGTCTCTGTCTGTCTCTATCTATCTATCTATCTATCTATCTATCTATCTATCTATCTATCTATCTATCTATCTATCTCTCTCGTGATGGTAGAAGTAAGAAGCTTGGCTGGGTGATTCCAGTCCCATCCTAAGCCTCAGGCCCTCCTCTGAATTTCCCAGCAGGACTCCTGGGTTGCATTTAGCACCACCACTGATCAGAACAGAGAAGGAACTCAACCAAGACTAGGGTACACTGGAGAGAGGCTGTAGGGCCAAGGGCATTTTTATTCACAGTTAGTAGGGGAGTGTTACAGAGCTGAGACAACCAGCCCCACTCTCTCTCTCTGCACCTGCCTGGATCTGGAGATAGAAGCTTCCTTCAGAGAAGCAAGAACCATCCTGGGACTGAGGTTACTAGTGGCTGAGCAGTCAGAGGGAGGGCAGAGAAATATGTGAAGGGGTGGGAGAGGTTCAGGATGGGGAAGTAAACCCAGAGGAAGAAGGAGACTGTAAGACTGAAGCCAAACAAATGCTCGTCTGCCCCAGCCTAGCCCTTCATTCCCTCCTGTGGGTAGGCATGGGACAATTTTAGGATCGAAACCCTTAATCTCATTTCTCTCTCTCGCTCAAAAAAAGTTAATTAACAATGTCTCCTTAGTCGATAGCAATTTGGTAGTAGGGGAGGGGCACCACCTCAGTTTTCTCATACCCACCTTTGCCCCACCTTGGTTCAGCTTCATCCTTTGGGGTCCTCCAGTTGGGGAACAGGAGAAGAGGGGAAGAGCCACCCCTTCACTTCTTTCTCTCCAATTAAGGGGGATCCGAAGGCCACATGGGTCTCATGTTTTCTGGATTGGGGGACATGGGGATTCCTTTCCCAAGTTTGAGACCCTGAGTCCCTGAGGAGAGTCCTTCATTGGAATCCAGGTGCCTGCTTGTCCCTGGGCCAGGATTTACCAATTCCTCGGGCCTGAGAAACTGGCACCGAAGTCCCTCGCTAGTGCCCTGTCTCAGCCTGGCCAGAAGGTAGACCCCTGGAAAATGCCAGGCACCTGGTGTACACATGGGGCCTGGGACCTGAGGACCAGGCTTTGAGGACCCCAAAAGTGGCTGCTCTGAGGAAAGAGGAGTCAGGATGGGCCCTGAGAGGTGGGTCCAGTTACAGCAGAGGCAGGGCACAGAAGCAAAGGAAGCAAAGCTGGGCAGATCACCTGGGAGGTTCCGGAAACAGCAGCAAGGGCTCTGCCAGCCTGGGCCCAGGACAGAGCCAAAACCTGGAGACAGAGAGAGATGGTCAAGAGGCACCCCTCCCAAGATGCTCTGCTGCCCTTTCTCTCTCCTCCTGTGGTGATGGCTTGGCCCAGGGAGTGGCACTATTTAGAGGTGTGGCCCTGTTGGAGTAGGTGTGCCACTGTGGGTGTAGGTTTTAAGAACCTCATCCTAGCTTCCTGGAAGTCAGTCTTCTCCTAGCTGCCTTCACATGAAGATGTAGAACTCTCAGCTCCTTCTGCACCATGCCTGCCTAAATGCTGCTGTGTTCCCGCCTGGATGATACTGGACTGAACTTCTGAACCTGTAAGCCAGCCCCAATTAAATGTTGTGTTTTATAAGAGTTGCCTTGGTCATAGTGTCAGTTCACAGAAGTAAAACCCTAACGAAGATACCTCCCCCTGCACTGCTCTCTCTTCTTCCCTTCCCTCTCTTCCTTCCCCTCCTCCCTCATCCATCCCTTCCATTCCCTTTTCCTCTGACAGAACCTCAAGGAGCTAGGCTGGTTTGGATTTGTCCTGCAGCTGAAGATGACCTTTAATTCCTGATTGTCCTGACCCCACCTCTGGAGTGCTGAGATTACAAACCTAGGGTTGCCTGCCTGTTAGGTAAGTATTCTCCCAGCGGGGCTGTGGTGAGGGATGGAGGGTGAGAGGGGGTCGAGAGGGGGTCGTCTCTCTCCCTCTTCCTGCGACTCTCTCAGCCCTGTGGGAGTGCCTGCTCCTGCTGTCCTCTCCCGCCTCACCTTTCCTAGGAGACATGGCTCTGTTAGAAATCTTACAGTTAGGGATGTATTCTCCTCTGAATATAGTCCAGACTTAACAGATTAAGTCCACAGTAAAAATGTGTTGAGAGATTGAATGGATATTCTGTGTTCTGACCCAGGGAATCTATCCTTTACTCTCCCTAACCCTGCTCAAAGGCTCCAAATTTTAGCTGGGTAAAGAATTGGTTGTGGGACCAGGTGCTTGTCATCTAAATATGAAGGTCACTGCCTCCTCATCAACAAGGTCCTCTCTCTCCTGGTTAAGATCAAGTGGCATCTGCTAAGAGTTTATGTAATAAGGGGTCCATGGAGTTCATGGCTGTGCAGCCCAGGGCTGTCATTGTGAGCCTCTTCTTCTGTCTGACGCTGATCCCACAGTCCCCTCTCCTCCTTCCACTCCATCCAGACCTACCTTCCTCCCCTCCCTCCTGCAAGGCTCCACAGGGGTTGCCCAGGCTGGGGGTTCCTGGAAATGGCTAGACAGAACTCAACATCGCGTTTTTCTGTTTCAGGGAGCCTCCCTGAAATGCTCAATTTTGGCAAGATCATATCAGTTTGCTAAGAGACTAGTGGGGTCACATGGGTGTGATATAGTGAATAAAACCTGTGAAAACAGATCAGGTATTACTTAATATAGACAGTTGGTTAGCTAGGAGTATTTCTTAAGCCAGATTGATGAGGGGTTAAATTAGTCAGAATGTTCTCCATAAGGAAACTCCTTCTGTCAAGGTGTTCTCTCTCTGTGGGTCAGTATTGTTCTCCTTAGACTCTTGGATGAGGTGAGGGCTATTGTCCCACAGAAAGGCTGTGTCTCCAGGAGCTCCTGGGGTCAGAGTTGTGTCCACACTGTAACTGAGTGGGCATGCGGAGGAGATATTTGGAGTCTCTCCATTTCCTGAAGCTGGTTGAGTGTCCAATAGCAGCTCCCTCTCCTGGTACCGCATGATCTGAGTGGGGGTGGAGGGAAGGCATGAAGTGGAATTCCAGTCCAGAAGCATGGCAAGCGACTACTACCAGCCCTCTGCTGACCTAAAACCTTCACATCTTCCAGTGCCCAAGGACGGGGAGTGTGTGCAAGTGTGCGTGCGTGCGTGAAGGAAAGGAAAGCAGCCCTCTCCAAAGGTCTCTCTCCCTCAGTGCTGGGAGAACGTGGCATGGAGGAACAGAGAAGCCCTTCATGGGCTAGGTAGCTCTAGGATGCCAGACTGATGGCCCAACCACCCTGCATCCTTGGTCTACACCATGCCCTGCACTGTGGGTGGGTAAACCTGGGTGGTCCTAATCTTCAAAACTGCTTAAAGTGGAGGGGCAGGGAGCTCTGCAGAAGATACCTGGGTTGGATCTTTCCACAGAAAGCCTGACTTAGTTGCTCTGAGAACCACGGGTGTCTACCATGGCTGCCTTCTCTTCTTACCCCATCATGAAATACCACCAATAGCTTGCTCCCCAGTCCCTCTTTCTGTTCCAGGCTTTTGTTCCAGGTCTGTGTTCTTCCTGCAAGCTCAGCTGAGCCTGTGTGCACTTTGGAAGTTGGCTTAGAGTCACTCTGCTAAGGAAGTCTTTCTTGCTGTCCCTAAGCACCCTCAGTGTCCCTTTGTGCCCAGCAGCAGTAACATCGTGTATCTATTGGTAACTGCCTTTAGCCTCTTGACTAAAAGCCTCAGAAAGGCAGCATTGCTCACATCTCAGCTTCAGCAGCACTGGCTGCTCTTCCAGAGGTCCTGAGTTCAATTCCCAGCAACCACATGTTGGCTCACAATCATCTGATGCCCTCTTCTGGTGTGTCTGAAGTCAGCTACAGTATACTCATACATTAAATAAATAATATATATATTTTTAAATTGTGGGGTTTGCTTTGGGGTCAAGGCTCAGTAAACACAAGAAGGCACATTAAACAGGAGGTAATTAAACATCTGACAAAGAACACAGAAGAACATGAGCTTCGTCTGCTCACCTCTCTTCAGCTGAGGCCCTTCCTTCACCCCATGGCCCTAGAGTCTTCTTAGATTGTCTAAAAAACAAACAAACAGCAACCCCAACCAAACCAACAACAACAACCCTCCCAATGGGGGCTAGAGAGATGACTCAAGTGGTTAAGAGCCTTTCTGTTCTTCCAGAAGAACTGAGTTCTGTTTCTAGCACCCCTGTCTCACAACTGTCTATACTTTTAGCTCCAAGATGTTCAAGGCCTCTGGCCTTTAGAGGGCGCCTGCACTCGAGTGCACATACCTGTATGCAGACACAGACCCCTACACATAATTTGAAATAATAAAAGCCTGCCAACAATAGAATGGTTTCTCCTGTAATCCTAGTCACACACAGCCTGAATACAGATGCTTGCTGGCTTATGATAGGGTTATATGCTGATAAACCCATTGCGGGTTAAAAATAACCTACATCAAGAGTGTGTTGGGTGTGTATAACCTAGAGAATGAGTCAGTTCAGCAGTGTGCTGTGGAGTGCTGGCTGTTTACTGTCATGCTATGTGGGTGACTGCAGAGGCGGCTCCCTGCACCTCCTATTCATAGCCAGTGGAAAGGTCGAGCTTCAAACTTCTAGATATGCTATCTGTCACGGAAGGCACATGGCCTCTGTATTGTATCATAAGGCCTAGAAACCTTCAGTCAAGTTGTTGTCAGTTTGGAACTTGTGTAGTTTATAAAATGAAATAGGAAACGGGGCTGTGGCTCAGTTGGTAGAGCGCTCAGTGAACATATAAAGGCCTGGGTTCTGTTACCTGCACCGCAGAAACAAATAAAACAAAAACCTAAACATCTCTTTTCTCTGGACTCTCCGTTCTTCGCATGGTTTCTGAGGCCTTTTGGACCCAGTTAGCTGTTGGCCTGGCAGACTGTCTCTCACACCCCTTTACCTTCCCACCCACACTGACAATATGCCTTGCAGATTCACCATACATGCTCACAGCTCCCACTTTCCCTCTGCTGGGCATCTTTGCTCTTCTTTTCCTCTCCTAGAGACCTCAGAGTGCTCATCTGTGCCCCACCCCCAGCACCTGTAGTAACTGGCAGTCCTCCCCCATAGTGCTTCTTTGTGCTCCCCAAGCACTTGTAGTAACTGGCAGTCCTCCCCCAGAGTATTCTTCTGTGTCCCCCCCAGCATCTGTAGTTACTGGCAGTCCTCCCCCAAAGTGCTCCTTTGTGTCCCCCCAGCACCAGTAGTAGCTGGCAGTCCTCCCCATGGTGCTCCTTTGTGCCCTCCAGCATCTGTAGTTACTGACAGTCTTCCCCTATAGTGCTCCTTTGTGTCCCCCAGCACCAGTAGTAGCTGGCAGTCCTCCCCGTGGTGCTCCTTTGTGCCCCCAGCATCTGTAGTAACTGGCAGTCCTCCCTCATAGTACCCCTTTGTGTCCCCCCTAGCACCAGTAGTAATTGGCAGTCCTCCCCAGAGTGCTCCTTTGTGCCTCCCAGCACCAGTAGTAACTAGCAGTCCTCCCATCTCTGCTTTCCAGCGGCCTCTACTACTTACTAAGCTTATCTTTCTTGCTTGAGCTCCATGCCTAGTAAACAGCTAGAATCTCTAAACACTGACTGACTGACTGAAGATCTCTTGTCTCATGCCTACTTGGGCATATGCTCAGCCAGGCAGGCCCTGGGAGGCTTCCCTCCTCTGTTGGGATCCCCACCAACTTGGTGTTCAACACTCACAGTAGATGCTGCTGCTCTCCTTGTCCCCAGAGGCCTCTGGTGGCCCCCGTGGGGTCCTTACTCCAGCTGGCTGAGTTTCTGTGGCCCGTGTGTACAGCATGCTATGCAGGGACTAAGGAGGGAGGAGAAGAATGCTGGGATGGGACAGGCTCTCTTCAGTGTGTACTCTTAGATGGCACAGCAGGGCTATCACCCAGGTGTTAAGATGACAAAATAGTCCCATACTGATTCTCAAGCAACCATGACTGCTGTGGTTGCCTACTGTTTCCATCTCCCCGGACCCTTCCCTACACCCTTTAGCCTTCCTTCTGACACACCACGAAAAGATAATGCCTAACACAGACATCATCCTTCTTCTCAGGTGGCTGTGGATCACAAAGACCAGATCCTGGAGCACACAGGGACTAGAATATAAAACACTGGAGATTAGGAAGGCCCTAAGGTAGAGAGTGACCAGGGTCCTTCAGGACCAAAGGTCAGGTCCTGTCAAAACTCCGAGGACAGAGACATCATGCCTACCTCACTCTGCTCAGCCACAGGCACCAAGGCTGGCTGACACAGGGCAGGGGGCCTCAACAGCAGGTGGGGGGTGGAGGGTGCCCACACTTTCCACGGAGGAAGACAGTTGGCTACAATAAGCTTGCTGAAGTTGAACTTGTAGGTAAACCTCTTGCCTTTGGTCTTGTGTAGGATCCTCTTGTTGTAGTAATACCTAGAGAATTGAGAGTCGCCTCTGTGAGGAAGGGAGAGACTGGGAGTCTCCTCCGTTCATCTGGCAGTTGCTGGAGAACACCAGCCATCTTCCCACAGCGGGAGCATTTCCCAAGCCCTTCAATAGTGGCAAGCAGCCTGGAGTGCCAAGAGCCACAGCCCTTTTCCTTGAGCTCTGCCTCTCCTGCTGCTGGCCACTGTCTTCTCACCTGAGGGCCCGGCTCAGCTTGTCATAGTTCATCTGTGGCTTGCACTTCCTGCGGCCCCAGAGGCGAGCCACTTCATCCGGGTCCTTGATGACAAACTCCCCGTACTCTCCCTGCTGCCAGGCGATAACATGGTGAAACTCTTCCTTCTGCAGCAGTTCCAGGATGAAGTGCCACAGCTGGATCTGCCGGGAGCCTGGCAAAGACTCAGCTTTGTAGGCCCAATCTGGGAAGGCCAGACCTGGGGTGGGAGAGTGCGAGAGTCACCTGCTGTCCTCAGCCCTGAACAAGTCAGCCTCAGCATGAGGAGGAGGCAGGGAGGCTTACCTGAGATCCAGTAGTTGACAGGGGCAGCCAGGATGCTTTCTGAGAAGCAGTTGCCATGCATGGTGAATAGTGGGTGAGAGACAGTTGAGTTTGGACTGAAGGCCTTCTGAAAGTAAGGGACAGGGAAAGATGGAGGTGAGGGAGGAAGGAAGGATCCAGGACAGAAAAGGGAAGCTAAGGCAAGAATTCTCTTGTATACATCCCAGCATCTGTGCAGACTCCTTACTGCTCAAAGGCTGCCCCAGGGCGGTGGCTTGGGTCTAAACCCAAGGTAGAAAGGCAAACGGTCCTCCATCCTAACCCCAGATGGAGTGAGACAGAGAGACGAACTCCATAGGGCTCAGCAGGATTTTGTTTTTGAGAAAGGAAGAGGGAAAGACTTCCCCCTAAGCTTTGAGTACAGAAGCAGTGATATACATAGATACTAGTAATGTTTTTTTTGGTTGTTTTGAGACAGGTTTTCATGTAGCTCAATGCTGAATCTCACCCATTATTTAGCTGAGGCTGACCTTGAACTCCTGATCCTGCTGCCTCAACCCCCTCCGAGTGTTGGGATTGCTGGCCAACTTGGTGGCCCATTCTGGTAACTTTGCAACACTTTCACATTGGAGAAGGATGGGGATTTTTGTGTTGTTTTCACCAAAGCCCAAATGCCTGGTGCGCAGCAGTCACTCAGTGATTGCCGACAGAAGAAGTCAACACTAATGGCTTCTCAATGGTCTCAGAATTTGCCTGCTGGAGTTTTAAAATGTTAACTCCCTCACTTCCATCACCCCCAGACCATGAAGGATCTAGTCTTTATTTCATATTCTCCCTCCAAAAGTTGTTAACTCCTTTTGGGGTTGTTGAGGGGTGGCCCCCACCTTTAGGGTCTCCCTCCCACAGCCAGAGAGGGACAGTGACAGATCGGGGTGGGTGGAGAGATAATTGGATGAGGGAGAAGATGGAGCCAAGAAAGGCTACCTGGCTGAGATCCGAAATGCAAGGCATGTCTTTCCAGTCTTGTCCCCTTGTGTCAGGGAGGCAGAGGTGTGTCTCATCAGGGTCAGAGCTGTACTCAGCAGGGCCACATCCCTTTCTAGAGCAGTAAAAGTTGTGTGTTCTCAGCACGGCCATGCTGCTGTTCTGAAGCCCCTGTGGCTGTCGATGCCTTCTTGTCTCCATTTTCTTTTAGGTGGGAGGAAGCAGCGGCTACCCCTGCCCTGAGAGCGTCTCAGACTTTCCCAAGATGGCAGCCAGCATGGCAAAGGCTAGCTAGGTCCTGAGAGGGGCTGACCTACATGTCATGGATCTACTTGGTGAGTAGCACCTCCTGGAAAAGGGAGTCTAGATCACTGACAACCCCTGGGGCCATCAAGATTCAGGAGCTATCCCAAAGAGGCCAGGTTGGCTGAAGATGAGCCCAGTAGGACCAAAAGCAAAGAGTATGGAACCTTTATTAATTTGTGTGACATTATTTTGTGCACTGAGACGCTAATCTCCACACAGTTCCCCTTTCAGCATATCTGCTGTTGAAGCCAGCACTCAATAGTGTCACTTTTTGACAGCCATCATCTCCCTCAGAGCACAGGGCCCCTGGCTGTCTTGTTTAGTGCTAGCCCTTTGGATTACATCCTGGCACCATGCCTTGTATTTGTAGGTGCTTGATAAGCCATGAGTAAGGAGGAAGAATCTTGTGGTTCTCGGCAGGGGTGGGGCAGGGGTGGGGGTGGGTGGATGGGTAGCAGAGGAAGGTTTTAGAGCTATCCCAGTAAGACAGGCTTGCCTGAGTTGGGGTCAGGGAGGAGAGGAGGCATTGAAGCAAAGCTGGGTTGTGAGAGGATGCTGGCTTGAAGAGTGCACAATGCTGGCTTCTACTGCCACTAGTTGATGTGAATAGTGTGAAGAGGACTGGGGAAGGAGAGGGGAGAGAGCCATGGAGAATGATGTGGAACCTGCTCTTGGGGTGGCCCAGGCAGGGTTACTCTTGGCTCTGGGACTCCATGCTTGTGAGTTCAGCATGAAGGAGGCATTATTCTCAACTAGACCATAGTAGGTTTCAGGGACACACAGACATTGGTTTATAGCAACGTCCTGCCATTCCAAAAGAAACTTAAGAGGGGGAGGGAGGGA
>NW_021620768.1:905680-908316 GCF_004785775.1 Grammomys surdaster | reverse complement strand
GGAGGGAGGGAGGGAGGGAGGGACTGATTTAACAAGGGCCCTTCAGCATAGCTGCAGTCACCCCTAAAATCTTCCTTTCTGAGTTTCCCATGACTATCAAACATGTCATCTGTGGCAGTGCTTCTTGACTTTAATGAGCATGAGAATCATCTAAAGTCCCTTCAAAATGTGGACACTGATCACACGGGCTGGTGGGATCTGTGATAGTACATGTCTGACATGTCATGAGGTGTTGTGCCCCTGCATCCCTGGATGATGGATTGAGTATCAGGAACCTCTGGAGCATAGTAGGTCTTTGAGGCCACTCTGAGCCCCAGCAGAGTCATGGAGCCCCCCCGGTCATTCTCCAAGTTAAAGACTGTTAAGCAAGACCTAAGATCAAGGCTCCTAAGATTCTAATTGGGTATGGTATGCAATCTTAGAGTGTTCTGCACGCAGGAGACATAGGCAGGCAGATCTTCACAGGTCAAGGCCAGCTCGGGCTACACAGAGTTCCAGGTCCTGAGTTACACAGTGAGACCTTGATTTTTTAAAGTGGAGAAGAAGGGTGAGGAGGAGGAGAAGGAGGAGGAGGAGGAAGAGGAAGAGGAGGAGGAGGAGGAGGAGGATGAGGAAAGGGGACCCAGAGCCTTGGACATGTAGGGTTAATGTCATGTACATGCCCTGGAACTAGGCACATGTAGGGTCATGAGAAGAGAGAGAGACAGAGACAGAGACAGACAGAGGAGAGAGAGAGAGAGAGAGAGAGAGAGAGAGAGAGAGAGAGAGAGCAGCCAAAACCATTGTAGGGTATGACTGATCCCAGCACTTGGAAGGCAGAGGCAGAAGGAACAAGAGTGCAAGGCCAACCTCAGCTACATAGTAAATTTGAGGCCAGCCTGGGCTATATGAGACCTACCTCAATAAACAAAACAAAAGACAACCCAAACACAAAAAAATCAAATGACCCCAAACCCAAACACAAAGCCAGAGTGGTACAGGGTGAGGGTGACCCTCCCATTCTTTATGCAGTAGCCTCCTCCCGATATGTGCCATGTTTGCGAGTTGCTCGTGAGTCCTCCAGAAGCTTGCCAGTTCTGGTGTGGAAAGCCTTAGCGCTAGGAAGTCTTGCCAAGGGTCTCCTGCAACTTCTTCCTTTCCTGCCTGAGACCTCAGGCTGACAGTGGAGCTCTGGAGAAGAGTAGCTTTCAGCTCCTCTGCCAACACTGTCAACTGTCTTTATCACTTAACCCTAATCCCATGTGTGTTACTTTAAAAAAAAATTCTTGAAAAAAATTTTTTTAATTTTATTTGTTTGCTTTATGTATATGAGTACACTGTAACTGTCTTCAGACACCGCAGAAAAGGGCATCAGATCCCATGACAGATGGTTGTGAGCCACCATGTGGTTGCTAGGAATTGAACTCAAGACCTCTGGAAGAGCAGTCGGTGCTCTTAACCACTGAGCCATCTCTCCAGCCCCCCCCCATCTTTAAAAATTGATTAATGTGTGTATGTGTACATAGGTGTTTGTACTCATTCGTGTGGCAATCAGAGTACAGCTTTGTGGAATCTCTTCTCTCCTTTCCCTTTTAAGTGGTTTCAGGGATGTAACTCAGGTCACCAGGCTTGCTCTGCAAGTGCTTTATCTGCTGAGCCATCTACCTGATCCCTGTGTCACCTTAATCTGCACATTGGTGTAGAACTTCCCTGGCTGGGAGCATCCCTCTCTGTGCCTCCCCGTGACCTGTTCCCTGGGCCCCGGCTCTGGCTCTCTTGGGCTGTAGGCTGCACACACAGATTGGCTTCGTTCTATTTACTGGCTGTGAACAGCCCTGCAGCACCCATGGCAAGATTAATACAGTGGCTTACAGGATGAATACTGGGAACTATAAATCAGAAAGAATCATAGGTCAGTCTGGCACGATCGCTGCTGCTCTCCGAGGCATTTTGTAGTTCTGGAAGGGCTACAGCAGCAAGCGATCGCTATTACTATCGCCATCCGTCTGATTACTAATAGTGTTAATCCCCTTGGCCGGTATACGTGTTCATTACAACACAAGTAGGTTCTAGGTCATTATTTAATAGAAGCAATATAGATAACGAGGAAAACAATAGGGAACAAAGCTTCAACTGGGCGTGCCGCCAAAGAAAACCTCCCGAGCTGCTTCACCCCTTCACTCTCGAAGCTGATGTGAACTTGGGACTGCCACGTTCAGGATGAGGTGCTGCTCTTGTTATGTTACTTCACTAATTCCTCACAAGGACCTTTTGAGGTTGGGATTGGCTACAATTTGTAAGCTGAGGAAACAGAGGCTCAAAAGATTAAGAGACTTGCTCAAGATCCTGCCAAGTGGTGGAGCTGGATGGGAACAGGTCTGTCTGACTCCAGGCACTGAACTGTCATTGGTCAACCGGGGCAGAAGAGTTGAAGTTCTAAGGAGAGAGGCAAGGCTGACAGGAGGCCCTGGCCCCAAAGGAGAGTGTCCAACCAAGCCTGGGATGTGGGCTCTTTGCCAGAAAAAATTTCAACAGTAGTCCCAGAGAGCCAGAGGCCAGCCAACCCAATGGGCAAGCATGAGAAAGATAGAAGCGCACAGACAGAGACATACACAGACATATACACATAGAGACACACACAGACATATACACATAGA
>NW_021620768.1:868880-905670 GCF_004785775.1 Grammomys surdaster | reverse complement strand
ACACAGACATATACACATAGAGACACACACAGACATATACACATAGAGACACACAGACATATACACATAGAGACACACAGACATATACACACAGAGACACATTTACATAGATTCACACAGATACACATATACACATAGACACATACACACAGAGACACACAGACACACATGCAGAAACACAGATTCACAAATATAAGTACACAGGAGCATATACATACAGACACACACACAGACACACACACAGATACATACACAGACACACATGGACACATACACAGACACATATGTATAGATATACACACAGACACACTTGGCACAGACACACAGACACACACATAGAGACACACACAGACATACACACAGACACACATAGACATAGACACACACATTTAGAGACACACAGACATAGACACACACACAGACACACACTAAGACACAAACACATACACACAAGCATTTGAGCCCAGTACAGAATTTATGTAGAAATGTACAGTGAAAGTCATTTTTGTAGTGCTGGATGGGATAGCTCATACTTATAGAATCAGCAAAGACAGGAGGCTTGCCCCTAGTTCAAGGCCAGCCTGTGCTACAAAGAGTTTGAGGCCAGCAAAGATGCCATAGGCAGGCCCTGACTCAAATAAAACAAATCAATAAAAGTTATGAAAAGAAAGTCATTGAGACCTTTGAAGCCAGGGGCCAAGTAATCAGATCGACTGGACAAAACCTGAGCTTTTCAGTGCTCTATTGAACCAGCGGCAGGTAGGATTGTTGATGTGCAGAGAAGCAAAAGGCAGAGAGACTGAAAATTGCCAGATAGAGAGCTGGATCCTGTACAGTGAGACCAGACTGGGATCCAGGGGCCAGAAAGGCAGGAATTAAGAGGAGACAGTGACAGCCACAGGGTTATCAGGAGAGACCTCAGAGGCTCCAGAGGTTGTGGGAATGGCTGGCTCTGAGGCTGCCAATGATATTAGCTAAGGCTGCAAAGGCGCTGGGACTTGGGTAGTTCCGCTGGGATCCTGAAGGAGCAGCCAGCTTCCTCTTTGCTCAGTTCCTTTCCCTTCTTCCCTGACCTGGTATCCCTCCTGCTTTTGGGGATGGCAACTTTGGGGAGAGACTCCCTCAGCACCTCCCGCATGGGTCTTAGATCTCTACCTAGTGTCTGACGGCAGCCCCACTCCTGTGGCCCAAAGTTTAGAACTCCAAACTCAGGCACTTTATGTCAACTCCCGTAGGGTTGATAAGTCACAGGTGCTGCAGGGAATGGGCCGTGGAGGCCCATGTTGTCACCAGCTTCAGCCTGAGGCCCTGCCCCTCCTCTGACCTTCTCAGCTGCCTTCAGTTTACCCCCCCCCCCCTTCCCGGCCCCCCCCCCACCTTCCCTACTCTCTTCCCTCCAGTTTTCCTACCCACCTGTGGCCTCCTATTGTTGGGCTGTTTGCTGTGCTTCCTCCTCAGCTCTCTGTGTGGTCTCTGGTCACCCTTGCTCCCTGCCAGGTGGCTGATCTCTCTGGGTCTCAGTCTCACCACCTATCATATCATCCAGCCCTGTTCTGTGCTGGTAGACCTCGTGCCACTTTTGCCTCTTGCCCTTTTCTGTCTCTCCTTGCCCTGGGCTCCCTTTCCACAAATGCCTCCAGCGTTCGCTCTCTTCCCACAACTCGTGTCTTATTCATCATATTTTTATCCAGTGTTCCTTAGGGGAGCCTCCTGAACACTGCACCCCGGCCTTTAGTCTCTACACCAGGAACAAGAAATCCCGTGTGGCAGGCACTAAGGGGGCAGCAGGGCAAGCCCGGCAGG
This sequence comes from Grammomys surdaster, assembly GCF_004785775.1. NCBI lineage: Eukaryota > Metazoa > Chordata > Mammalia > Rodentia > Muridae > Grammomys > Grammomys surdaster. The sequence goes on along the minus strand of NW_021620768.1, from coordinate 903,867 downwards.
AGATGAAAGTTTGAGCAAACCGTTGAGCTGGGTGAGCTCACGACTGCCCTGGGCAGGCTGTTAGATCAGCCGGAAAATCAGGGTAGCAGCAGAGGCAGCGGGCACCCGGGCACCCGGGCACCTGGGCATTCGGGCATCGGAGGCCTCAGTCCCTAAACCAACCCTATGTCTACATCCAGCCTAGACTGCTAGGCTAGACCTGAGCCCTTCACTTTCCATCAAGTCTGAAGCTGTCTAAGTTGTTCTGTGCTTGAATCTCTATGCTCTGGAGGCCCCAGTGCCCTTGGGCAAAGCCAGAGAGACCAAGTACCAGCATCCCCTACCCCCATCCCACCCCCCAGGACATGGGACGTTCTCTTGGCTTAGTGCCTGCATCTGTGCTCACTACCATAAAGGCTCTCATACTCCAGGATTCTTGGCCCTGGCTCTTTGGGAAAGGGTTCCAAGGGTCCGAGGAAGGAAGAAGGGCAGGGGGATGGAGCAGAATCCAGAGGCATGCATCCTTTTAGTTCATCCAGTCAGGCTCAGGAGGAAGCTTCTCTGTCCTGTACCCCACTCCATGAGGCTCTCCAACTCCTCTGCCTCCATCTGCTCCTCTGTCAGCCTCAACAACTGCCCTTTTACCCCTGTCCGTCCCCCACCCCAACCCCCGCCTGCCCTGCCCGCCCTGGGCATCAATGAGCCTGGGGGGCGGCGGAGCATGGCTCCAATGGACCCACAAGGTTAGCTGGATGAGAAGTTGACTGAGATCTTGGTTATTTGCTCACCATTCACCCCAGAGTCTGGACTGTTCCAGAGAGTAGACACTGGCCCCCACCTTCAGAGAAGAATCCCTTACAACACTGGACCAGTGCCCCTGTGACATCCTCCCACAGATGCCGGGGGATGCTCTCTGCCCCGAGTGCACAACTCCAGCTCTGTGCCATTCCTCTGGAGAGAGAAAAGCATGCCACACCTGTGGGCTTCAGCTTCTTACATCCCCCTCCCAATCCATAACTGGCTCCATATCCGGGTGCACAGAGAAGCCCTGTCTCAGACCTGCCAGGGTGGCTTACCGCCTTGGACCATCAACTCCGCGCGCAGTCCGCTTCCTTCTGGCTCGCTCCTTGCCCTTGCTCATCATGCGTTAGGGTTCCTTAAAATGAGAGCAGGATCTCCAAGCTCCCAGGGGAGCTGATGCGGTTTGCAGACAGTACCATTAACTCTTTGAGGGCCAGCGGCATGGCCCAATGGCTTATCCAGGCACTCGATACACATGCACGTACACCTTGGAGCAAGGTAGGACCTCTTCCTGTGGGGTGGCTGGCTCCTAAAGCACCTACTAGGGAGATTTCCTCATTTTCAATTCTTCTAAAGGTTACTGACCCGCTGGGACGTCCTGCGAGTTGTCTAGCCATCCATTCGTTCAGCCCAGCTTCTGAGTAGCTTTCTGTGGAGATGTGAGTTCAGATCTAAAACTGACCTCATACCTCCCAGACTTACCTGCAACTCCCACCTTTGCCCGAGCTGCGTTCTCACTCACTCACTCACTCACTCACTAGTGCAAGATTGTCTCAATCTTTCCTTCTTTGGCTTGAATAAAATGATATAGTTTATATACACAAATAACTTAATAAACATACACAAACATATATATATATATATATATTTAGTAGTACTGAAGACATGGTTAGGCAAATTCTTCCACCACTGAGTTCCACCTCCCAGGTGATAATTATTCAAGGTAATTTCTTTAAAGAGTTAAAGGCACTTAATATGTTTATTTTCTTATGGTTCTAGAGATTTTTTTAAAAAAATATTTAGACTTTATTAATTTGACTTGAAGTTAGACAACAGGAAGAACTTCCAACTAAGGATTAAGTCAGCTGGGAGACAGTTACTACAGGGGCATCAGACAGCTCAATGAGGAACAAGATAAGGGCTAGAATCCCAGGACATCCTGGGGAGGAGATGAGAACTTAGCTGAGATGCTTAAGGAACAGGATTTCAGGTTGATACTTGGGGACCAAGCCACCCTGGAGTCTGTCAGGAAGAAGGCTGATGGACATTGTTGGGGGTCAGTATGATCTCCCTGTCTTCACTGACTCCTGGAGGCCAGGCCCCACCCCTCAGCATGGAGGGCATAGAATTACATTCTGGGCTTGTTTTCTGGTTAAATCAACCGAAGCTAACGTGATGGACAGGTAGGAGAGGGGCTGATTGATGGAAGACAAGAGCTTGGGCCTCAGGGAGGGAGGAAGGGAGGGTTCTGGTGGAGGCAGAGCTCCTTAGGCCAGAGCTTCACAGGAAGGGTAACAGCTACAGTGACAGACGGCAAGGGGAGACACACAGTGAGGGAAGAGGAGACAGCGACGTCCTGCTGTCTGTCTTAGGTGCTGGGTCCTCATTGCAGGAGGCTTCCCTGCCCCTTGCCCACCATTGCCCACCAACCCTAAGAGTTTGAAGACTGGGCACAGAGCCTCCTGTCCACCTTGAACACCAATAGACAGGAGGCTCCTCCGCAGGCTACTGCTACTACAGGACAAAGTCCCTTACAGGACACAAGCCGAGGCCAGGGTGAGAGCTGGAGAGACTGGCTGCTTCTACGTAGTTTTCATCTCTTCTCCTCTGCTGCTTGGTCACCACCCCAGCATACTTCCTCTCATCTTCCGGGACACTGGACATGGCAGTCCTCCTTGCTGCCAGCCTCCAGCTTCTCTGTCTTCCTGGTCCATCCATGTGTTTCCTCCACAAGATAGAAGCAAAGTGGGTGGAGCCCTGGGGTAACAGGCTCTGGTCATCGAGCAGGATACCAGGAGGCACCCATACCTCCCCTGTATCCACCCACCAGCCAGCTCCTCCCACGGCCTTCAGACACAGTTAATTCACTCACGTTTGTAGAGACAGGACCTTATTCTAGCTGAGTATGGCCCTTGCTGGCTTTGAATTCACAGCAATGTCCCTGCCTCAGCATGCAGGTGAGATTTCAAGAGTGCACCGCCTCATCAGCTCGGTTGGGGTTTTTAAGTTGAGTGTAGGGATTTATGCCTGTAATCCTAGCACTGTGGAAAGCTGAGGCAGGAGGACCACAAGTTCAAGGCCAACGTGACCTACACAGTGAACTTTGAGTCCAGCCTGTACAACTTATCAAAATCCTGGTTAAAAACAAAAAATAAAAATAAGGTTAGGGAGGAGCTGTATGGGAGAATGTTTGTCTAGTATATGGGAAACCCGGGGTTCAATCTCTAGAACCATAGGGAAAACCAAAAACCTCCAACAAAGTGAGCCAGGTCTGGTGGCCCACACCTGTTATCCCAGCCTCGAGACACAACAGTAAGAGCATCAGGAGTTCAAGGTCAGCCAGCGCTACATATTGAGTTTGAGGCTAGCCTAGGCTACATATTGAGTTTGAGGCTAGCTGAGGCTACATGAGAACCTGTCTGAAAAACAAAATAAAAACCAATGAACCCATGAATCAACCAACCAAGATGTCAAATTTGTCTCCAAGAATATCCATGCCAACAGCTCTTCTATTCCGTCTGCTCACTCCTCTCAGCTGCCCTGGCGTGGTGATACAGTAACAGGCCTGTGCTGACTGCAGGGGTGCTGTAGAAGCCTGCTTCCATTTGGGGGTAAGAGACAGTCCTTCTGGTTTGAGGTTGGATGGGGCTGGGCTGGGCACAGGGGGATGAGGTGGGTGGGAGGGGCGCTTCCTTTCAGCTGTGCTGGGCCCCAAGGCTTGGGACTCATGAAACACAGGTACACTGGAGGGACAGCCCTCTGACCTCCATGGGGCTCCAGGACTTCCTCATCTTTGCTTTGATGTGGGGTTGGTAAAACCACTCCATGGAGGCGAGCTCTGTGTGGCTCAGACCTCCGGCAAGGCTTCGCCGGGGCTTGGGAATGGAGGCAGGACTCCTCTCCCCAGTCTGGTGCAGTGAAGTTCCCAGGACCCATTGGGATTTCTAGGGAGCTTGTTTGGCCAGTTTGGTCATCACAGCAGACACACTTAGAAGCACATCTGGCCAGCTGTTGGAGAAAGAGGGGCCCAGCCCAATATTTCCTTCCTTCCCTGTGTCCAAATCAGGGGACGAGGATGTGGCCTCAATGGACTCAGAAAGGAAGATGGGCTCCTGAAGAAGAATGAAGACCCTTGGTGGCCAGAGATGGCCAAGGGAAGGAAGGAGGTACAGAGGAGAGGGAGATGCTGGGGCTGTTAGGCCAGCGAGGTGGGCGAGGGGGTGAGGGGAGCTGGTGCTGCCAGCCTGTGGTGTCCTGGGGACTGGAGACCCTTCAAGTCCCATTAGCTGCAATAGAAGGTGACATGTGGGATCGATTCCAATCGAGGCAACAGACTCCCAGTAATAAACCTATTTCATTCACACTTCTCGCCCCCACTGCTGCCTAGAGAGGAGGACTCCTGCTGCTGTCACAGAGGCTGCTGTGGCCCAGCCCTGCCGGCTGTTGGAGGATCCTGTGTGCCTGCCCAGGCCCTTGCCTTCCCAGTGGGAGCAGGGACAGACCAGGAGTGTGTGGACTGGCTCCCCCGGGGCACAGGTGGAAGCCTCTTTGTGTTCCTCTGTCAGAAGGAGGGCTGGGTCCAGTGTGGGTGTCTGAATTCAACTGTCCGCCTCAGTGGGACAAGCCATATTGTGACAAGCCATAGTGAAATGAGTGTGCATTCCTCTGTGGCTGTCTGCCTGAGGCTGTATTTGTGTGTGGGTGTCTGTGTCAGCTTTTGTGTTTCCAGCGTCTGTGTGCCTATCTGTCCATGAATGCCTGTCACACGTGGGTGTGTGAGCCCCACATAAGCTTTGAGAGTGAGGTCTGGGTTTCGGTGGCTGTCTGCATCGTGCTTTGTCTTAGAGACTGTGGTGATTGTGTATTTGTATCTGGTCTGCCTTTGTCTCTTGGGCACTGGGGAAATGCTGCTGAAATCCCAGCACTCACAGGAAAACCCTGCCCCAACCTAATCAGTCAGGCAGTATCCTGAGGGCCACTCAACCACCCTGTTTTCCCAGGGCCAAGAGCTGCTCAGATGCTGGATTTTCAGAAATCAGTCAGACGGTCTCAGAAAAATCCAGGCAGCTGGTCTTGCTACTTGCAGGTCTGGACTCAGGGAAGCTAGTGAACAAAAGTGCAGGTAGCCGAGAAGGAACAGCAGGAGAAAGGCTGAGAAAAGAGGCAGAAGAAAGGTCAAGGTGTTTGGACAGAGGGAGAACTGGAAAGACTACCAGGGCAGTAGTAGTAGGAGTTCCCCTCAGGCACAGAGGGAGGAAGCTAAGGAAAGAGGGGTGGCTTGTCACTACTCCGGAACACTGTAGAGGAGGGTTGTGCTGGGTCCTTTGTGGGACAACGTTGGAGCCTGGTAATCTGCAGATACAGGGCCTGGTCAGGACTCCCCTGTCCTTCCTGCACATCTCACCTGACACTGTGCTGGCCAGGGTAAAGGGGTGAGGGTCAGTCAGTTCACTTTCTGGTGCCTGCCTTCTAGCCCTTCCCTGCCTCTGCCTGGCGGGTTCCTTCCTCAAAGGAGATATTCAGGGCCCAGAAGTCCTGAGTAAGGGACAGGGGAATGGGGGAAAGCAGAGGTTCTGAGGGGAGGCAGTGCTGGCTCACGATCTAGAAGGGTCTAAACAAACGCATGGTGCTCCTTATGAATTTCCGGCTCCTCTAGTACCTGGCATACAGGTGAGGATCTTTAGGAGAGCCAGGGCTTTGTCTTGCTTTCTAGCAGTTTGATTTTTTGTGGATGTGAGAAGGGGTATCAGATCTCAGCATATAAGACCAGGCTAGCCTTGAATTTGTGTTCCTCGCCTCCTGAGAGACTGTAAGCTTGCAACCCTGTGACCAGCTTTGCCAGCTTTGGATGGTGTCTGGGCTGACAGTAGGAAAGAGGCCTTAGTTCTCTGTATTCCTCCTTACTCCTGTCTGCTCTAGGAGTTTGCTGCACTGGGCCTCACAAGAGAGCACCCCAGGGGAGCATCACAGGGGAGCACTCCAGGGGAGCATCACAAGGGAGCACCCCAGGGGAGCACAAAGGAGACTGCAGAAGTCTCTGGAAGGCTAGAAGGCTACCTGCTCAGACAGGAGCTTCCAGCCTCTGCCGCCCGACCCTATTGTGCCTGATGAAGTGTTTATGGGACCTGAGTCCTTGGCAGAACCTCCAGGATTTAAGATGCCTGGAGGCAGCACCAGTATCCACTTCCTAAACAGAGTTCTTAGGTGAAGTGTGAGTGGGACTTCAAGGGTGTCTTCGTCCCCTGGCCCACTGCTGACACTTTTGAGAGTGCATGATAGCAACTGTCCCTGCCAGGTGCTCCTGGAGGCAGTGTCTTGTGTTTTAGTATGGAATGCTTGGATGCCAAGAAACAGAGAGTGGGCTAGCTGGTGGGACATGGTCCCCTCGGTCCCTCCAGCCTTCTTCCAGGTGCTTGTGACATGTGGCATCAGGTTCTCCTTGATCACTGCCATCAGGGCTATGCTTTGAAGATGGTAGAGAACTGACTCCTGCAGGATACCACTCCCTGTGGGGCTTGCTTCATCAGAGTGGGCAGGGGAGGGAGGGGTTTGAGGGAGGGCAAGGCTGTTGTTCTCAAGAGCTCCCTGGGAAACTGTGACTCTTTCCTCAGACTGGGGATCTTAGTCTGGGACCACAGCACTGAGGATTTGAAGTTTGGAAAACTGTACTCCTAGGGTCTGTGGGGGGAGGCAAAGAAAAGAGGGAGGAGGATGGGAAGAAGGATGCACACAAGGAGTGCTGTGGCCTAAGACACATGTGACTTAGGATGCCCTGAATGAACAGTAGGACAGGTGAAGGCAAGACTGTGGTTTAGAGGTAGGGTGTCCAGAGCCTGTGGTAGGCCATAACTGGGGTGCCCCAGGGATGGCAGTTATTGGAGCAGCTGAGGCCCTAGGCCTCTGGAGTTTGGGGGTCACTCATGGACTATTTTTCCTGGACCCCTGAGAACCTGATGTGGGTCCTGGCTAGACAATTTTGCTGTCCAGAGCCACAGAGAATTTCCTGGAAGAGAATTTAGAGGCTCCAAGAGGCTCCGAGCACAGCCAGTCCACCCCTCTCTCTACCTCATTCCCTGCTTCTGCCCAAACACTAACCCGAAGCAGCCTAACCGAGCTTCTATTCCTGTGGTAAGGAACCCTGTGTCAGGTCGACGAGAAAAAACAAGAGAGAAGAGAAAGCCAGAGAATGTGGAGCCCAAATGAGACACGAGATAAAGCAATTACATGGTCAATACTGGTGAAATTGAGTAATCCAGCCGATCAATATCATGAGCTCGGGTGCTCCTGCTCTCAGCCCGCCTACATCTTCTCCCGTCCCTCTTAAAAATTCATCTGTCAGTCCACCCCCCACCCCGGCCTTTAAATTTGGGATCCTGAAATTGTCATTCCTGCATCCAACCTGTGTCAGCTGCTAACTCCCTCTTTCTTCCCAGTGGGCCCCATTTTCAACTGCCTCCTGGGTTGATGCCTTCCCTTCTCCTCCATGTCCCCCACCTTGTTACACCAGTGGCTACTTCCAAGGTTGCCTGGGTGGTGAGAACGAGTTCCGCCACCTCTCTGAGTCTGTCTTCTGAGTACAATCCTCCATGTGCAAAGCCCCGCCCACATGCCAGTGCTGGCTGAACTGGACTCTGAGAGCAGGCAGGGAGCTGGGAGGAGGCCCTGGGCCCCACCCATTCAAAGGTACTTGTAGGGGCTGCAGTGCAGGTGCCACCACTGAAGGTCACTTGCCCATCTGGGGGCTTCCAGTTCGTAGGTGGGCACTTGAGGGCTGTGGTTCCTGAGACATGAGAACTTGTGACTTCAGGAACAGCAGAGCTTCTCTGCCTAAGCACTGAAAAGTCTATGGCGACCAGAAGAGTTGGAAGTTCAAGGATGTGAGTGTGTGCATGTGTGTTGAGTGTGTGTGTTTGTGTGAGCGCGTGCACATGTGTAGGGTGTGTGGTAGTACAAAGAAAAGTTATGGCACTGTGGAGGCAGGCAGGTCTGGAATAGGAGCCAGCGCCCTTCCCCTCCACGTTTACCTGCCTGCCTCTACTGCTACACTGTGGGTGGTACCTGGGCTGGTGGAATAAACGACTGGCCACTGTTTCTTGTATTTCAGTGCATTCTGTTGGCTGTCCGCGCTACTCCCCCCACCCCCCCCCACACTTCCCAAGTGTGAGCACTTACAAAGCCAGCATCAGCACACCAGTGGCCAGCAGACACCGGCCAAAATTGGCTTGCTGGCTGGCTGACAAGCTCTGGTCCTAAGGTTGGTACAGGCAAGTGCCAACAATTTCTCACAGAGAGACATGGGATTTCTTAAGGCAGTCAGTAGCCCACCCCTTCCCAGTCACTGTGACAGGACATCGAGGCAAGGCCTGGACTCGAAGCTCAGGCTGCTGGGTACTCGCTGTTGACCTTAGGCAGTTCCTCTAGCTTTCCTGCCTTTTGTTTTCTTCACCCACACAGTGGGGATAACAATAGCTCACATCTGCAGCCAGAGATGCCAGATTAACCTCTGCCCTCATCCTCTTGTTCTCCCTCCTGGGAGACAGGCCAGTGAGTTCCTGACACACTGGCCTTCCGCTCTCAGGACCGGGGCTGTGAGGCTTGGCCATGTCCAGGGGTTGTGGCTGGAGGTGGAGTAACTAGGCTTAGTGAACTGACAGAACTGGGATGGGGACAGATGCCTGCTGCTGTTTGTCCTTCACCTCTGTGGTTTTGCTGGCATCGCCTGTGTTTATGGTGTGTACCCCGTTGTTTGCTGACCTAATTCCTAGAGACTGGAGCTGGGTGAGAGAGCTTGGGTGGAGCTTCTGCCTCCTTTCAACAGGGGACCATCACTGTTCCCCTGGGGTAGGCAGAGGTGGTGTAGGTGGACTGCCTGCTCCTCTGCATTCTGGGAATGCTTTGATCTGTGCGTTCTTTTCTTCCCAGCCTCAGGAGCCCATTTGACCAGAGGGAAACCTCCACAGGTGCTGGCCATTCCAGCGGCGTTCTTGCTAAGGGCTCAACTCCAGACTGGAACACCCTGGACTAACACGGGAAGAAACCTCAAGGCTGGCTTGCCCGGCACATTCTGACTGTCTGGTTCTTGGCAGATGGGAGGGAGGAAGTGTCTTAGTGGGCAAACTGTGATAGTATGAGTTTTGGAGCCAAGAACGGCTCCAAAGTTCCAAGCTTCACTGAGACAGTGTCTTCACTGTGTGTGTTTCACAGTGCACTTTACTTCCCGGTCTGTAAAAAGGCTGCTGGGATCCATCTCCTTCTGAGCAGAGTTAAGCTGGAAAGTCCAAAGCCCCACAGAGGAAGGAATGGTGAGGCTGGGGCTACTGTTTGAATGCTGAGTGTTCCCTACAAGCATCTTTTACCATCGAGACACCACCTTGAACAAAAGGGAAACAGAGCCCCATGGAGCTCCACACTGCCTAGGTGTCTGAGCTGTTAGAATGGCAGGGGCAGGGCTGAGTGAGGAGAGTTCCTGCTCCAAGGAGGGAAGGGAAGCCAGAGCAGAGAGTTGGAGGGCTACGAGGCGGGGCAGGGTCTTGCGCTGGCCCACTTTTCTCTGCAGGACAAAAGGCAGGTATATGAAGGTGGACCAGGCACATGAAGGCAGAACAGGTACACGGGTGTGGACCAGAAAACCACAGAGGAAGACAAAGCAAATGGCCAGTGCAGAATGGGAGGCCTCTAGGCAGGGAATACACTCAGTTTGCATTTGTTCTTTCTTACAGTGTATCTGAGTAAATGAAAACACTGGGGTGAGAAGTTGTCTCAATCAATAAAGCTGTATGCTGTGCGAACAGGAGGACCTGGATTTGGATCCACAGACTGTGGGAAAGTGCCTGCAATCCAGTACTGGGGACGGGGAGACAGAGTGGCTGGCCTGACCACCTATTTGTCAACTGGTTCAGTGAGGCCTATCTCAAAAAACTAAGTGACAGAAAAAATAAACCTGACACTGACCTCTGGCTTACACACACACACACACACACACACACACACACACACGCCACATAAGTGAGGAGATGGGGGTTAGTTATCAATCCAGCCACCATGTTCCATGGAAGATGGGTAAAGGAACAGGTGCAGAAAAGCCTGAGAACAGGCAAAGAAGCAAATGAGGGGTGGGACCTAGCGGTGGGAGGCTATGCTACATCAGAGGCCACAAGGCTGCACTTTTTCACAGGGGCCTTAGCACAAACTGGTCATATCTGCATCTTCTCTGCCTCATCCATTTATTTACCTTTTTGAGTCCCATCTAAACTGGTGCTTCCCATCCCAACAGTGAAAAACATTAGTCCATCAAGCTTCTTTAGGTCCCAGCACTGGGTGCTGGAGAAAGGGAGACAGGTGATGCATGATCCTCACGTACCTGTGACTGCCCAGAGCTGGAAGTGCTGGAAAAGACACTTGGCCGAAAGTAGGGCAAGAAGGTGCTCAGGCAGGGTGGGCCTGTGCACTGCAGCTGGCATCCAGGACCTTCTCTGAAGCCCAGGGCTCCCCTCTGTAGCATAGGGATGAATTCAGCTTCTCATGAGGCTGTCACGAGGGCTGAGTCAGCACAGGCAGCCCTTAGAGTAAGGCCAGCATGTGCTAAGTGCTTCACTGGCTCTGATGCTAAAGCACTGGGTCTGGGTCTGCGGCAAAGAATAGGCTGCTTATAGAGAGAGGCCAGGTTCAGAGCTTTTTGCTGGCTGACCTTCCAGGAGGATCTGGAGGTCTCTCCCCTCTGCTCAGTTGCCAGGCCTGCCTCTCATTCTCTTCCCTCTGGCTTACTGTCCCTCTCGCCTATTTATTCAGAATTCCAGCAGTAATCACTGAATGGTCAGCTTTGGCTGACAGAACTCAGGGACTCAGATCTCTGTGCACACCTCTCGGCAGGAGGGGAGCTTAAGAGAGGAGCTGCCTACTCCTTTCCACACTTCTGCCCCTGCCTCCTCGAGGATATCACATTGGCAGGGCAGCTCCTCAGGCCCAATGCCTTCTGTGACCCTCACTGGCCAATTCACTCAGTAAACAGCAAGGCTCACAACATCGAGCAGAACCCAGCTCTCTTGAGGACCCTCACAGACCACCCCGTTAGCCTTTTTAGACACTTCATGGCCACTCAACATCACCTTCTGGATTTTTTTTTGTGAGGCAGGGTTTTTCTGTGTAGCCGCCCTGACTGTCCTGAAACTCACTATGTCGGCCAGGCTGGCCTTGAACTAAGAGATTTGCCTGCCTTGGCTGGGATTAAAGGCATGTACCACCACCCGGTTGCAGAACTCTAAAACTTAACAGTTTCTCTCTGTCTCGAAAGGGCGAAATGAGATTACCCATCAGTATCATTTTCCTTGATAGGCTATATGGCATCCAGTAATCAAAATTTCCTTCTCCAATTCTTATCCCTGTTGGGGATTACTAAATTTCCCTAGTTCTGGCTTGCCATGCACTTAAGAAAAGAATCACAGAGCTGTATTCATTTTATAATGCACACACTATCATGCTCATCATTTGGAGTGACATAAGTCTATGGTTTGTTCCAACTGCCATTTGCTCCTTAAGCCCAGAGCATGCCCACCACCCTACAGGAAACTGTAAGCCTTTAGCAGCTGTGCTCGACCTCTCTGGTGAGGACTCCCAGTCTACTGATCTGTCTGGCTGACATTTCCACACAGGCGACCATGTGGCTTAAAAAATCCTCACTACAATCAGTATGCAGGCATTTCTTCCTACTCCTGTTCCTGGGTTCAGTATCCTTTGTTCACTCTTTTTTTTTTTTTTTTTTTGGTTTTTCGAGACAGGGTTTCTCTGTGTAACCCTGGCTGTCCTGGAACTCACTCTGTAGACCAGGCTGGCCTCGAACTCAGAAATCCGCCTGCCTCTGCCTCCCAAGTGCTGGGATTAAAGGTGTGCGCAACCACCGCCCACCGCCCGGCTCCTTTATTCACTCATTCAAGGAAACTTCCACACTGTCAAGAGACCTGCCCCTCACTATGCTGGGCCCCTGCAGGCCTGCAGACTTTGGCTCAGTGTACAAGGAACAACAAAATCAATACTCAGCAAACATTTAAGTACCCTTTGTTTTTAAATTTAACTTTAATTTTTGAGGTAAAATACTTTTTTTTTCTTTCGACTTCCATAACAAAATACAGAGCTATCAGATACCCCTGGAAAAAATATGTATATTATACATATATTTCTATAACATTACATCATATATATAATATATATGCAAAAAATTTGAAGACTTTAGAAAGCAGAACATCTAAAAGGCACTGCACAATGGTGTTCAGATTCCTTATATTTTATGTACATATACACATCTTATTCTGTGTACACAGATGCTTAGTGAAGTCATCTTCACACGTGAACGTCTCATTCACAAATCCCTGCATCACGAGTTTATAATTCAAAGAATGCCTAAATATTTTGAAACAAATTAACGCATAACTTTTTCTAAGAAGGAACTAATTAGAACAGTTCTTTGAAGACTGAAGTTTTCTCTAAAGCCACATAAAAACATATGCCTCACTACTGTTCACACAAGAAAAAGCACAAACATAATTACAGAATAAATAAAAAACAAGGGACAAACAGCTAAATGACTATCCACTTGGCAGTGGAATATAACTTTTTTTTTAATGCTTCTGGAAGTTTCTTGGCCTATGGGTCACTAGGGTTCCCTGCATTACTGAGCTGGGGTTAATGAAGTGCAGCCTGACATCTAGGGAAGACTCTACATGTCTCTATTTTACTTCAGAAAAAAAAGGAGAGCTCAGCAGTGCTGATGCCCTGAGAGTTTGCTACTCTTTACAGCTAAAAAAGCAAACTGTTTAAATAAACAAGCTCTTGATTAGTGAAATTGCAATAGATTTACACCTACAAAGTTTTACACATTTGGCACAACGAAATTTAGACGGGGGAGGGGGGAACCCAGGGAGGGAAGTAGGTCCAGCTTTAGTCCCTTGCCCTGGCTGCTGGACAATGCCATGCTCACAGAAGGCAGCTGCCTTGTTTCATACCGGGCTGGAGGCAGCAACTGCCAGGACGGGGCTGGGGATTGAACATTCTCATTCCTTTTCCCCAGGAAGTATCAGTGATTGCTACATTTCCTGGTCCACTTCCTGAGCAAGCTCAAGTTCTGCTCTGCAGACAGACCCTTCCCCAGATCCAAACTCCAACTGTGTGCAGTGCCAATCAACCAAGAAATTACTGGAGGAATGGCAATCAAAGGAAACAAAGGGCAAATAGTTTCATAAAAGTCCAAAAACATTTTTCATGGAGTTCAATTCAAGTGTAAAAGCCGTGGCTTTATTCACATGGAAGCAGCATCTCGAATGACTTCCGGCACTTGGGTTCTAGGGGTTACAGGTATGCATCATGGACTTTTCTCCTCTCATTGTAAAGGCCCCATGTTTCTATTCCTGAGTTCACACTGATGCTTGCTGGCTGTCCCCACTAGCAGACAACCGGTGGCCAGCTGGTCTCCCTGACTTGATGGGCAACACCAACCAGAGAGCCCTCCTCTACCTGCTGGGCTTGCTTTCTGATTCAGATGTCCATCAAGGTGCAGAGAAGGAAGCTGATCAAAACAACCACCAAAGGCAGCAGGAGTGCTGAGTCCTTTGTGGCCCGACCAAAGCCTGGCTCACTAGAGACTACTCGGTCCCTTTCCTGGCCTTTCACATATGCATGGATTCTGGACCAAGTTATAGGACATCCATCAAGAAATAGCAATGACAGCCTCAAGTCATCCAAGTCAGCTAATGTCTTTCACCAGTTCTAATGTCTCCTGAGCTCCTCTTGTGCATGCAATTCAGTTAAAGAAAATAAAACCAAACTAAACCAAACCCAAACACTCCATCTTTTGACAACACTCAAATGTCACTTGGCACAGAATTCTCAGCCAGGCTCAGGTGGTGGGGTGAGTTACAGCTCTGATGCCCAAATGTCATCCCTTGTCTCAGCAGATATGGAGTGATTTCTTCTTGCTGCTCTGAGCTACTCAGGGCACACATGTGCACAGAGGCAGTTGGCTATTGTTGCTTTCTCTCTACCCTAGTGCTAGTGTTTTTTTTGTTTTGTTTTTTTGTTTTCACATAAGATTAGTATCTTCCCATTCCTTTGAAGTTACTGTAAGGGAATTTCCCAAAGAGAAACGACTCCTGCCTGTGAACTGTATTTTGGGAATAGTCAACCAATCAGAACAATCTGGGCAAAGGGGAACCACAAGGACAGCAACACCACCACAGGCAGATACCAACTCTTTCCTCACACCAGACCTTTTGGCATCTGGCCACCTAGCTCTTCCTTCAGTTTCAACAAGCAGTATTTTATGTTTACAGGTTATCATCTGCCTTTCATTCCCACAATCCTGCCCTTTTGCCACCTGGACTGGCAACATCAGAAGGAATAACTATCAGCTAGGAATTTGACTGTGCCTCAACGTTCCTGGGTTATCTGAACAGTGTTCATGCCCTTCACAGGTTTATGTTGACAGATCCGTATCATCTTAAAGCATGTTCGTAGTTAAGGCTCAACTAAAGAAAACAGTAAGACAACCACACACAACAGAAAAACATCTTCAACGGCGCTATCCTGCTCCTCATAAAACGTGCTCAGTCACGCTAGGTTTGGGAAACCAAACCAACAATGGAAAAAGAAAAATGAAGACCATTTCTGTCATTTGTTTTGTTTTTAAAGGCATTGGGTTACTTTCTCCTGCCCTATTCTTTCTTCCCTGATCAAGAGTTTACAACTCCTCATGGCTTTTTGATAGGTGAAGAAGGTGAAAGTCCGAGGACCTCGCAGCCAGGCTGCCTTCCCACCTCAACTCTGAAGTTGAGGGGCCGGAAGGGTGGGGGTCTCCTGTGCCCTCCCTGCCCATTATAACTGGCAGTACACTCATGTGTATTGAAAATATTTTCTAAAAAGGAGGGGGAGGCTGAATGTGCGTGTATCACCTTCCCCCCAGGGAGAGAGAAAAAGGGAGAGCGCATGCGTGGGAGAGAGCTCATGTGTGTGCACACACACACACACACACACACTCCAGTGAGGGAGAAGGGGGAGAGGAGAGAGTACAGAACACCACCTAAATGTCCCCCACTTCAGTAAGACTGCAATTAACTTTTTTCTCTCCTGAAATAAATACTCAGGCAACATGCTTAGTATTTTTCTCACCACCTAGCCTTCCAGCCTTTTCCTTTTATCTCTCTCTCAAAGCAAAATATCCCATTATGGGCTTTCTGTATGTATAAATACAATAGAAGAGACCACAGAACCTGAACTGTAAGGGACTACAGTGTGTGGGTCCATATGAAGCTTGTCAGGCAGCATGAGGAGACAGGATACGGGCTCCTTCCCCAAAGTTTGTAGCCTCCCTATGTCCTACGCACCAAGGAAAAAGGTGTTCATACCCCACTTATTACACAACACAAGATACTCGTCCCATCCCCAACAGAAAAGTACAAGTCCACGCCCCAGAATTATCAAACCAGCTTAACCCCACCTCCCAACCCAGAATCTTGCTACATAAATATGTATTTTGATTGTAATATGAACAGCTTCCCTTCCACATGGTTTTAAGCATCAGCCGCAGCAGTGGCCGCTGTAGCCAGGCCCTGGGGTCCTGCCCCATTCCAGAGGAACTTGCCCGTTTTGTTGAGCTCCCGGGCTTCAGGGTCATCATTCCACCGTCTCTTCAGCCGAAGCTTAGGGGGCATCAGGGCATCTTCTTTCTTCTCAGGTACACCGGGCTCCCTAGCAGACCTGTCCTCACTGTCTTCAGTCACCTCCAGGGGTTCATCACTGGGGATGCTAATGGACACAGAGGGCCAGGTGGGTGAGGGGTGGGCAAACACTGTGCCTTTCCCCTCTTCTATGGTCCTGGTCTGCACGGTGTCCACTTCCTGAGCCTGTTCCTCCTTTTCTTGGGTTGCCTGCCTGAGGCTGTCAGGATCCTTCTCAGTGGCCGGCTCTACCTTAATCCGAGAGGGAATAGGAGCGCTGGCAGGCACAGAGCCACGTGTGGCCTCCTCATTGCTCTCTACCCTCTCTCGGTTCTTCCGTCCAGCCGGTGGGGGCTGCAGCTTGATAGAGAACTGGGAAGGCTCCTCAGGATGCATTTGGCACTGCAGTGGTGGGACCATGAGCCCTGGGTAACGGGGAAAAGTCCGAGGACTCAGATGGTAGTTGAACACAGAACAGGCTTGAGAATGAAGGTAGTGTTTCATTTCCTCTGGGTTGAAGGAGAAGCAACTGCTGCTGGTGAAGGGGCTCAGGCCTGGTGAGGGACTATAGGAGAACATGGTGGGAGTCAGGGACAAGGCTGGTGAAATGGGGACATTAAGGACACCGCGGCCAGGGACTGGGGAGATAGCGAAGGGACTGTGGGGGTCAGGGTACATTGCTGGCCGAGTAAAGAGAGGAAGCATTACGTCAGGCTTGCGTTTCTGGTGGCCAATTGCTCCTCCACCAAGAGCACTTCGAGAGGGAATAAAATCCAGGCTCCGGTGCCAGTCAGAGGCCGAGCCATCTTCCAGGTCCGAAGGCTCCACCTTTCTGTCAGCGGTACCACCTGACTCAGTGCAAGAAGTGCTCAGGGAGCTAGCAGAGAAGCGCCCTGGCTGCACATCACCAGTAGGAGAATGGGTGTCTAGAGGTGGGAAATGGAACCGGGAAGAGGCTGTTGGCACTGGTGGTGCACTCTGAGGAACCACACCTGTGACAGAAGAAAAGAAAAGAAGTTAGCATTGGCCACCTGGTCACTCAGCATCATCACCTTTCCTTACACTAGCACACATGTTAAGTGACAACAGGGAACAAACCTACCTAGTCTGAGTCTTTTTCAAAACTACTGCTCAGGCTGGGTGTGGCGGTACAGGCTTGCAATCCCAGCACTCAGGGGCTGATGTGGGAGGCCTGAGTCTTCAAGGGCAGTAGCTCAGCTTTTCCATTCAGCCTAGCTTTCACATTCCTCTGGCCTCTTACCTGACTGTCCATGTAGTCCTCCTTCCCACGTGCCATGTTACCATCTGGAGCAATGTTCGAGTTTCATAAGAGAGACTGCCTGCTACTAAAAACTATATCCCAATGAGTCCGAGAGCCTCTGCCTGGCAACTCTATCATGTGTATATACCACCTATTTGTTTTCAACTTCATGAGTAAGGTTCTTCTCACCATAGTAATTTTGGCTGTGTTTATAAACCAAGCAAACCCAGCAGCAACACAGCCAAACAAAACATATGCATGTAGTCACACTGAAGACCCAGATTCTACCTCACATAAATGGGCAGGGACAAGGTCCTACTTCAGTGAAATAGAGTTGTATAGACAACCATTACCTCAGACATCCTAGTCTTTCTGTATCTAGAGTCCAATGAGTCCTATGTAATATTTCCTTCTGTTGTTCTCAAGCACTGAGAAGGAGGCGGGGAGAAAATTCATGACCTACTGTTTGCTCTCCCAAGTCTGACTGCTTGCAGGTGTGACGGCTAATGCTTATAAGCACAGTACTCGGGAGGCTTAGGCAGGGAAATTACTGTGATTTGAGGTTAGGATGGATCAAAAAATCAAGTTCAACCACCAAATTTCAAACTCTAAGAAGAAACTACTACTGTAACATATTAACTTGAAAAGCTCATAAATTCTCAACTTCCCCGAAAAGCCCTAAATAAAGGTGTAAGAAAGCTGCTGCCCGAACCTTCAGATGCCCTAGAAATTCCTGGGAGGGACCAGTGGCTGCTAACATGATGATGTCCAGAGAGTTCTTCATACATGAAGGAAAGATAAAAGGAAAAGGGAGGAGGGGAAACAGTCACAATTTGGTGGTGCAGGAGAAAAGACAACTGTAGTTCTGACATACATTGTCAGACTTTCTGATAACAGTTGTTCTTGGGCATAACTCCCGAGCAGGCCACTGTGTTAGGGATTGTGGCTGTCTTGGTGTTCATGGTTGAGTGAAACCTGCCAGGGACAGTTCTCCCGCAGGCCTTGTTTTAAAGGCTCCTTAATTATTAAGATTAATAATTAGGAGAATTAGACACATGACCTTGCATATCATTTGAATAGGGCCAAGTTGGGTCCAGGCCAATGGATCTCTTCCTTAGTTTACTACAGCAACCAAGAGTCCATTATTTTTATTATTTTGACTCTTTGACTTAATAAGTCTTATCTAAAGGTTGTAAAAAATGGCTCAGTGGTTAAGAGCACCTGCTGCTCTTGAAGAGGACCCACATGGCAGCTGACAACCATCTCCAGTTCCAGGAGATTCAAAGTCTGGCTCTTCTGGATTCCATGGGCACTGTACACACGAGGTGCAAGTACATACATGCAGGCAAAGCACACAGACATCAAATTTAAAAAATTACTTAAAAGAAGTTATTAGTTAAAAGTGAAAAATAATGTGTTTATAATCTGAAAGGCAGAATATAAGCTATATGGAGAACGTGGAGAAGAAAAGGAAGTTTTGTTTCCTCAGCAAGTCAGAGATGCTGGCTTAAGCCAAGTCGGCTATGCTTTTATTTTTAATGGAGTCTACTCTGATTTTTACACACATACTAAGGCACACTGCACACCTGTACGGAGGAATAACAGTTATTTCCAAACGCACTTCCACGGGACAGAGGAAGGTAGGAGGCGGTGTATGGAAGGCAGCTGCTGACTCATGGAAACTCCCCCCAGCTTTGTGCATTATATACTGAGGTGTCAAACCTACGGTTCTGTCTGAAAAAACAAGCAAGCAAGCAAGCAGGCAGGCAGGCAGGCAGGCAAGCAAGCAAACAAGCAAACAAAAACCCTCCTGCTAAAATGTTTTGGTGAGTACTTGAAAGAAGAGTGAGTGCCTTCTGGCCGCCACATGGGCCAGGGTCAGAAGTCTGAACCTTAGTTCTCGTATCATCTACCTCGTAACTAGTGTAAATAACATGCTGAGCTTTTGGTACTCCCTCTGGAAACAATGCAAACAATTAAGTTCTCTGCACAGGTCCACACCTGATTCTTTCCATGTGTCTCCGAAAAAAAAAATTACCTTTCTGGCCCTTAAGTAGGAAAAAGACCAAACCTAGTATTTGAGAAATAGTTAATATCTATGAGGCTTCTGGAGCACACCTGTGCATAGCACAACATACGTTAAAACAAAGCGTGTTCTTTTTGGGGCAATGTCTCATTATATAATCTTGGCCTAGAACTTGCTACTAACAGAGATCCACCTGCCTGTCTTCCAAGTGCTTTTATTATCAGCACAAGCCACTACGCCTACCTTAATTTTAATGGTTCAAAAAAATTAAAATTCAGAGTTTTAAATCTAAGAAATGTAAATACTCTTTACATATAGGCCGTGTTATATATATGATTAGAGTAACGCTGAATTTCCTGGGTGTGGCAATGTCACTGCAGTTATAGAAAAAGAACATCCTTGTTTTTGGGAGAAAAACAATGGCACCTGCACATTCATCTCTAGATACAAAAAGTGTCTGAAAACAGAGATAAAGCACGCGTGGCAATGATGTTTGCCATCAGTCATCAGGCGGAGGGTATGCCAACATTCTACTCTCATTCTTCATTAGGTTTCAAGTTTTCCAAAGTAAGTATTAAAAATCAGGGTGGTGGCGGAGAGGCAAATTTGAGAGACAGGTTTAGCTTGCCCTGTCCCCACCTACTGAGAGTTAACCACTTTAAACCAGTATCTTCTGTATCCTTCCAATGTTTCTCAGGCAAATATACATACAAGTATAAGAGAGTATAAAGAATAAAACGTTTGGATTACCAGCATAAGCCACTATGCCGGGCTTAATTTTTAATGGTTCAAAAAAAAAATCAAAATTCAGTAATTTTAAAAATTTAAATACTTGTTTACATGTGGGCCATATTATACATGTTTTTTTAATATATAAAGATACCACACAGGTGTACCTTGTTGAGACAGAAACTTTTTTTTTTTTGTTTTTTCGAGACAGGGTTTCTCTGTTTAGCCCTGGCTGTCCTGGAACTCACTCTGTAGACCAGGCTGGCCTCAAACTCAGAAATCCACCTGTCTCTGCCTCCCAAGTGCTGGGATTAAAGGCGTGCACCACCACCGCCCGTCGAGACAGAAACTTATCATATAGCCAATCTGGCCTCAAACTCTTGATCTACTTGCCTCAGCCTTCTAAGCGTTGAGATTATAGGTGTGTACCACAATGCTTAGTTTCTAGAAGTATCACAACACCACTCAAATATTGAATACTCTATCCTAAAGTGTCTTTTGGGGGGGTTGGAGACATGGTCTCAGAATAGCCCAGGTTATGGTTTATGTCAATTGCTAAACAGCCAAGGGTGACCTTGAACTCTGGACCCTTGGACCTTCTACTTCTCCAGTGCCAAAATTGCAAGCTTGCTCTACCATGCTCAATTCTACCTTAAACTATTAACAATGAATAGAACAAACGTGGAGGGAAAAGCAATATCCACACTGATAAAAGTTCTGTAGTATTTGGTTTTGTATTTGGACATGTATTTCTACTTAAAAACAGAAAGACCAGAATAGTTCCATACATCGGCCCACCAACAGTGAGAATCTCTGGCCTTCAAGGTCTAAGTCACGGGACTCATTTTCTAACACTCTCTACTTCCCATCACACAAACCTAGAATCTTATCTCTCAGCTAAGCTCCTAAATTCCTGGAGGAAGAGAACTTCCCCATACTCCTTTGTTTTCTTTAGGGATTAGCACATCGGTTACCGCATGGGTGAGTCCTAATCATGAGAAAGATGCACAACTCGTTACCCAAAAGCATGATTTTAGTAGTGGGGTGGGATGAAGGACTGAACCTATTTCTGTCTTTGGCTCTGCGGACTTAATTTTGTCCTTTGTATAGTATCATGATATATTTTACTAGGCATAACCAAACCAAAGTACCTCTACTAAGTAGATGTTTAATAATGTTATTTTTCCTTCATCAACATTAAGCTAACCTTAAACACTTGGTCTATATGGGCAAAAGTTCTCTGCAAACAAATGATTATGGTTCTTTGGTGTCATCTATACCAAGAAACCAACAGCCTAAAGGGATGGTTCACTGTTTTGCTTTTCCTGGGATTATTTTGGTTTTTTCTTTTTTTTTGTACTGAGAGTTGAATCCACAGCCTTATACATGCTAGGCAAATGCTGTTCTGAGCTATGGCCACCCCAGGACTTTTGATTACCATCTTGAACCTATTTAATATCACTGGTGGATTAACAGCTTTTGGTATAACGGGTGTGCCAGACCACTACTGTTAGGTCTGCAGACCAGAAGATCCTTTACAGAGTCCATGATTCCTTGCCTTGGGAAATCAGATTACGTCCAGGATGGATGGACAGCCATTTTATTCAAGTGGATGAACTTCTGGGCTTTCAATTGATGAAAAGGGATCAAAGAACAAGACCAACGTTTTGGGAGCTGGAGTGCAATGGTATGAGGGCCAACGCACTTCTGCAAGACTGATGGCAGTCCATCTGGAGTCCTACTCTCTAGAGGCTCACAGGGAAAAAGCCAGAGTGAGAAGCAGAGAAAACAAGATTCCAGGGGCAGGGACAGGGCTGACTTCCTAGTGTGGCTCCCTGAGGCACAGGGAAAGCAAACAGGCTGTAATTAGAGGTGCATTCCAACCCCCACCCCCAAATGCATGCCCCAGGGACAGGAGGGAGCGGTTACCGGAGAGAAGGAACTGCACGGAGAACAGTCAGGCTCAAGCTGCCCTAACCTGTTATGTGCAGTAATTACACATCTACAGACCATCTGAGTATTAGACCCTCCTAGCCACACCCTCCTCTAATTTTTAAGTTTCTGCCAACCTCTGAGGACTTTTCCTTCAAAATCATCACGTTTTCTATGCACAGATGCCACAAAGAACAAAGATAAGACTGTCCTTGACACCTGTAGGCCTAGAACTTGGATGATGAGACAGGAAGACTGCCCTAGGCCAGGTTGACAACAGAGTAAAGTTCAAGACCAGCTGACTACAAAGTGAGACCTGTCTCAAATGTTAAAAAAAAGGTGACTCCTGAGCAGGTGGATAATTTATCATCTTTACTGCTGCCTCCCCAACCAAATTACAAAAAACCCCCAAAACAAAAAGAAAACTCTAATCTCACAATCAACTATAACCAATACTTTTGCCGGGCAGTGGTGGGTACATGCCTTTAATCCCAGCACTTGGGAGGCAGAGGCAGGCGGATTTCTGAGTTCGAGGCCAGCCTTGTCTACAGAGTGAGTTCCAGGACAGCCAGGGCTACACAGAGAAACCCTGTCTCGAAAAACAACAAAACAAAAACAAAAACAAAAAAACCAACCAACCAATACTTTTATAAGTGGATGTGTCTTTATCGAGGGGCAGACTGAGAGGCTGAGCTATGATGCAGTTCTGTAACCTGGACGGACGGGAAAGCCTGCTTGTAGCCCAAAGCCCTGCACCAAGAACGCAGCTGAGTGCTGCAGCACATCAGAGCCTCAGCCTTTCACTGTGAACTTCCCCTTCTCTGATCAAGGATGCTGTGGTTTTGATGACATTCACGTGATAAGGGAGAACATGCAGTTTCATAGAAAATCGGAAACGTTTGTAGAAACAGGTTCACAGCTATGAAACAGCCACTGGGCAAGGTGTTAAAACAGAGTCTTGAACTCTGTTTAGTGCAATAGGTTGAATTCAACGTAAACCTATGGACTCATTCCCCAAAAGGAATTTAGTGCTATCTGGGAGACTGAAAATAGTTCATATAAAAGGGAAGCAAATACACTAAAGAAGCCTATTAGAGCCCGCACAGCCAATCACCCCCTTTAGATGAGTAAGGACTTGAGGAAGGCTAAGGGGTCACATTACTCCACTGTTTCTAAAAAATCTCCTTACACAGGAAACGTCTCAGAATTGAGTTTTAAAAAATTCTTTTAGAACTCAAAACCCAGTCTCCGTCACAGACGCTTGCATCTTACCACTGGAGCGAATGTTGATGAACGGGTAGTTGGGCATCACCAGCTTGTTGAAGTTAAACTTGTAAGTAAACCTTTTCCCTTTTGTTTTATGAAGGATCCTCTTGTTGTAATAGTATCTACAAAGGAAGGACACACGGTTCAGCATTGGCTACACTCAAGTAATTACTAAGATCAATTCTGGCTCTAAGCATTGCTTACAAAAACCTCCACCATTCCTCTGTAGCCTGGCCTTGGAGTTAGGCCTTGAGAACCTAAGAGCTCACCTTTCTCATCCAGTGTCAGCTCAGCTGTAGTCTTTGGCTTCAGCTTGACATCCCTGCTTTAAGATCCCAAACACCTTCCTCGGTTCTAACCACTCACCTTCTCATTTGTCTACAGTTTTGATCTATAGTTCACTTCCTTCCTGCCCTACTGTGAATAACTAACTGTGCAGTTTCTTTCTGTCTTGCTCAGGTTGGGTCAGGTAAATCTTCTGGGAAACCTCATGGGGTCAGTCAGGAGCCCAAGTGTAAGGAAGAAACAAAGTACTGTAAGCCTGTTTTACGGCAGCAAGTGGGACATGGCATGACCTGGAGACCACCACTGCTCTGGCCTGCTCCACCTTTAATGTGGCACACATAGGATGTGGGAGGCTCCAGCAAAGATTTTACTGCACAGATTTTACACTCACACTACTGAGAATGGAGAAAGGCAGGAAGGTCCATCTCCCTGGAATCTTTGGCCTGCCTTCTATTAAGTAGCATTTATCATCAACTACCTGCTGGCCCCTTGAGGACTAAAGAGTTATAAAACTTAAAAGCTGACAGAGAAGAAAGAATGAGAAAACTTAAGAGTGTTCATTCTTTGGACATGCTGTAGCAAACCCAGACTGACCACGGAGGCTGCGGCTCTGCTGCGTGAGCAGCTAGGCTCAGAGCCACTTAGCAAGCCTTCCTGCAGGATTCGGTTTTTCCTTCTCGATTCTTCTATAGAAGAGCCTACAGCAAAGAAATGGTAGGAATTTCCCAACAGGGAAGTCTACACTAATCCTCTGGATTATCAGTGAGTCTGAGTCCATGTTTCGCCATGTATTCTTACCCACTACAAAGCAGAACCAGCTGTCGGGAGCCAGTGCCAGCCACACTGGCACTCCCTCCCACCGCTTTACCTCTTGTGACAACCCGGACACCTCTTTACTCACACTTTCAAGTCACACACCACTCACTAAGTGCAGTCCTTCATCACCCGATACCTTTTCAGATAACAGTCACAGAACCGCATACTTTCCTTCCAACTTTGTTAATGCCACATATCTGGGAGCTCGTTTCTCTCACCTGAGGGCCCGGCTCAGCTTGTCATAGTTCATCTGTGGCTTGCACTTCCTGCGGCCCCAGAGGCGAGCCACTTCATCCGGGTCCTTGATGACAAACTCCCCGTACTCTCCCTGCTGCCAGGCGATGACATGGCGAAACTCTTCCTTCTGCAGCAGTTCCAGGATGAAGTGCCACAGCTGGATCTGCCGGGAGCCTGGCGAAGACTCGGCTTTGTAGGCCCAGTCCGGAAACTGATACCCTTATGAGTGAAAAGGGCAAGATCAAAGTAGCTAAGAGTTAGGCACAAACATGCCAGTACCCCCACCTCCACATTCCACGGCTCACAATCTCTAGAGTACTTTGCAAACACACCCTTCCAGTCAGCTAGGCTCACCATGAAGAGAGGAAAGGATGGAGAAATTACTCATACTTGTGGCAATCACTGACATCTAACACGAGCTGGGTAGCAGTGCCTACAGACCCTAGTTCATTACCTTTCCATAGATTACCTACTTTACATGACAGTTATAAAAGGAACAAAGAAGAAAGATAAACTAATGTTTTAGGGACATACGGCAGAAAACATCTTATCCCCAGACACAAAAACGTGCAATAAATGTGTGTGGGCTGCATAAGCTATATGTTTATTCATAAGAAACAAGCCTACAGCCATTCTACCAAGATCTACACAGCCTTGAGGCCGTCAGTCTTTGTCTAGCATTTGTCAACTAAGCCCAAGTGGGGAGAGCAGGAACCACCAAGGGACATTCCAGATCTATCAGAGATGAAGAACTTCTGCTCACCTCCACCTCCTTCTGGCTTTTCCACGATGCTGCAGCCTGCTTTCATTTTCGCCCTCCTGCTGAGAAGGACAAGTCACACTATTATTTCTGAGATGTCATGAATTATCTAATTAAGGCTTTTGAGGGGCACAGTCTCCCCCCCCCCAGCACCCTGCTTTTCAAAGCCTTCTTTTGCCTTTCAGATATGTCACCTCTAAACTAGTAATCCTCCTGTCATCCAATGATGGTCCTCAGGTCATCAGCCTTAGAAGCCATAATTATCTCTCACCTGACCCTAGCCACAAAGTATAAACACTGTCCTTAATATTTGCTTTCTTCCGTGTGACCAACCAACCCTCCAACATAAGAGAGGGAAGGGAATAGTGAGACCAGTCCAAAACGGCAGCAAAAGCAAGCCACACAGTTTGTTTTCTGTCAGTAGACAAGCCCAGATGCCAAGATACACAAGCCTGAGTTCACCCAGACACACCAACTTAAAAGAGTGGATGGGTGGGGGGGAATCCAAATCCCTTACTCAAAAGAAACATCTGATTCTAAGTATTTCCTGAATTGTTTGAGATGGAAGACATCATTTTCCAGTAAGAAACTAGACTTACCTTCCAACAATATTCTGAGCTACAGAAAGTAAACATGTCCTGTGTACAGCCACTCTATACAAGAAACACGTCACTCTCCTAAAATTTCATGGAAAAAAAAAAGTAATGCCATCTATTTAAGGATAAAGTAGGTATTTCAGGTCGCCTGGCAGGTGAAAGAAGGCATCTTGCTAGGATCTGAATTCATTCCATGCAGATTTATAGTTCCTCAATAAATTTCCCGTTCCTAGTAGCAGACAGCTTTGTGTCAGTCCTTCAGCGAAGAGAAGGAAAGGGTGAAACTGACAGAGAATGACGGAGGAGGAGAGACCTGACTTACTCTCATAACCCTGCAGGGTGGACAGCCCTCGGCACCGATAAGAGCAGGTCTGGAGCAACCGCAGGTGCTTCAAAGGCCCCAGGGTGGGGTGGGACAAATTCCTAATCTTGGAAATTTCATCTAACCTAGAATTCCTCTAGGTGTTCTGCATTTTCTTTCCCGACAAATACATTAAAAGAGAACAGTAAGTTTCAGTCGATGACAACCCTCGGGATCAAGGAGCTGATAAATGGCTCAAGGAAAGAGGCAACAGAAAGACAGTGGCACACACAGGATATACACAAGTAACAAGGCACCAGGGCTGGGCAGAGCTTCCTCTCCCATTTCCGTGATGATGGGGTTGAAGAAACACCGATTTCTCCAAGGCTTCGGGAAACTGTCCGGGACTAACTCCTACACTGCGCTGTCGGATCGCAGGGCCTTTTTCCCTGCTCCAGAACACCCTTCAGTCTGGTGTCTGTGGGCTCGCGCTGTGCGACGCCCGAGCTGGACACCCTCTTCTCGATCCTCTGGCCCCGGACATGCCCATCAAGCCCCTCGGAGCCCGCAGGCGCGTCTGCAGGTGTTCGTGACTCCCCGAGGGCGCTCGGTCACCCTCCCGGCCTGCGGCGGGGCTCGCCGCTCCCGCCCGTCCGCAGCGGCTTCCACGGCTGCCCTCATCCGCGTCCCTTCCGTCCAGCCCGCGCGGGCCGCGACCGCCGACGCCAGCCTCACCTCTCCGGCGCCGTCCGTCTCCACTCGGGCTCCTCCGCGGCAGCTCGGGCTCCTCCTCATCCACCCAGAAGGAAGTGACTCCGCGGCGGCTTTCGTCACTTCCACTCTGGGCCAGGGTGGGAGGGGGCGGTGTCGTGAGCGGCACCGCTTCCGCCCAGAAGGTACCGGTGCCCCTCTGTGGCTCGGAGGCTGCGGAGCTAGAACCCTGTGCAGAAGGAGGGCTCTTCCGCACTGACGGGAGCGCTGGAGCTTCAGAGGCACGCGTGACGTTGGCCTTTCTTCCCTGAGCAGGCCTGGAGAGTATGAAGTTTCCTTGCATGGCTCCATTTTAGTCCTGATCTGCCTCGTCCAAGTGTTACAAGCGTGCACGACTTTGCCATTCAAACACCGCCCCCCCTCCCTTTCCCTTTGGCTTTTGTTCCCGATTAAGCAATTACAATTTTGTCCGTGACAAATTTTGTTCAAGAGTTAGTGATAAGGGATGTGAAATCAGTTTCCGTAATTCCAAATGGTTCCCAGCCCCAGTTTCACCCCAGAGGCAGAGTTGGGATCAGTAAAACGATCAGTGAACGAGAGTAAAAAGTGGTGAAAAGTGGGGGAGGCGAAATGAGAGGCGGAATTGAAGTCTTCATTAAGTGCATAGCAACTGTTTTGTGCAATCAACCTTTCTCTCCTGTGAACGACGCTGAACATGGAAGTATTTCTGTTTCAAAGGTTGGCTTCTAGTTTTGGGTATGCCTATTAGCACCTTCCCAGGCTGGCCAATGAATTTGTAATCATGCTGTGCTGTACTAGGATTATAGATATATACCACCACAACCGGCCTTCTGGCTTCTACTATTCAATTTTGTTTGTTTTGAAATGTATCTCTGACTGTCCTAGAAAGCACTATGTAGACCCAGGCTGGCCTTGAACTCACAGAGATCTGCCTGCCTCTGCCTTATAGTTGCTGGGATTAAAGGTATGTGCTACTATGCAAGGCTAATGATTGATCGTTCTTGAGTCATTGATAAATTCGGGACTCAGTATGGGCTAAGGTTACTTTACCTGTTTTAAAAGGAAAGAATAATAGTGTTGGTGAGATCAAACTTTCCCCATCCCTTCTAGTTTGAAAGTCAATAAAATGAACAGAATTTAAATGCCATTGAGAGAATTAGAAATATGAGCATTCTGAGTGTAGAAATGCTTTATAATGGCTTCCATCTTCTGTACAGTCTAGAACACCATTTTCTATGTTTGGTTCTACAGAACAAGATGCTAGGGTTTAGCTAAATTAGAGGTTCTCAACCTGTGGGTTAAGACCCCTTCAGTAAACCCCTATCTCTAAAGCTATTTACATTACGATTCATAACTTCGTAGCAAAGTTACAGTTATGAAGTAGGAACAGAAATAATTTTATGGTTGGGGTCACCACGACTTGATTAAAGGGTTGCAGCGTTAGGAAGGTTGAGAACCACTGAGCTAAAAGAACATTATATTTCAGTTCTCTTGCCTTCAACTACTGGTTGACTTTGTTACCTTGGTTAAGCAGTCATGGTCAGTTCCTCTTCTGTTGGAACATAGTACTTATGGAATATTCCTGTGGACATCTATAGATGTTTACTAGTATCTTATTGTGTAGGAGATACTGTAGGTATATCATTGATACATTTAATGTGTGAACACAGTGTAGACAACTTACGACGGAGGATGGCACAGTGTAAATATAGCATATGGTTAGATGGTGACAAGATGATCTTAAGACTGATAAGAATCCTCAAAATCTCACACCGTTTATACAAATCTTAGTCATTGCCAACTCTGAAACCAGGGCGATCAGGATGAGTGGTTTCTTCAGAAATTGAGGTTCCCAACCTTCAGCTCATGGTTTAGGTGTGCATGGCTAGCGCCAGCCATAATAAAGGACCAGTAGCCAGAGTATGGAGATGTTTTCTGTAGCTATTTTTATCCATTCCTCTAGATTAGGGAATTTTTGGGGGGCTATTTTTCTAACTAATTAGGGTCACAGAGGATTAGTAAACACACTTTACACAGATGAGCTGGTCTCAGTATTTGGCTTGAGTCTGAATTGATATATTGAGAAATGTTTATATCACTGCAGATTTCAACAGAGTTCTTATTCTGAGAACCTAGTTAATCGCCTAAAACGTAACAGGTGAATTTAGCTTTGATAAAGCAAACGAACAATATGAAGGTTTGTTTAAACCGGTTGTTCACTGGGAACCTTAACAGTGCGGCAGAACCTGGGAGGGATATGGGGGGGCCAGATTGGGATGGCTAGGGACTTCCTACCTAGTTTACCCAAGGTCCCTATCTATCGTGTTTGCCACGACATAGCTGCCATCGGCATCTGTTGCAAACAGGCTTTTACAAGTTAAAGATTCTTTGTGCTCTTGAAATAGGGAGAGCATGTAGCTTCTACAAGTACGGGCGTGGAAACACTTAGATATACCCTAGTAGTCAAGCTATCTTGTAATCACTCTTGAATTTCCAGTTGCTCAAAGCAACTTTGACGCTGCTTTCCTCCCCCTCCCCACCCATATTTGTAATTGTCCCACATCCAGGATAAGGTTCAGTTCCAAGCCATGCACTCTCAAAATTCCATTCTTACTAAAATACAACTATTCTCTTATTCCTAAATTTAAAGGTGAAGAGTAGAGTGGCACATGACAGTAATTCCCGCCACTTGGGAGGTAGAGGAGGAGCAGAAGTTCAAGGCCAGCATCCATTCAGGGGGTTTGAGGATGGTCTAAGTGACATGAGACTTTGTCTCAAAAAAAAAAAAAAACCAAAATGAAACAAATCATAGAGGAAATTATATTTTTCTTCCAACAACTGCTCCTGAGTTGGAGTTCTTCCCTTACTTCCAGCTTGCATTACTTAACTGTTCCCATTTTTATTAATGTGCTTATAGGTTTCCACACCCTGAACCTACTGGGACGTGTGTGTAATAAAATTCTCTCCTGTCTGCTCTTGCAGAAGGCTAATGCTTATTTTCCGAGGACGTGTGTAATGTACATACCTCTTCTTCCTAGAGTGTTTGTCCTAGGTTGCAGGTCACCACAAAGGCTCTGTCCCTTCACCACAAGCACCCAATGATGCTCTTCCTTCTCTGCTATCAGGTGGAGGTGCTGGTGAGTATGCCTTCACCCACTTCTTGGTCACCTCTAGAAGGCAAGAAGCCTCTCCCCTCAAAGTGTATCCTTAATCCAGTCTTCAGTCCCTGTTCTGTGTTTGCTAACTGTTCTCTGACTGGACGTTATTAGCTTTCTACCTCCTCCTAGCTAAGAGGGGACACTACTGATGTTCTTGGTGAGGACAGAGCGCAACAGCATTTCTGAACTCTGAATGATGATTATGTTTTACTGCCATCTCTGGTACCGCACTCTTCTTGGTATCAAGAGCTCAAACTTGACAGCAGGTATTACATAATTTTACACATTTTGAGTAGATTCAGTGTTTGAAACTTGGTTCATAATCTAATGAGAAAATTTTTTTTGTCCCCAGAATTCAGGCTTTTGGGTTTCTTAGTTTCTGATGCCTAGCCTCAGATGATGCACATCAGTCACTCTGTTTCAGTTTCCCCGTCAAGTGATCATGCTGAGATGTTCTGGGGGCGGGGATGGGGTATCCTCCCTTGGTAGAGTGCTTGTCTGTTAAACACAAAACACCAGGTTAGATTCCCAGCGCTGTGCAGATGAGTGTGCCAGCTCACACTAATCCCAGCACTTGAGAGGTAGAAGTAGGAGATCAGGCGTTGAAGAGCTTCTTCCTCTACATACTGAATTTGAAACCAACCTGGAGTACATGAGGCCCTGAGCAAATAAATAAATTCCAGGAAGGAAAAAAAAAAGATACTAAAACATGATTGACACCGATGAAAGCAAAGACAGCCAGGCTGATATGAAATTGGTGTATTTACACCTCTAATACCTGGTATGCTCCTCAGTAAAGTGAAGATAAACTACAGGATAAACTTGGATGAGATATTATTTGCATTTTAGCATGTTGGACTAGAGTAGCTTGTAAGATCGGTTTGGTTTGGTTTTCCCATCAACCTAAGGTCATTGTAAGGATAGAGGAATTAATGTCGGTAACATGATTGGGGATCCCCAGTTAAAAGGTTAAGTGGGTCCAAAGCAGAAGTAACTTTGCTCCAGGTTACAGCGAAGCCAGAAGGAGCAGAGAGCTTGACTGCTTATTTGCAATGACTGGGGACTCAAGGACTCTCCGGGATTCTACATCCCTCATAGTCCACAAATACCCCGGCCTCTCATTTCCCCTTTTTAAGTCTTAGTTCCCCTTCAGATCAGCACAGTGGAGAGGGTAGTGAGAGAGAGATCATGAGGAGCAGGATGGGAGAACAGGATCTACAGGAGGAAATGACCACTCGGGCTATTTTGGCTTTGTTTTATTCCTGGCAGCTCAGGAGAAAGATTCCCCTTCCCGAACATTTGGTTGTCAGTCTGTATGTTTCTAAGGCTAGCTTCTTTCAGGAAGCCCATGGAAGTTAGTGGGAGCAGGGGGCTAGCTTGTGATTGGAACCCACCTAGATTGTGTTTTCAAAGACCTGGCATCTGTTCTCCAAACCTTGACCTGCTCACTCCATAAGCCTTTTAAATTGTAATATTTGTCCACTGTTCATATCTGGCTCTCATTCCACTCTTTTTATTACTGTCAGTGTCACTTGCCATCTGGAGCAGACAGGAATTTTGTTTATCTCTTTCTCTTGTATAATAGCCTATAAAATGATAGGAACCACAATAGAGACACGGGGTCATAGTCTAGTACACACCAGCAACGTCATTTGGAGCCACAAGTGATGCCTCCCAGGAAGTTAATTAAAGTCTGTTGCCTCCATACTTAAAAAGAGCTTTGCTGTAAGAATTGCCTGTGTATGTCCCAGGATCTTGGAGATGAGTGAACATCAACGTCATTTCTTTAGTCTCTCATCCAGCGCCACCAGCTCCGTTTTGAACCCTCATAATGACCACTTAACTCACAACCCAGTCAATGATTTTTCACTGTAAAATGTGGCATACCTATAAAAGAGAACATGAAAATGTATGGCAGACCGTGGAAAAACCATAGTACAATGAAAGATTTAAACTCCTACCACAAGGCAAAGAATAGAAATTATTTTGTCTTAGAAGTCTCTTACCCAAATCTCGGCCTCTGCTCAAGTTCTTTGAAGTGTTGATCGCCATTAGACGTTGTGGAAGGTCTTATCTCACACATAGCCGGCACGAGTTATTCACACATAGCCGGCACGCGTTATTTCTAATCATGGCGTTTAGTTCTGGGCTCTGGTGCTACCGTGGTTAACTGTAATGCTTCTCTCATTTGATATCCCTCAGCTATTTGCAGACAGCTATTATATTGGAATTGCCAAAAGAAACATCCGTAGTTCTCCTCCCTTCCCTTTCAGATGTGGCCTCCATAACTGATCAGCTAGGTAGAGAGTGAAACAGTTCCTTTTTTGATTTGGACACTTAAAAAACAATAATAAATGTGCTGTTGGATAAGAACAACTGTTTCAGAAGCATCAGACATTGTTGAGTTGCTAGCCATGTCCCCCTGGCTTCCTTAAAGGAACTGCTAACTCAGGGTTCTTCTGTTAAGTAGCTTTCAACCCCAGAAGACAATGTATTAATTACATGAATTCCCACCCATTTATCTTGTTGATTTCTTTCTATTATTCATTCCAGATCATCCTCAGTATCTTGGTTATTAGAAACTATTATTTTGCAAATTATCAATACACTTGGAGTAACATGAAAACAACTTCTCTAGAATCCACTCATATACTAACATTAAACTATTCTGAACGTACTTAAATATTTTCTAAATGACTCAAAAGTCGCTGTGCCTTTGATCTGTGGGATGCCAATTAGCAGCGTTCCAGGCAATGGGATTCCAGATAGCAATGTGCTTAGCGTGTGAGAGAGCGAGGCCGTGAGAGTGGTAGCACATACCTGCACCTGGGAGGAGGCAGAAGGATTAGGAGTTCAAAGTCATTCTTGACAGCGGAGAGTTTGAAACTAACCTAGGCTACATAAGATCCTGAAGGGGAGGGCGGGAGGGAGAGGAAGAGGAGAGGGAGAGGGAGGGGCAGAGAACATCAAAGTAAAGGTAGTGATTATGTTGGCAGCCAACAGAGGGGAGCAAGTTCATGCACAGCAGTGGGGCATCATAAGGGACTGGGAATCTATCATGCTTTGGCAATAATCCCAACGACAGAATTTCTAGATACAGGTATTGCCAGGATATTTTTCTCTCAACAATAGTTCATTATAATGGGTTTGGCTAATGTGCTTGCATTAATGTGTTAAGACCTAGTTTATTGGTACAATTAAAAAATATTATAGTAACAGGATATATATATATATATATATTCATTCTGGGCTACCAATGCCTTAAAGAAAGAAGAAAAAGTCACAACTTGTTAGGAAAACACCCTAGCATGCAATTCCTTCTCCTGGCTGTTAGGAAAGCCCTTGGGGCCTAGGGAACAGGCACGGCTAGAGCTTGAATACACACAAGTGCCATCTTGTCCAGCTCTTCTGTGATACAGACATTGGTTGCAGACCAAGTTGTCTCCTGCCCCTGCATGCTGCCATACTGGTCCAGAACAGTGCTAGTTTCTCTTAAGTTACTCACAGAAAATATTTTGCCCTGAGCCAGCCTCTGAGGTCCTAACACACTAATTGAACCTGAATGTTTTAATTGAACCTCGTTATTTGAACCGTGTGAGGGAGGAAGAGTCCTTTGGGTCTGAAATACGGTGAGAGGAGACTCAACTCTCAGCTGCAGAGCTTGTCTCATGGCGCCAAAATACACTGCCTCTGGGAACCTCGCTGGTTACTTGTAGTGACTCTGAGTTTCTGCTTCCTTAGCTTCTCATTTATCTGCATGATTTGTGCCTCAGCTGTCTGAGTCCTGTCCCTCTGATGCAAAGAAAGAAGCATGACTTTTCTGGAAATCACCAGTCTCTCTAACCCTGGGGGTAGGTGGTCAGAATTTGGGGAACTACCACCAGATCAGTCACCCCCACAACCAATGCTGTTCATTAATTAGGTGCTTTTACTCTCCTCTGTTCTATAGAATACCAAAGATTAAATATGTGGGGTTTTGTGGAGCAAAAGCGGTGCGAGCTAGGTGGAAGCCAGCAGGTCTCTGAGTATCCGGAATGTCTTGTCACTCTTCTGAACCAAACTCAAGGACCATGTCAAGTGGAGTCACTTCATGCTGATTTGCTCTCAGCATGACAGCTTTCAGACTATTGGCCAGTCACCTGGATCATTCCTTATTACACATAGAAACAGATACTATCTGGCACCCACCTTTGTGAGCACTAGGCAAGACAGATGCCAGTTCTAGAGAACTGTGTTTTCTAGAAACTGTAACTTCTTAGATCATCTGACTTAACACATTTTTCCACTTTAACTCATTCATCCATTATCTGTTTATTCATTCAACAAAAATTCATACAACAATGCAGATTCAGGGAAGACTGAGCCTACAGAACTTGACTGTAATAGCAGTTTCATCAGTCATGCACCCCACAATTACTTAAAGGTATGATCCACAGACTATGCAAGCCAAACATACGAACAAGAGTTAATGCTGTGATCAAATGTAACGCAAACAGGTTCATCTAGTTCATTAAATTCCATTTGTTTATTCCTTCTGTGGGTAGTGGTTGAATATTCACTTTGAACCAGGCACTGTGCTGGCCATGAGGGGGTCAACTCTGCTTCAGAGAGCTAGTGGGAGAGGTGCACGTGACCTGGTAACACTGTGGAGGTAACACTAAGCAGACAGCTCTGCCAGCGTAGTAGCACAGTCTAGCAAGGCCGATTGGTAGCTCACTCTGTGACCCTTCCCACCATTCCCTATCCCCATTCCTCAGTGTGGACAAGCTTTTATAGGAAAGGGCAGGCTATTAGATCCTGTTCTGCCAGTCTACTGGAAGGTTCTAGAAAAGACCTTTTACCTGAAAAGACATCCCAGAGAAGGCTCCTATTATGGAATATTTGTCATGGCTGAATTGTGTGACCCCCAGGTTCATGTATTTAAGTCTCAACTTGTAGCACTTCAGAATGTGACTAGTAAGATGCTCAAGGAGGTGAAAAGTTAGGTTAAAATGAGGCCATTTAGGGTAGGCCTTGATCTAATGTAACCAGATTCTTACAAGAACAGGGCATTTAGACATTACAACGGGGGAGGGGGAGGGGGGAGGGCACATTTGGGGGGGCGGGAGTGGCGTGGGGTGGGGAGGGGGTCGGGGAGGGGAGGGGAGTGTGGAGGGGGGGGGGGTGGGGTGGGGCGGGTGGGGGGGG